>NC_080399.1:52161428-52490000 GCF_030265065.1 Corythoichthys intestinalis
TCTCTGACAAGGAGAGGAACAGCAGCATTTACAAAAATAAACTAAAATACTTTCAAATGACATTATTTTGATGACTCGGATCAGAACACACAAAAGAACAACCTGCCTTAAGGAACACTGAAACAAAATAAGAACATTTTAAGGAACACCACGAACTTCACGATGTCCACCTTTGCACAAAGAGATGCGGCCCTCGAAACAAATGATAATAAAGATGTTTGACTAATATCGTATCCATACCGAAATTCAAAAAGGGAAGGATGCAGAGTTGCAGACTCGCGGAGAGCCCCAGAGCGTTCATGTGCGCAAACAATGCACTTTCTCCGTTTTATACAATTTATTTATTTTATAACAACTATTCCTTAGTTTAACATCCATATACAATAAATATACAGTAGCCTATATTTATTTTTAAAAAGTTAGCGAGAGAAGAAGTCCGGCCCGACCCGACCCGAACGTAAATGATTGACATTTTGGGCCCGACCCGAGCTCAAGATCTAGGCTCGACTTGAAAGAATGATTGCTTTATTTTAGACATTGACATACAGTATAAACAAGGAACAAGACACACCTTTCATTCATTTTTATTGAGGAAAACTAGCATTTCCAAAGTTTTTGGCTGTAAACGGTTTCTTTTTTTAGATAGCATTTCTTTTGAAAATAGTCTTTCGCAAGGGATGGATGAGGCCAGGGTACAATGCCACAACATAGATGAAGTATTCTCTTGGTATACAAAGTTCTTTAGAACAAAGTTTACACTTCACCTTTTGAAAAATCAGCAAGTAGAAGAAAGACATTAAAACGAGGGATACAC
Organism: Corythoichthys intestinalis; assembly: GCF_030265065.1. Taxonomy (NCBI): domain Eukaryota; kingdom Metazoa; phylum Chordata; class Actinopteri; order Syngnathiformes; family Syngnathidae; genus Corythoichthys; species Corythoichthys intestinalis. The sequence continues at coordinate 52,162,243 of NC_080399.1, forward strand.
TGTCAGTTGTCCCAATAATTTACAATATATATTCACACTGGTTATTATAATTTGAACCTTGGAGAGAACTGCTCAAAATGATCCCAGACAGGGGATGTTCTCTTCTTTTTCGTTGTGGACGGTGCGTCCATTGCAAAACAAATCCGATTGAATTGAGGATTGAAGATGTGAGTGGGGTGTGTCAGTGTCACCTGTCAGCTCATTGTCGTCTCGGTGCGCCATTTTATTTCGAGTCACCCGCGAAACCATGTGTTGGCGATGACGTAGGAAGCCCGTCTCGTGAGGCTTCGGACGTAGCAACGTGCCTTCCGAGGCTTCGGGCGTGGCCACAAGCGTGATCAACACATGCCTCGATGCGCGCTTTGCAGATTTTTTTTCCGGTTTACTCGGCACACGCATCGGCGCCTCGGCACAGTCGGGCACATCACTAGTTCTTGGTGCCAGAAGGGCTGGTCTGAGTATTTCAGAAACTGCTGATCTACTGGGATTTTCACGCACAACCATCTCTAGGGTTTACAGAGAATGGTCCGAAAAAGAAAAAATATCCAGTGAGCGGCAGTTCTGTGGGCGGAAATGCCTTGTTGATGCCAGAGGTCAGAGGAGAATGGCCAGACTGGTTCAAGCTGATAGAAAGGCAACAGTGACTCAAATAACCACCCGTTACAACCAAGGTAGGCAGAAGAGCATCTCTGAATGCACAGTACGTTGAACTTTGAGGCAGATGGGCTACAGCAGCAGAAGACCATGCCGGGTGCCACTACTTTCAGCTAAGAACAGGAAACTGAGGCTACAATTTGCACAAGCTCATCGAAATTGGACAGTAGAAGATTGGAAAAACGTTGCCTGATCTGATGAGTCTCGATTTCTGTTGCGACATTCGGATGGTAGAGTCAGAATTTGGCGTCAAGAACATGAAAGCATGGATCCATCCTGCCTTGTATCAACGGTTCAGGCTGGTGGTGGTGGTGTAATGGTGTGGAGAATATTTTCTTGGCACTCTTTGGGCCCCTTGGTACCATTGAGCATGTTTGGAACGCCATAACCTAACTGAGTATTGTTGCTGACTATGACCATCCCTTTATGACCACAATGTACCCAACTTGTGATGGCTACTTTAAGCAGGATAATGCGCCATGTCTTAAAGCTGGAATAATCTCAGACTGGTTTCTTGATCATGACAATGAGTTCACTGTACTCAAATGGCCTCCACAGTCACCAGATCTCAATCCAATAGAGCATCTTTGGGATGTGGTGGAACGGGAGATTCGCATTATGGATGTGCAGCTGACAAATCTGCACCAACTGTGTGATGCCATCATGTCAATATGGACCTCTCTGAGGAATGCTTCCAGCATCTCGTTGAATCTATGCCACGAAGAATTGAGGTAGTTCTGAAGGCAAAAGGGGGTCCAACTCGTTACTACCATGGTGTACCTAATAAAGTGGCCGGTGAGTGTATATACTTTTTTCAAGCAAAACTTGTGTATATGACAATTTAAGTGATCACTCGCATCTGAAGAACATCGCAATAGTCTCGGAAACTGTGGGTATGACTGACTGTCATAGCTCATATTTCTTGTTAGGCTTTAATCATGTAATGTGTTTGTTAATGTAGGCTTTTCTGCTTTGATTTTAGTTGTTCCGCTCTTCCTTATTTTTACCTTTACTTCCTGCCCTGGTTTCCCAGTCATGCTGATTTGATCTACCTGTGACCCTGAGTATAAAAATCTGCGTCTGCCCCCCTGTCCATTTTTATTTTGGCTTGTATCCTGCCACGTCCTGTGCCACCACCTTTTGTGAGCTTTCGCCAAGATTTCAGCTGGAGCCAATGCTTTTTTCTGTTATTTTGTTGGTAAGTAACCAACCTTTTTTGTCATAAAACACTCCTGCTCCGTCACTAGAGCAGGAGAGTGCTGTCATTAGCGAACTTGACACATGAACGCTACTCTCGTCTCATCCCATCTTTCCTGTTCATTTTGTTTTTGCTGCTCGTTTTGTGAAATATCAACAGGGCTGTCCTACTCATTAATGCTCCGCTTGGCTTCAAATTGAAAGAGGAGAACCGACGACATGTTTATGTAGTTACAGAGTGACACTGTGGAAGCCCGGCAGCGTGGCCATGTGACATCACCGCCCTGCTACATCAACAATAATGGCGACCTACTAGTAACACTTATTTTATACTAATTTTACAAATTCTATTAAAACAGAAACATTAAGAGGGGTTTTAATATCAAATGATTATAACTCGTACGAACATTTCTCTTTTAAGAACTACATGTCTTTCTATCCGTGGTTCCCTTTAAACAGTTACATGTACATGATAACACTTTAGGCTTATATAGTGAAAACACAAAGGTATTCCTACCTTTTCTTCCTTCAGGTATTGCGTGTCATACTCTAGAGAGTAGAACTCAATGGGATAGGGGCAAGGGTTTTTAACGATAACCTCTGCTTCAATCTCCATACTGAATGGCAGACAAGGGCCCATTGTCAACTCTGGTGGACAAAAGTCCAGTTCCGGTTCTTCACCCTGTCCCAGGGCTGTGATGACAACAGGCTGTGTGCCTTCAACTACAGTAATTATTAAATGTCGCTTGTAAAGACACTGCAAAGAAATCAGTGAATTTTAAACCAATGATTATATCTACATGACTTTTATAATATTTTTAAAAGTGGGAAAGCTGTTTACCCCCTCAGTAGGACTGAACTTGATCTGGACGTTGACCTGGTCACCGGGGTTCAATAGGCCCGAAGAAGGAGTCATCTCAAACATCACGGGTGGTGGTCGGTGCTGCTGCAGGTATTTGCTGCGCTGATGGAGGGGGAGGAATTTATCGACCTGAAAAAAGAGAGCTGTCATATATCTCAACCTAATTCAGTTAAGTGAACCAGCAGTCGAAACTGACAATGGCTTATATTACTGTCTACCTTTACGGGCTTCACATCCTCTACTATGCTCCATTGGCAGGGTACAGATTCATGATTAAATAGCTGCATTGTCTGAATCTGATGACGAAAAAAATATATATAATAATTCTCCTTTGCACTAAACATTTTACAAAAGAAAACTTACAAGACACATATCTTGAATATTAAAACATATAATACACAGTGCATATACTGTATATACAGTGCCTTGCAAAAGTATTCAGCCCCCATGAATCTTGCAACCTTTCGCCACATTTCAGGCTTCAAACATAAAGATATGAAATTTAATTTTTTTGTCAAGAATCAACAACAAGTGGGACACAATCGTGAAGTGGAACAACATTTATTGGATAATTTAAACTTTTTTAACAAATAAAAAACTAAAAAGTGGGGCGTGCAATATTATTCGGCCCCTTTACTTTCAGTGCAGCAAACTCACTCCAGAAGTTCAGTGAGGATCTCTGAATGATCCAATGTTGTCCTAAATGACCGATGATGATAAATAGAATCCACCTGTGTGTAATCAAGTCTCCGTATAAATGCACCTGCTCTGTGATAGTCTCAGGGTTCTGTTTAAAGTGCGGAGAGCATTATGAAAACCAAGGAACACACCAGGCAGGTCCAAGATACTGTTGTGGAGAAGTTTAAAGCTGGATTTGGATACAAAAAGATTTCCCAAGCTTTAAACATCTCAAGGAGCACTGTGCAAGCCATCATATTGAAATGGAAGGAGCATCAGACCACTGCAAATCTACCAAGACCCGGCCGTCCTTCCAAACTTTCTTCTCAAACAAGGAGAAAACTGATCAGAGATGCAGCCAAGAGGCCCATGATCACTCTGGATGAACTGCAGAGATCTACAGCTGAGGTGGGAGATTCTGTCCATAGGACAACAATCAGTCGTACACTGCACAAATCTGGCCTTTATGGAAGAGTGGCAAGACGAAAGCCAGTTCTCAAAGATATCCATAAAAAGTCTCATTTAAAGTTTGCCACAAGCCACCTGGGAGACACACCAAACATGTGGAAGAAGGTGCTCTGGTCAGATGAAACCAAAATTGAACTTTTTGTCCACAATGCAAAACGATATGTTTGGCGTAAAAGCAACACAGCTCATCACCCTGAACACACCATCCCCACTGTCAAACATGGTGGTGGCAGCATCATGGTTTGGGCCTGCTTTTCTTCAGCAGGGACAGGGAAGATGGTTAAAATTGACGGGAAGATGGATGCAGCCAAATACAGGAACATTCTGGAAGAAGACCTGTTGGTATCTGCACAAGACCTGAGACTGGGACGGAGATTTATCTTCCAACAGGACAATGATCCAAAACATAAAGCCAAATCTACAATGGAATGGTTCAAAAATAAACGTATCCAGGTGTTAGAATGGCCAAGTCAAAGTCCAGACCTGAATCCAATCGAGAATCTGTGGAAAGAGCTGAAGACTGCTGTTCACAAACACTCTCCATCCAACCTCACTGAGCTCGAGCTGTTTTGCAAGGAAGAATGGGCAAGAATGTCAGTCTCTCGACGTGCAAAACATACCCCAAGCGACTTGCAGCTGTAATTGGAGCAAAAGGTGGCGCTACAAAGCATTAACGCAAGGGCGCCGAATAATATTGCACGCCCCACTTTTCAGTTTTTTATTTGTTAAAAAAGTTTAAATTATCCAATAAATTTTGTTCCACTTCACAATTGTGTCCCACTTGTTGTTGATTCTTGACAAAAAATTAAAATTTTATATCTTTATGTTTGAAGCCTGAAATGTGGCGAAAGGTTGCAAGGTTCAAGGGGGCCGAATACTTTTGCAAGGCACTGTATATATATTAAAGATACACGATAATATCGGTCGCCGATAATTATCGGCCGATAATGGCAATTATGACGTCACACAGATAATCCAGATAATAAAAAAATTCAACCGCTAATGCAATCTGATAATTATAATTATTAAATAAATTCCAGTTTGACTTTTTTTTTTGTTAAAGAGAAAGAGCTTAAAGAGAGGCTTTTTACGTTGATGACATCCATGCATGTCACTCCCCTGCAGTGTGAGCCGTATTGGGTGACAGGAAACAGTCACACCAGTTTGGCGTTAAATTTTCTTGAGCAAACTGCAGAGAACTTCCATGGAGATTTTTTCCCCCTACTATTTTCATCAGGTACTGCTCCGATCGAGGTGTTAACTTTCTTGGATGGGCAACAGAGATGATTGTATTTTCATCTCTTCCATCTCTAAAATTTTGTTACAGATTTTGGCTAGCAAGAAAAGCTTTACCGATCTCTTCATAGCCTTCACCTTTCTTATTCATGGGTTGCCATTGCTGATAGCCTGAAGTGTTAAGGGGCTTCCTCAATAGTCAACACTCAACACCCATTTCATAGTCACCTGTCTGACTATGACGTCAATTGCGGTGTAAATCTTGTTTGGGAGAATTTTGTCTGCTTTTTCCCAAATGCTTTCATGAGGGAGTATTAATTTCTGCCCAATGATCTTTCCAGATTTGTCAAAACATTTTTTGTATGAATGCAAATTAATATTTTTTTTCTGTAAAGCAATGGCCCACTGTTTACAGGAGTATTTTGCAGTGTATTAAAAATATAGGGGCCGTTTACATGTTGACTCTCAGAGAAGTTGAAAAATTTCATGTTTGCATCTTTATGGGTCCGTCTCCATTCGACCAATGTCGAAATTCCGCATCAAAGCGATGTAGTATTCATGCCACGTCCTAGCAGGCAGAGCAGATTTACAAGGCGAAAGCGACACTTTGACCCAACAACCTCCTCACATCGGAAGACAACATGCCCGGCAACTCCAAGCCATGGCATTTTTCAACATATTTGCATGCAGAGAAAGCCCCCCTCAAGCCTCCGCAATCGAATCTTTCCAGTTTGGAGGCAGGATTCCAAAGTTTGAGTCTTTGCCTTCCGTCTTCGCCGACACCATACGAACGCAAGGCCACTCCGCAATACAGTCATTGCGTCTTGGTGTTGCAAAGTCGACATGTAAACTGCCCCATAATGTCATAGAATTTTGGTTTACGACAGGATTACCTTACAGAATCCACAGCGAACAGAGTCAAACTGGAGTGTTTCTGAGGAAACGGAGATTGATGGCACAGTCACCACTGCACAAAGACGCACCTCCACCGATGGACCACCTATTATCTGTAACCCCCCACCCCAATAACCAATTAAATTAAAAAATATCACATTTGTGCAGTCAAAATTGAGAACAGTTGCCAGATGCATGAAAAATTGTAATTAGTCAACAAATGTCATTACCTGGTTGAGCTAAAAAAATAAATAAAATAAAAGCTAAATAAAATTTAAAAAAAAATAATAATAAAAAAGTGAAAGCAGACAAGCCTCCAATACAGCAAATATATTCACTCAGAAATCCATCTCGCGGTTGCTTAAACACGTGTGAGTTAGGGCCCTATATTTATACACAGCACAGATGCGCTGAAGCAAAAGGCACGATAGAAATGTTTTTTTCCCTGTTTCTTTCTTTCATTTCTCTTTTTTTTGCCAATGCAGTTCACGCCACATGTTTTCGAATTTTGGTGGAACACTCTTCGCCACAGCAGGCGCTCGGTGAATGTGTGAGAGAATTTGATGAAAAACAAGCCACACTTTTGTACGCTACTGAAGAGGGAGCCAACATTTTCAGTGCAGGGTAAACCACTAGTCAGTGGATTTTTGGTTTTGTGTTCCTGCAAAGGCAGCTCCTGTATATCATTTGTTTCTTAGGCAGTTTCCTGTGCGGTTACAAACGAGTATGTGAAGTTGCATGTTTAATGAAACGTTTCTGAGGTGGGAATGTCACTGGAAGTGTCATGCTACATGTCACTGTAAGACGCTGCCTACCAAAACATTTTGATGCATACTGTAAGGCAGGATGACAAGTGCATATATATTCTGAATTTCTTCTTGTTTCATTTAACAACAAAAATATCACAAAAGGGTAGTTAGCAATGCATGGGAATATATATTTATGTGACTATTGTACGGATCTAAATTTTGAAAAATAGGTGGGGGAAAAATGAATTGTTATTTAAAACTTATTAGACCAAAAATACACTGGTCTGGCCCACTTGAGATCTAATTGCTATATATGAACCAAAATTGGTTTGGCACCCATGGCATAAATCAATGTTTTTAATACCCAGTTGTTCTTATCATCTTTATTTCTAAAATCATGCCACGAGGCCATGGCAGAGCCAGGCGTTTGGGAGTTGTCATGTGGGTGAAATGCTATCTCCTGGTGCCCATTATACAGTACAGATCTCTGATTGCTCCTTAAGCCAATTTTACACAATATGGCTGTGAGACGGGCTTGCACTTCCTGATAACACAAATTATTTCTATGTTGTACTCTCTCATTTGGAAAGCATCGGAGTAAGATATGCCAATTTAGCAGCACATCCCACCCTCTTTCCATGGCATATTGTGGTGCATGTCCAGCAAATGTTCAAAGTTTAGTCTAAAACGCTCATTGGCTTGGCACCATGTAGAGATTTGCACCAAGCAAGTCAAAAGGGTCCCGTTTTCGTGTCGGCCATGACTCTAAACAAAGTGTGGGAATGTAGCATAAGCAATTGCACATTGCACATTGTTTAACATAAACACGCTGTGCCACTTATTAGAAGCTTCTGTATATACGGCAAACTCAATGCTGTTTCAGAAACTATTGTCTGCCCATTGCTTGAAAATTGCAGACCTGTCTATGGCCAGCCTTGCTGGTCTTGTCATGACTGGAAGATCTCGTTTGGCGATATTATTATAATTTAATTCAACATGGTTTGCTGACAACTACATTTCCAGAAATACAAATATGAATATATATACTTTTACTTAAATAGGTGAACTTAGGACTCCAGACTGGCGACTGCTTGTTTACAAAAACTTAATGAAAACAGGAATACATAGCTGACAAATGAAGTGAAGAGTACCTGAATTGGAATGAGAGCACTTCTGATACCCAATGGCAGGTTGCCTTTTTGGGGATCAAATTCAACGGTGAAATTCTCTGTCTCACCACAGGAAAGGTTTCTTATGCTACCAAATTCCACCTTAAAACCTTTGAAGGATCAATCACACAATCACAACATTTTAATATGAAACCAATAAGGGACTATTAGCAAGCAGAGCACTATAATCACGTCACATTAGAAAAACTATAGGCCTAATTACTTTTGATACTTTCACATGTAGACAAATCAGATCATAAAGTAACTCAAAGTGTCAAGACTGAGACATTGAATTCAAGATATATAACATGTTTATTCATTACCTGCAATAACTTTGGAGTTGGCATGGAAGGAAACAGGTAGTGGCCCATTATTGGTAATCTGTACAATTTGTTTAAGGACTTTGCTTGGAACAACATAACCGAAATCCAGAACATACTCAGGGAGAACAAATCTGGGGAAATGGAAAAGAGAGAGTGTTTATGCAAAAGTACACTTATGTAAATTTGTCACACTGTTACATTAATCAAGCAAAATTCAAAATTTCTCTCTCATAGACAAATACTGTACAAAAGGCACTTTAGCAAAGTATTGTCAGCTATGTAAATTTATTTCAAAACTTGAGCCTGAACTTCCAGATACCAAACCATGTGTCCACCTTTTAATTGTCTGCTCTGCTATCATGAAACATTGGACAGACCCTGGTTGCTAGACAACAGCGTACTGCACAAAGGCTATTTTTAGACCATGACGTCGCCATTGTAACGTGGAAGTGGGACATTATCGGCACGCCCTCGCATACAAACCATGTTATTTTGGCTTGTTTTCTCCGGTAATCTTTCAAAAAAGAGCATGCCAATCAAACACAGCTGCTATGGAACTTGTAGAAATGACTCTAGACATTACTACATATGAAGGATGTTTTCTTCATACATTTCCCTAAACCAAAAACTTGGGAGGAAAAACTGCGAAGAATGGATCAACTTGAGCGGACGTCCAAAAGACCTGTTTAATGTCAGCAAGCTGAAGCCATTCATATTTCATATGCAGTAAACATTTTGTTGGGGGCCATGGTCCTTCAGAGGATGAAGAGGTAAGCCATTTTGATCTTTTCACTTATTTTTTAGTGTAGCGTTTTGCTGTGCTGATTCTGTCTAACAATGAATGACCTGAAAAAAATTAAAATGGTATCTGACCACCACCATTACATTTTATGTTGTAAAAAAAAAAAAAAAAACTACTTTAGTAAGGGGGAAGTGTAAATAAATTATAGAATTAAAATGTGTTATTAATGAAAAAAATAAGTGTTCGTTGGCTGTCACTGATTAGCGTTTGATTGCTACACAAAAATAGCAATGTAAATTGCCACTCAAGAACGGTCGGAGACGTAAGACAACCAGAGGATATAATATATAAGAAAGAGAGGGCATATGGTGGTAAAGGATAGATTGTTGAAAGAGGAGAGTGTCATTGTCAGTGGCGTAAGGCAACGCACACAAGAAAAAGGTGTCGATAAAAAAGCTAACTCTGGATCAGGTCAGCTTGTCTTTTTAACTGAACAATTTGGCACCAGGCACATCATTTTCAGACGGAATTGGGAGGTTTAGCTCAGTAAACATCTGGTTCATACACCATTTCCATTCATTTACTATTAGGGACAAACCGGAGGTTGACCCGCCTAGCCACAATTGCTAACGTCATGAATATTAATGAGCAAAAGTGACGTGTTGCTTGTGGTACGCCATTGCAAGGCACATATAAAGTGCATAACTAGTCACATTCACATTGACAACTAAAGGCAATTTAATCTCTTGATTAACCCAAGAAGCGGATGAAACACATCTCTGGACTGTGAAAGGGAGTTGGAGTACCTAGAGTAAATTTACATAAACTCTGGAAGAACATGCAAACTCCTCTAGAGGAACTGTAGCTCAGTATTGGACCCATACCCTTAAAAACTGGGAGGCAGATGGTCTAACCAGTAACACGCTATCCTGCATTGTAGCCTACTGTGTGAATACTAATAATTTAAACATTTTTACCCTCTTGGTCCAAAATTTTAAGACTCTTTCTCTAATGGTGAAATGTCTCAAAACTTATGACAGCAGGTGTAAATTAGGTTGCTGTCCCAAATCATATCTAACTTTCAGGGAAACAAATCTATTCTTACTTAAGTCCACAGGTTGCACCTTATGTTTTTTCACAACATTTACCTGTATTTTAACATTTTTTTTACCTGTTCTGTTCAGCTGCTCCGACATGGAGAGCAAGAATGTGAGTGCACTCAAGATTTTATTTGGTACTTTCTCTATATTTTAACTATTTAGATGATTATTTACTTTAAGTTGTAAATCCACCTATTGACATGGGAGTGGACTTATGTGCTTACCTTAGATCAGGGGTGTCCAAACTTTTTGCAAAGGGGGCCAGATTTGGTGTGGTAAAAATGTGGGGGGCCGACCTTGGCCGACGTCCTTTACGTAGAACAATATATTTAAGCAAATTTTAGAAAGCCATTCAGTATGTCACATTTTTCTTTTAATGAATAATTTCAACAATCTCGCAACTAACCTTTGTGGCGTTCTCTTTCGACTCTCGAGCTCTTGCGAAATACTGCTGCTGTGAAATTAAACTAGCTTCAAGTTGCTTTAATTTCTCGCTGCGTATCTCCCCTGTAATATTATTTAATTTCGTTTCAGCATGTCTTGTTTGGTAATATCGCCTCACATTGAACTCTTTAAAAACAGCGACTGTCTCTTTGCAAATGAGGTACTTTGGTGAAGAAATAGTCCAATTTCCACCTATCCTTGAAGCGTCGGCTGCCGCGTTCAACTTTCTTTTTTTTTGTTGATTATCGCCATTTTAGAAAATTGGAAGTAAAGGGTCACATGGGGTAATGTAGCTTAGAGTGCTGCTGCCTTTTAGTGGGTAAATGAGGAGCAGCATTTAGTGTGTAAACTACTTCATATTCTGGTAGCAGTACTGCTGACCAATTTATTAAGTCTGTGTGCAGGTCAGACGTTATTGATTTTATGACGGAGGCTGGGGGCAGGATGAAATTGGACTACAGGCCGCATTTGACCCCCGGGCCGAACTTTTGACATGTCTGCCTTAGATAATACAAATTTAAGCCTCATAACAAACACAAGTTAGGCAATTTTACGCTTGTAAAGATGAATTAACAATCAACTTTTCCCAACGAACTTCTAAAAAGGGCTGCACGGTAACAAAGTGGTTGACATAGTTGCCTCTGTGATCAAGGGCTCAAGCCCTTGTGTGGAGTTTGCATGTTCTCCCTTTGCCAGTCTGTTTTTTTTTTTTTTTAGATACTCAGATTTCCTCCCACATCCTAGAAACATGAGAGGGTAGGGTTGTTGAATACTTTAAGTTGTCCTTAGGGTATGAGTGTGTGGGTGACTGGGTTCCTGACTCTTGGCCAGCCAAATGCTATGTATACCGCCGACTGCCCGTAGTAGATTCAGGCACCCCCAGGACCCTCGTGAGGATAAGCCAGTCAATCTGCTACAGAGTGCCACATTTTGGGCTACAAAGTCAAAGTTACATTTCGCCTGTGAATGGGGATTTCACCCTAATCCTCCATGCGATTGTGCCTTGGGTGGCCAAGTGGTACTCTACTTTCATCCAAACATGCTTGATAGCCAGTCGGGTTCACGCTCCTTACCCTGTCTTAATGAGACCAATTTTGGCCATTAAAACCCAAAATTAAGTTTTACTTGACAACCAGGATTTCACCTAACCTGGCAAAAAATAGTCTGTCTCTGGCGGCCACAAGAGCGGCGCTCACGAGCGGGAAGTCTGAATATGTATTTTAAACAAACTGGGGTGGGGTTGGGTAACAATGAATTGCGTGTTAAAACAATTAATGGGGTCAAAAGGCGTTTGAGTGTACGCCGTTGTTACATCATTAAATTGACAGCACTAATTTTAATACATACTTGATGAGTTTACTCCATTTTCTGTTGGAAATTTGGGCGTTTCCCATTTCCACAAGGCTCTTGCTCACAGCCAAGGCATTTTCGGTGACCAGCATTTTCTCAATTTCAAAAAAAAGCAACTGTTCATACTGAGGAAGGACAGAAAGTGGGAAGTCAAGTCATTCAATATATCTAACAATACACATAAAGGAATGCAAATTCATACAGCATACACTAAAGCTATTCAACTGAACTGTTTCAATACCGTATAATCTAAACTGGATTAAATTATAATATGATCAAAATGACCTCTAACAAGAACAGAACATTTGGAAACCTGTCATATAGAATAGGAACATTTATTTTGAGGATTTACATGAAAAGAACCGGTAGCCTCCATTTCGACAGCTATTTTGGACCGCTCAAACACACCGCTGTAACTCTCCTTTGCTGTAGAGAAATGACAGGATCAAAACAGAAGAATTTTACATAGTTCATTTGTGTTTCAACTAGGGCTGTCAAAATTATCGCGTTAACGCTCGGTAATTAATTTTTTAAATTAACCACGTTAAAATATTTGACGCAATTAACGCACATGTCCCGCTCAGAAAGTATTCTGCCTTTTGGTAAGTTTTACAGCAAGGCTTTTTGTGCTGTCCAACAGCAAACTCTTGTGGTCGCTTTGCGACATGGTTTATTGTTTTCTTGCCAGTTCATTATGGCTGCACGACGTCTCCGGCTGATAATGTTGTGCTTATATGATCCTTGGACAAGATGTGTCCGTAAGTATGGTTGTTGTAAAGAATGTACATATTATGTTTGTAAGTTAAATGTTATATTTTTTGTATGAGACGCTTTTTGTTTATGTTTAGTGAACCTGTATAGCGTGCTAAGCTAACGTTGTTGCTAATGCAATGCTTGTGTACTTTTATTTTGTAGTTTTACGACCGTCTAAAGAGGACAATGGTTTGAGGCCATTTTATTAATAAATCAGATGAAAAAAGAAGAAGTCTAATTATTAAGGCGTCGTTCACTAGCTGTCTAGCTTTGGAAAAAGTAGACGCTTCGGAGTGAGGACAGCATAGACAGATTTAAATGACAGTAGAGTGAAATGCCCACTACACTTCTTATGTACCGTATGTTGAATGTATATATCCATCTTGTGTCTTATCTTTCCATTCCAGCAATTTATTTTACAGAATATATATATAATTTACAGAAAAATATGGCATATTTTATAGATGGTTTGAATTGCGATTAATTGCGATTAATTACGATTAATTCATTTTTAAGCTGTAATTAACTCGATTAAAAATTTTAATCGTTTGACAGCCCTAGTTTTAACTTTTACTTTTGGTATGTGCATAAATGATCTCAGTAGACAAGAATATTGTGCATTCATGTTTGATAATAGCATTGTTCAATATTTACCCAGGCTTCGAGGTAAATTCAGGGATATCTTTGGGAACACTCCTTCGCCGGTGAGTGTGATGACCTGTGGTGGTAAGTGAGCCACAACTAGCTGGAACTGCTTTTCAAACCTCTCAGGGATGCCAGGGAGGTAGAGAATGCGCAAACAATGAATCATGCCAGCTTCAATGTAACCCTGTCACCCAAAACACTTACTGTAGTTGGGAAAAAAAATCTTCCAGTTTGTTGTATGATTGTCATTTATAATCTGAGCTTCAACTCACCGTAGGAGGTATTACAAGTGGTTTACCAGGTCGAATCTTCTCATTCTGCTCGCTGTCCAGTTTCTGCTCGTTCTCAGATTTCAACATTGCATCTTGCTTATCATCGACTACTGCGGTCATTTCATTTTGAAGCCTTTCAATACTGAATTTAAAGCCAACCTTTCCGGTATTCCTCACAATCACTGTTGACTCCCCAATACAGTCAAAACGCTGGAATACAAATACGGTAGAAACAAGTGAACATGCTTCTCAAATTACTGATTCTCATGATTTAATTTGCAGGTATCAAAGTCCATTCCATTCACATGATGCTACTTGGATACAAGTGCCTGCCTCATTAAGCAAAAGATTTGGAAGTCATTTCTTACATTTTAGTTAGATTGGCTGATAACCAAAAGATGAATGATACTTGAAAATCATCCTTTTAAGGTAGGTGTTTACTGTGTAACATGAATACATTACCCACAGCTGAGCCCCTTTATTTTGAATCCACCCATTTTACTTGCAGATTATTGTATTTTATAATATCAAGATTGAGAGGTGGGTTTTATTTCCCAAATCTGTTGTATTGAATATTAAAACAAGGAATTGTGTCAAATCTAAAAAAAACTACCTGATTTGGCTTTTGCCTGCAAATACCTTATTACATGAGTTAGAATAACACCCAATGATTTATAAACAAAAATAATGGAAATTGTCGGGGTGGCCGACCATTTTTTCATACCACTATATGCATGTAGACACTGCAGACTACAGGCTAGTATTTAAAACACAGTCATACCTGCAGACCAAAGTCAACAGTGGTTGAATCCACACTGAAGCTGATCTCTGAGGCTTCTCCTCTAAGTTTAATGTCATATATAGGTCCATGCTCCACTTGACACTGTGCGATTACCTCTCGACTAACAAAGTCCTGGCCATGGAAAATGAATGTGACCAGCTGCTGCTCGCCAGGTTTCAAATGGCCATGCATCGGCAAGACATCAAAAATCTAGCAAAAGAAAAAAAGGGCAATTTTAGTTTGAAATCACTACTACTGTCACATGATAATTTCATATTGTTATTTATATTTCAGAACATTCCGTAATATTAATAAAATGTAAAAGCTGGATATCCATCCGTCCGTCTGTCCGTCCATTATCTATCGCTTAATTCAAGGTCAGGTTGTGCAGGCAGCAGCTTTAGCAGGGAAGCCAAGACCCAGCCACTTCAACCAGCTCCTCCGGCAGGACCCCAAAGCGTTTCCAAGCCAGCCGAGAGAATCTCCAGAGTGTCCTGGGTCGTTCCCGGTGCCTCCCGCCGGTGGGGCGTGTCAGAGCACCTCTCCAGGGAGGCGTCCAGGACGCATCTGAAACTAGATGCTCGAGCCACATCAGCTGGTTTCTTTCCACGTGGAGGAGTAGTGGCTCGACCCTGAGTCCCTCCTGGATGACCGAATTTCTCACCCTATTTCTAAGGGAGAGCCCGGACCCATGGCCGCTTGTATCCGGGATTTTGTTCTTTCGGTCATGACCCACAGCTTGTGACCATGAGTGAGGGTAGGAACGTAGATCGACTGGTAAATCGAGAGTTTCGCCTTTTGGCTCAGCTCCAACATACGCACAACAAACTGGTACAGAGTCTGCATCACTGCAGACGCTGCACCGATCTGCCTGTCTATCTCCCAATCCCTCCTACCCTCACTCGTTAAAATGATCCCAAGATACTTGAACTCCTCCACTTTGGGAAGGATCTCATCCCTGACCCGGACAGGGCACACCACCCTTTTCTGACTGAGGACCATGGTCTCGGATTTGGAGGTGCTGAGCTTCATACCACCTGTTTACACTCAGGTGCAAACCGCTCCAGTGAGGGTTGGAAATCACGGCTTGATGAAGCCAAAAGCACCGCATCAACTGCAAAAAGCAGAGATGCAATGCTGAGGCCACCAAACAAGACCACCTCAATGCTTCGGCTGCACTTAGCAATTCTGTCCAGAAAAGTTATGAACAAAATCGGTGACGCAAGGAACCTTAGCGGAGTCCAACCCTCACTGGGAATGAATACGACTTGCTGCTTGCAATGCTGACCAAACTCTGGCACCAGTCATACAGGGAACGAACAGCCCTTAACAGGGGACTTGGTCCCCATACTCCCGAAGCACCCCTCACAGGACTCCCAGAGGGACACGGTCGAACGCCTTCTCCAAGTCCACAAAAGACATGGGCTGATTGGGCAAACTCACATGTACCCTTAAGGACCTTGCCGAGGGTGTAGAGGTCCACTTTTCCGCGGCCGGGACAAAAACCACACTGCTCCTTCTGAATCTGAGATTCGACTTCCCGACGGACCATCCTCTTTCACACCCCTGAAGAGACCTTACCAGGGAGGCTGAGGAGTATGAAAATTTAAACACTCCTTCCTGTCCCACTTCTTAAAAAGTCAGACCAACACCCCGGTCTGCCAATCCAGAGGCACTATCCCCGATGTCCATGCGATGTTGTAGAGCTATGTCAAAAAAAGATTTTGGGGATATTTTTTCTTTGTATTTTAGCCCAGCATATTGTCTTCATCGTTGTGGGTTTTAATATTGGCACGTTCCTCCTGTATACAGTTTGTGTGTTCTTCCCGTGCCTTTCTGGGTTTGGATGGCTTCTTCTCACATTCCAGAAGAAGCAGATTATGTTAATTGATGCGATTAAATTGTCATAGCATGTGACTGTAAATTGTAATTATGGTTTCTCTATTGGATGTGTTTGTGTTCTCTTATTGTACAAAGTTATCTTGAAAAGGCTCTAGCTAAACCAATGAAAATGGGTGAATTGAGAATGTTACTATCCATCATTATACAATAATAAAACAAATTGCTAATCATAATAACTTGTTAGGATGCGTGTTGAAGCATACCTCTTGCACACATTCAAAGCATCGTGGAACGTCTTCGTCTGGGGAAATACTTTCGTCGATGAGAGCATCAGACGGCGCGTCAGAAGATCTTGGGGGACAATTATATTATTGTAAATGATGGATGCAGTACGTGAACAATAAAAAGGGTAAAAAAGTTTTCTAAACATTTTTAGGTTCTAAAAATATCCCACAAGCTAGCAAATAAGTATTCAAATAATTAGTAGGAAAGAGTTAGGAAGTGTCTGGTTGAAGTTATTGCTGCCAAAGGGGGGCTCACAAAATATTAAATGTGATGGTTCACTTACTTATGTTCCCCCTTCTGTCATTGTTTGCATACTATCCTCATTAAAATATGAAAATCTATAAATGTTTGGGTGGTTTTAGTTAAAGCAGACAGTTTTTTTTTTTTTAATCTGAGTTATTTTGATAAGGAACAGATTACATTTGATTGGGATTTAATGCAGAAATGTGAGAAATTTCAAAAGGTTCAGATACTTTTTCATACCACTGTATGTATGTATGCTTTTAAGGCAAGTGAAAAATATGACTGTGACAAAATCAGTCAGGTTTTTGCGGCCGGTGGCAACCCTGAATATGTTTTTCATTGTATTGCCACACATTTAATAAAGCGAGTGAGGAGAATTTGCAATTAATGCTGATTATGTGATACAAGCGTCATTATACCTGATGACACAGTGTGTATGATCCACCAAGCAGGCCCAGTGGTAAAATACTGGCAATGGGGAACAATTTGTCATTGTGACTTCCTGGTGATTTTCCGTGGAATTGAGCACACTGCCGAAGTCCACTGTGGTTGAAGAAAAATGTAAATTGGGAAAGTGAACTTCAGCATGCAGTTCCACCTTGTCTTGTTGTGGGTGCCCTATGTAGCGCATGGTGAGGGTCTAGAAAGCATGACCGAAAAATAACATGCATTAATATAAATCACAACATCTTCTAATATTTTTTACAAGAGATTTTCATTTTCCTTCAAGTTCAAGACAATAAAACATTGATTAAATAGTTTAAAACAGCACAATATACATTATATACATTGGGGAGAACAAGTATTTGATACACTGCCAATGGAAAAACCTATTGGCAGTGTATAAAATACTTGTTCTTCCCACTGTATATATCCATCCATTCCCTCTACTGCTTAGCCTAACGAGGGTGGTTGGGGTCCTGCAAAATAAATACAAGTGCAAAAATGCCAACTGACTTTGGGCAAGAGGTGGAGTATACCCTGAACTGGTTTCCAGCCATTTATAAGACACAATAAAGAAATGGAAAAAGTACATTCACACTGATATACACATCAAGGGACAATGATGAATCAACTAAACGCTGCCTTAGCTAGATGAATAAAAGGAAAAACAATAACTGAGGAGCCTTCGGTAATCTATGTATAAATGGAACTTTAGACGTGTCTGTGTGTGTGTGTTTGTTCCCTATGAACTCCAAAATGGGTAGCCGGATTTTGACGAAATTTTACACAGTTGTACTTTATGTTTCTGGGAGTGTTCTTAGATGTGTTGGATCTCTACCGGCCTCCATTTAGTGTGGAAAATTTGTTCCAAACTCCAAAAATTACCATCGAAAATGCGACCTGATTGTGGAGGTGACAGCACCATCATTCGGACAAAAGACGCGCCTCTTGCGACTGGAATGTTGGAAAGTTGGCTTTCAAACTTTAAGGTTTACTGTACAAATTTTATTTAGTTGTGGTAGAGTACTCGACAATGAGTCACTGGATTAAAAAAGATACAAATTTCTGGAATATTAAAAAGGGATTCATTTCAGATAGATATTTCTATCTCTATATAGGCGAGTTTGTATGGCTGTCTGTGTGTTCGTGTCTGATGGATGCCGAAAAAGCGAGGCGGATTTTGACAAAATTTCACGCTGTTGTACTTCATGAGCCTGGGAGTGTTCTTAGTTTGATCTCTGTAGGCCTCCATTTAGTGTGGAAAATTAATTCAAAACTTAAAAATGTTGAATGGAAAATGCCAATTTTCACATTTTCAACCAAGCAACACCAGGTCACACTGCTCGATAAATCCATTCAGCATACATTAAAAACAATAAATAAATCACGAGGAAGCCCTGATTTCAAGGCTTCTTATGTGTCGATTTAACAAACCTTGGCCCCAACATCCCAGCACAAGTAGTATGCCCGCAACATCAGGCCACACTGCTGATTTAGTGATAAACAGCTTTCCCCGCTTGACAATAGATGTCCACAATCAGTGTAGGTCAGGTAATAATTTCTTTCAGATGATTAATTTATTTCAGATGAATGAATTTATTCTTAAACACCTCTTGGAAATCTCTTCCACTTGCTTAATTGTACATATAGAAAGTTACCATAAGATACTTTTGTCGATAAAAATCTGAACATGAAAAAAAAAAAAAAACGTTTACCATTACCTTATCCACAACTTGAGACAATTGACCATGGAATCTTGTTGGGTCAAAGCATATCCACAAGTGAGTCTCTTCACCTTGACCTAATGCCAATGTCTACACACAAAAAAATGCATTCTGCAGTTAAGCTCATCATCAGCAAGCTTTAATTTTACATGTAATATTCTTTCAGTTTATTTTCTAAATTCCAAGCGGTCCCTTGAGTCTTTAATCAAAATCATAACCTTTTGGGTTGTTCAAATACTTTATAAATGTTCATGGTTGTGCATAAAATTGCAAGGAAATCAAAATGCAACAAACTATATATCATATTTTTCGCACTGTAAATCACACCTATGGAATCACAGGAGTGCCATAATTTGAAAAATGAATGAATGAATGAATGAATATAAAGAGAAATAAATGAATGAATAAAAAAATGAAGACCTAAAAATATATTTTGTCATTTACTTTTACTTTTTGTCATTGAAAAACACAAACGGAAAAAACTGGCAAATTTTGTCTTTGCCTTTTCTATTTCACTTTTCATTGTCTTTGCCTTTCTCTTTCGCAATTGCCTTTTGCCTTTGCTTTTACCGAAAGGAATGTTCTGTTCATCAAATGGCATTGGGAGGGCCTTTCCAAACAGAAAAAGGGTTAATTATCGACGGCATTCAATTAGGCATGTGCCAGTATGATAACCTTAAGCCAAAGTATCACGGTATTGTAATTACAGCTCTAAAATGTGTTACTTTGAGATATCTGGGTTTTAAAAAAAAAAATCCATTGAACAACAATTTTATTTTTCAAAACATATGAGCAAATTTGACCATAAGTATAATGTTAAGTTAAAATAAATAAAATAATAAAAATAGTAGCAGCAAAATATTCTAAATAGAAATAATATAAATGGAGACCTTTATGTCTGCCTAAACCCACAGCCGCAGCTCAACATTATTACCATCAGAACAAAAATAATTGAATTACTTTCCATAAAAAAACACGTGTGTATGACTCGTATCATGTTTACACACACTCTCTTTCTAAACACAGACAGTTGCCAGAGAGGAAAAAAAACACATTTTACCATCGCTAGACACACTAAACATGCTGGAGTTAACTCTGTTAGCTGGTGGGAAACGTTCATGACAGTGTTGACGAACCTTTCATTTTTTTTATAATTGCGAAATCATCTTGGAGGTATTGCCTCCTCGGAAGCCACCCTCCGCAAACATGTTTTACATGTCGGTTGGCCCTCCTCCTCTTAGCCGTGGCCGTCTGTAACTTTTCTGTAGCCGAAGTATTCCCATACAAGCAATTTCATTTTCTTCGATGGGGGAAAAGGTTCCGCAGTTTCACCTCCTTCAGCCATCGTGTAGCACAGTTGACTCACTGACACCGAACAACAACCGGTGGGGAAGGGTCTAGTCTTCTGCGAATTAGCGAGTGAATTCTCCATGCATTTTTGGGACATAAAAAATAACTAATACCTTTGGGACGATATGACGGATAATTTTTGCCGTTTTGAAACCTTGACATTTTCATACCACGGTATACCTTCAAACCAGTAATCGGCACATGCCTACATTCAATTGATTGTATTGGCGATGGGGTAGTTGTCTGAGGCGACCCATCCAGTCTTTCAGCTGTTTCTCTATGCAGTTGTGATTTTTGCTTATCTCTCCAAATAAGTAATCAAAAATCGCACGTGAAACAGATTTTCCACCGTCGCTCAGAAGGTCACTTTTTTTTCAGGTAAACAAGGATTCAGCTATCGACTACTATTCTTGTTTGGAAAGCCCTCTCGAACTCCATTTGATTTACAGACCATTCCTTTCAGTAAAAGCAAGGGCAAAAGCTAAAGACAATGAAAAGCCAAATTGAAAAGGCAAAATTTCTGGTCGCCAATGACGAAAAGTTGTTGTTTTCGTGGCAAAAAATAAAAATGATAAAACAGACTTATATTTTCATGATTTCTCTTTTTCTTTATTTATTTATTTATTTATTTATTCATTCATTATTTTTTTTAAAATGTTGGCGCTCCTGTGATTACGTACGCACCTGTGTATTGGATTAGAAATAGTAAACAGAATTTTGACGTCAGTGTTTTTGTTGAACAGTGACGACATGCTTCCCCGTTGGAATAAATGGGCTTGTTGACTGAAACCAACCCATATGAAGCAGTTTAAATGCAGTGCTAATTAATTAGGGAATATATTGGAAGGACTACTCAATAACATGTAACTTTCATTGTTATGGATTCGTATGTCTTAATGATATAATGCATCCCATAGCTCTAGGATATGACATAGCATGCAGTCATGACAGTTATTATTACAGTATTATTGAAGTAAGAGAAGTGTTACCTTACTGTTAGCAGTACTGTGGACCCCCCGTTCATCACACAGAGAGAAAGGAAAAGCAAGAAAAAGCTCCATGGATAGAGACAGAGATGACACATTCTTTAAAACCAGTTCTTCATATAGCTGGGTAAGATTTTCTCCTGGAAGCTGCAAAACATATACTGTATGTGATCAATTGATTACATTTCAAGTTAAGACAATGGTGAGGGATTCTCTGACGAACCTTTTCTATGTAGAAATTCAGCTTCTGGGAAGACATGGTGATCACGGGTGCCACAAACTGACATGTCAGTTCCACAGTAAAGATATGCTCTTTAAAGCCCTGATGACCCAAAATGCCACAGCAAACAAGATGTTCTCTCACAATCTGAGGAGGCAGATAACGGTTACTTGTATAAAATGATAAACCATGCACATATGAACATATTAGTTATCTACTTGTTTTACTGCAAAACATTTAATATTGTTTGTCCGACGGGTTCACGGTGTCATCGTTAAAGGTACTATATGGGATTTCTTATTGTTAGTTTAAAATGTTTCTTCTCTGTGCATGCTCCACTAATGCCCTGATGAGTACACACAGCCCTCACATTTTAACTGAGACAGCCCCATAAAGTTCTTTTTCTTCCCTTCAATAGAAAGTGTTCGAGTTGAACACTCTGGGCGAACACGCGCGTCCCCATGGCAACAGCGCTTTTTCACCGAGCCTCTGCCTAGTCTCCGCTAGGCTAAAACACTTTTCTAACCCACTTAAGACTTGCTACTTAAACAAATTTGGCTTTGGTGAGCCATTTTTCCACTGGATAAGAACATTCTACAATGCCCCAAAAGCCACTGTCAACACAAACAGGATCATTTCACAAAGTTTCTGTCTTCAAAGGGGAACTTGACAAAGTTCACCACGTTCACCCTTATTATTCGCTCTATTCATTGAAACATTATAAATTGCAATTAAAAAAATGCTAAGAATAAAGGGATCCACATCAGAACATAAAATTACTTTATACGCAGACAATATATTATCATATCTAGATAAAAACAGAATCTTCCCTTCATGAGGTTTTGAATTTATAAAGAAATATTCACTAATATCAGACTATGCTATAAATTGGTCAAATCAATTATAATGCCCTTATCAACAAACTGATGGAATCCTGCAGATCAAAATCTAAATTACAATATTCCAATTGGGAACATAAAGTATTTTGGCATCAACATAGCAAAAGTATGTGAAGATTTGATACAATGGAATAATCTACCCATCTCACTTTTGGGCCGGATAACAACAGTCAAGATGAAAATATTACCACAAATAAATTATTTGTTTTCAATGATCCCCTTTAAACCCACTCAAAAATGGTTTCAAGACCTTGACTCAGCCGTCACAAAATTCTACTTCAAGAACAAGAAAAACAGAATTAGCCTTGCCAACTTGCAAAGAAATAAACCAGAGGGGGGCTTAGAGGCTCCCAATTTCCAACACTATTATATAGCAAATCAAATACAATACCTTATTAAGTGGTTACATCTTAACACTGAACAACAGTCATGGCGAGAATTAGAGCAAACAGTCTGCAATCGAATACAACTGGCAAACCTACCCTTTATTAGTTCTAATATCAAGCAACATAGCTGCTTCAAGAATCCAATGATAGCATGTGCCTTGAAATCCTGGTGGAGAGGAATGGAAATTACGCATTCACAATTAGCGCCGTGTAAATTTTCCCCAATCTGGCACAACCCAGACTTTGGAGCTAATAAAATTCCTATTTATTTTAGCACATGGGATGAAACGGGAATAAACCAGTTTCAGCATGTGTTCAAAGATAATACATTCACGTCATATGAAAAAATACTACAAGATTTCCAAATCAAGGGGGTCAATTTCTTTCAACACAATAAAATCAGGGCAGCCATCAAAAGCAAATTCCCATCACTAACGGGTGCGTTAGACCCACCACCTTTCATAAATAAAATAGTAAACATCCATACTTAACAACAACAAAAAAAATACTTTCACAAATATATAAAGCCTTCTCATGTAACAACTCGACTTGTCTACCAATCGGAAAAATGGAGTAACGACCTTTCAGCAACATTAGACAATAACTATTGGTCCCACATTTGTAAAAATACATTTATAATGACAACAAATAAGATCCTTCAACTTATACAGTTCAAAATACTGCACAAATGGCATAATACTCAAGTTACAATGCACAAAATGGGGTTCTCCCAATCCGATAAATGTACAAGCTGCAACGAAGATACTTCAGATACATACTTTCATGCTCTTTGGCTATATAAACCAGTACAAGAGGTAACGAAGAAACTCTCCTCCCTTTTGAACTGCAGGATTCCGTTGTATCCAAATCTGTGTCTGCTTGGCGATCTGAATACAGTGAATATCTTGTGCCTCATGTGTTTCTTTTCTTTTCCTGTATTCCCCCATAACCCCTTCCCGTTCGCTCCTTTGTCATAAGACAAAAAAAAAAAAAAAGACTTGCTACTAAACAATCATGTTTGCTGTTTATAGGTTTCTCATGTTTATTTGATGGGCCAAAAGCTTGTTGCTTTATGTTTGTACTTGAACACACATGCATGCTATGCACAAGCTTAACACGGGCTACAGTTACGTTTTAGGCCGGATTTGGCAATTGCAAGTAAAAAAAGTGGCATACTCCATATAGCACCTTTAAGTTTCAACATTTTATGGGGTACAATTATGAGGAGTAAACCAGAATAATCAATAGTGGACATGCTGAAAAGCATAAAGTGTAACTATCAGTAATGGGGTGAGAAGGTCACAAACAGGCATGATGACATAATGTACGAAGGCAGCAAAAGCACAAACCACTAGGCAATGCCAATAACCTAGTAAAATACTGAGCAACAGACACATAAGCCACATATCTATCTTCATTAGCTTACCTTTGGGGTGTTTGAGGATCCTTTCAGAAGCATGTCAACTGAGTCACCAGGGAAAAGTTCCATACGTGTTGGGCTGATGCTGAATAATGGCCTGTTGTTATTTGATGCCGCCCAAGGAAGACAACTTACACAATCTTTCCTTTTTTCAGTTGAGATGCGGGGCAGGCGACTCCGACGAGATGAACCCACTGTCTTCCAGTAAAGTCGATGTACTCTTTGGCCGTAGTTTGTCACCTTGAAGTGGAAGTCGCATGATCCATGGCTTAGGACACATATGGGTCAAAAACAAGGTAAGGCGACATATTATATGCTTTCATGTCTCTCTTGTGGTATTTCCAATAAAACTTTAATCAATTCATAGTACCTAAAGTATGTGCCAAGGTCAAGATTTGGATGTAAGGGTTTATCACTGACGATTGTGGTTCCTGTGCCAGTTGCAGACAGGGCAACAGTGTGCGTTTGACTGCCTTGGATGGAAATCTCAAGTTTGTCTTGAAACAACACAGTATCTTTCAGATTAGCCACAACCTTTAGCTCCAGTTGGCCTTGTGGTGGCACTTCCCCTTCATTGGGTTCAACACGCCAAGGAGACTTTCCTTGGCACTATGGAATGAGAAAATAGTCTTAATTAATTATGTTTCCTTCTTTATTTCTTCATGTTGTCATCAGGGTTCAGTTTATGAATGAAATATGACACGGTAGATTTATTTTCTTATATATTGCACATTCCATGGTCAAAACAGTAAATAGTGCCTATTCTGCACCTAATCGTTATTTATGAGGGTCAGAACCGATAGTAGCAGCAACGATTAATCGATTAACTCAAGTAATTCAATTAGGAAAAAGTGTCAAGTCAAATTTCGCTGTTTGGAGGATTCGTTTAAGTAGAGTGGCGTTGTAATGGTTTGTTTTGAAAGTGTCCTCAAGTGGCAACAGTGACTATGATATTACTCGTCTAACCACTGCTCCCTGTCAAGGCCAACATAAAGTTTTAAGTTTTAATGTATTTTTTATGCATTCATTATTTAGTTGAGTGGTATATTTAGTAGTTTTTTGTGGGAATATGTGTTTGAACGATTTGTTTAGAGCTTTGTAAAAGACAACAAAAAAAAACTAAAGTAAGTATTTTATAGAATTTAGGCTATCGGACTTTTGCTATGCAAGTTAGCCAATTGTTTTTTGTTGTACTTAGAGCCTTATTTATTTTTTTATACCGTTTGAGGTTAAACTCAGGTATGTTAATTTATTTTCAAATGCACTTTTGCTCTTGTGAAATGAAAGTGCAATTCTGCATCATCTGAAGAAACACTTGGGTATTTTATTTTGTATCCACATTTAATGCTCTTTTGAAAATGCAAGCTTTGCAAGCCAAAATAAATGTTACATTATTGCAAGCTTAAACACTTGTTTCTTTGTTTTACATCCTCTAAAATTTATTTTGCAACGTATTAAATGTCCTAATCCGATTACTCGATTATTCAAACTAACTAATTGATAGATTATTCAAGTACTTAAATAATCGATAGCTGCAGCCCTAACAGACAGTATCCAATGCAATTTCTAAATGCCAAAATTAGCCAAGGACAGGTTTTTGCTATGAAGAATTAACTATTCTAAATGACAAGTAGAGTTTTAAAGGTACCGGTAGGTGGATTTGTATAAGAAGCTCACAAATACGGTGTTATAATTAGGGGGGCAACGGTTCAGTTAGCCCACGGTTCGGTTTGAACCTCGGTTTTGGGATCACGGTTTCGGTTTGCGTTTTGCATTTATTTATTTTTTTTTAACTGCCTTTATTTTG
The DNA here is from genome assembly GCF_030265065.1 of Corythoichthys intestinalis. Classification (NCBI taxonomy): domain Eukaryota; kingdom Metazoa; phylum Chordata; class Actinopteri; order Syngnathiformes; family Syngnathidae; genus Corythoichthys; species Corythoichthys intestinalis. The sequence continues at coordinate 52,188,166 of NC_080399.1, forward strand.
CTTTGAACAAAAATGAAATAAACACTTGAAATGTACATGTATTGAAATATACTTGAAATGTACAAACATTTTCGACTGTTAAAATGCCTCTTAGCTCTTTGGCTAGTGTAGTGACTGACTACTGAAATACACACACAGTAGTAATAAAGTTACTTGGCAAAGTAACTGGTGATACCTTTCATGTTTTTTTTTTTTTTTCATTAAAAAAAACAAACAAACCCAAAAACATAGTAACCTTTGCTATGTTTGGAGGTCATTTAATGTTGTGAATCAACTGTTAAAGTTGATAAAATTGCTCCCGTTTTTGCATTAGTTCCCTTCTGTCTACTTTCGACATTTAATAAAATTTTAAAACGGTTTCATCCTTTAAAGACTCAAGTCAAGATTTTGCCAATTTAGGAGTATTTTAGATAAAAAGTTGCTTAGGTTCGCTTGTAAGGTTTACTACAACAGAGCCTTTCTGAGAAGTTTACTGCTCTAAAATGGCGGCTGTTTACTAACGCTACCGAGTCTGTCATTTCTAATGTAGTTCTATATGCATGAGATATCTAGGCTTAGACTGTATGCTGTCGGCTACAGTCAGGAAATATTGGAGCCACCTAGCCTAGCATCGCGTTTGCTACAGCGTCTCAACAAAAACTCTTCCCTCTCCGTGTCTCTGACTTTTCTCGCGTCATTCAACCAACGTATTAACGAACATTGTCTCCTTGCAAAAACGGAGACCAAATCCGAACGGATGAAAAGAAAAAAAAACGTGCAGATTTTGAACGTAACGTACAGCGTACACATTTAAAAATGATTGCTCACTTGTACAAATTACGATGAGACCGTACAACTTGACAGGTATGAATTATAGTGGACCGTCACAGTTAGGTAGTAGCACTCTGTAGCACGGGACGTCCAACGTCCAACTATCAGTGGTCAGGGCAAAACTATGTGCTTAAGCGAAATCATCTTCGATGGCTTTGTGTGCCATTTCATAAATGTCGGGAATTACTTTGTTGGAGAAATTTGTCCGCGTGGGAACAATGTAACGCCGGTCAAGCGTTGCAAATAAATTAACGAAGCCCGCCGTGTGTTTTCACTGGTGTCATCTTCGGGGGTGTCCTGCCCTGAGAAAGTGATATCTGTGGGTGATGCCGGCTGAGGTGCCGGAGTTATAAAAGTGTTGCCATTAGCATGGGGAACAAGCAGGGCCGGCCCAGGCCATTTGGGGGCCCAAGCATAATAATGCAAAGGGGCTCATATTTTTGGCCCACCATTTCGTCAAAGTGTACTGTGAAATCCATACATGCAATCCAACCCATACGTCCCTCAAAATTCGGAAGAAAATTCTCCACTCCTCCGCTCGCCATAGCTATTTGTTTTCTATCTTGTTTCACTTTCACTTCGCTCGTAAGCGAGAGAGGGCGTTACTCGGCTTCTATTACACAGGTGCTTGACAGCGATTCGACATTTACTTGCAGGGCAGGAATTTCTCCACAGCGGTGCTTCACGTCACACACAGGCACACAGAGCTAGATCAATTAATTCCACAAGCGTTCGGAATACATTAATATCAAAACCAAAAAGGCGCGGTTCATAAAGGCGTATTGAACCGTATAGGGTGAACCGTACGGTTCGGCTTTGAACCGCAAACCGTTGCACCGCTAGTTATAATCTGGAGAAAGTTTCTGAAAGCGTGGCATTTGACAGAAAACCAACACTGGTGTTTTCTGATGGCAGAGCTGGTCTAGAAAGACCAAAGTAATGAATGTGAAATGTGAAAAATCTGCCAACCAGACCATCTTGAATTTGTGTTTTGTGCACCCGACATGGAAAATGTATTTAAAATGTCTTGCAGCTAAAAAAAAAATGTAATGAATACGGAGGCAAATCTGACTTGAGTGTTTGTACCATGCGTGCCGTGAAGAATGCCGGAATAGGCGACTGGTTGGATAGGGGAAGGTCTTTAGCAATATCTGTTAAGACAGGTATTTTGCCAAATTCAAGTTGTTGACTCGGACACCGAACGTGAACTATAGGACCACGCCCAATGCATGACAAGACAACCTCCTAAAAGAGAAAAGATGACAGGGGGACATAAGCAGAGAAATACTATAGTATATTAAGACAATGAATTAACGAAAAGTAAAACTAACCAGTGGTGGGTGAATGCTACCAAATAAAGCAATGTACAGCGTGATATGCTGCTTTCCAACATCCTTCACCAGAAGAAACACAGGGAGGTCTGCTGAGCTGTGAGGAAGAATCACTCCCCTTGATAAAGAACTTCCAAATATAATTGAAGGACTATCCTCATATTCCTTAAACATAAAGAAATAAGGTCTATTTATTGCACTCACGGGTAGTGTTTTAAATTAAAAAAAAAAACAACTCATGATGCATATATTACATCTATACAGATACAGCATCTATAAAGATTTTTTCTTTCCTTAGAACAAAATGATGAACCAATAATTTATTATGTTCATTCTCCACCTATGATAAAAAAATAAAAGTAATATCTGTGCATGTGGCTATGATCAACCTATAATTAAATACATCCAGTTCTAAATTTACCACCATTCTTGGGCTATACTGCGCATGCACCCACTTAATTATATAGAAAAACTATTTTTGTTCATATTAGGAATGTCCCTGATCCGATCACGTGATCAGAAATTGGGCCATTTTTCAGAAGATCAGGCAAAAGAATTGGCCTTTTAATTAAACTCGATATGGCGGAAAACACAGACAAGAGGGAAAAAGTAGTTTCTGCTCTTGAACCTTTGAAATAAACTGCTGTATTTTAAGCCTAAAGAACTGTTGTGTTTGATAGGACAATATGTCTATATGCTGCCATAGCAGATTCATGGCGCATTAAGCCCCCGAACTATTTTTAATTTGTCCGTTTTACCCTGGAAACCCACGTTTAGAGATGTCACGCAACCGCTTTTGTTTCAACCCAGCCATAAAAATAAGGTAAGTAATTAGGGCCCGAGCACTAAGCGTGCGAAGGCCCTATTGTTTTGCAAAGGATTATTATTATTATTAGGGCCCGAGCACTAAGCGTGCGAAGGCCCTATTGTTTTGCAAAGGATTATTATTATTATTATTATTATTATTATTATTATTATTATTATTATTATTATTATTATTATTCTTTTTTCAGGGCAAATGAAAATGGCCAATTTGGAGGCCTGAACATGCACGAAAAGTCACCAAAATTTGCACAAACGTGCGGCTTTGCGTAAATTTCGATAATCTTGTGTCGTTTTGAAAAAATGTCAAAAAATGGCTCAGTGGCGCCCCCTTGACCCTTAAAATTTTCAAAAAGGCCTCTCCTCTCAGGTTTTCAACGTAGAGCAATGAAATTTGGGGAGTAGATACCTTATGCCTAACTGTTCAAAAAAGCCTCTTGCACCCATATTCCAAATCCAACAGGAAATCGGATATTTTGGATCAAATGTGAAATTTTTATCGGTTCACAGTTTGAGTTTACATTTGGAGGCCTGAACATGCACGAAAACTCACCAAAATTTGCACATACATGCAACTTTGCGTAAATTTTGATAATCTACAAAAAAATTTAACAAAATGGCTCAGTGGCGCCCCCTTGAAATTTTCAAAAAGGCCTTTCCTATTAGGTTTTTTCAACGTAGAACGATGAAATTTGGCAAGTCGATACATTGTGCAAAACTGCTCCAAAAAGTCTCTTGCACCCATATTCCAAACCCAACAGGAAGCCGGAAATTTTGGATCAAATGTGAAATTTTATCGATTTACATTTGAGACCTTGTCGCTGAAGAAAATAGTTGGATAGTCTTCAAAATTGGTCAGACTATTCAGGAGACATATGAGATCTTAAGTTTTCAAAATGGGGAGTTTTCACTCAAGGGTCTGACCTGGGCGTGGTCCCAAAGTCGGCCATTTTTGGGCAAAATACCAAATTCAGAAAATGATTAAAAACTCCGTGATACAACGTTCAATCTTTTTCATTTCTAGCATGTATATGAGATATCCCAGCCTGAACACGACTGCATTGAAATATTACCCATTAGGCCTGGCGCCCCCTAGTGGGAACAGGAAATGGCCTTCTTTACGAGACAGGCTCCTCCTCCAAGGGAAAAAAATCTATTGACCTCAAACCTGTTTCAGGGGAGCCTCAAGACATGTGTTCAGGTCCCTGATGAAAAATATTGAGGTTTCGTTGAAGCGGAGAGGTCCAAACTGGAAGTGAAAATGACCGTCAACAATTTGTCTCGCCAAAAATTTTGAACAGTCATAACTCGGCAGATATGCAACATATCTGCGCCAAACTTTCCGTGTTTGTTGAGAGTCATACCCTGAAGGTTCTTGTAGGGGTCATTTGCATCAACTCTACAGTGCCAACTAGTGGCGACAGAAAGAAGTTTTAAAAAAGGCCTTTCCTATTGGGTTTTTTCAACATAGAGCAAGGAAATTTGGGGAGTAGATACCTTATGCAAAACTGCTCCAAAAAGTCTCTTGCACCCATATTCCAAATCCAACAGGAAATCGGGTATTTTGGATCGAATGTGAAATTTTCATGGGTTCACAGTAAGAGTTTACATTTGGAGGCTTGAATATGCATAAAAACTCACCAAAATTTGCACATACATGCGGCTTTGGATAACGTTCGATAATCTTGCAACGTTACGAAACAATTTAAGAAAATGGCTCAGTGGCGCCCCCTTGAAATTTTCAAAAAGGCCTCTCCATTTAGGTTTTTCTAACATAGAGTGATGAAATTTGGAGAGTCAAAACTTTGTGCAAAACTGCTCCAAAAAGTCTCTTGCACACACATTCCAAATCCTACAGGAAATCGGGTATTTTGGATTGAATGTGAACTTTTTATCGATTTACAGTGTGCACATTTTACACCTTGGCACCTAGGGAATTAGTTTGATCATTCTCAAAATTGGCGAGACTGTTCATGAGGCATATGAAATCTTAAGTTATAAAAATGGTGTGTTTTCATTCACGGGCCTGACCTGGGCGGGGCGCCAAATTCTTCCATTTTTTCGCCAAAACACCAAATTCGGAAAATGACTGATAACACCCTCATACAATGTTAAATCTATTTTAAATCTGGCATGTGTGTGAGGTATACCAGCCTGAGCAGGACTGGATTGAAAATTTACCATTTGTGCCTGGCGCCTCCTAGTGGAAACAGGAAATGCCCTTTTTTACGGGACACACTCCTCCTCTAAAGGGAAAAAACCAATCTACCTCAAACCTGCATAAGGGAAGCCTTAAGACCTGTCTTCAGGTGCCTGATGAAAAATATTGAAGTTTCGTTGAAGCGGAGGGGTCCAAACAGGAAAGTGAAAATGACTGTCAACAATTTTTCTCTCCAAAAACTTTGAACAATCATAACTCGGCAGATATAGAACATATCTGCGCCAAACTTCCCGTGCTTGTTGAGAGTCATACCCTGAAGGAACTTGTAGGGGTCATTTGCATCAACCCTACAGCGCCAACTAGTGGCGATAGGAAGTCACTCGTTTTTCCAAAACATGTCCAGTTCTTTTCATGTTGGTCATTGTAGTTTCAAGACCTATTAAAATACTTTTTTACGGCCCATGTCCACGTGTCTCTGTCTGTTGCCATGACGACCCTTTGTTCGCCATTTAAAGGAAATATTTTTTTTCAGAGACTCAGGCAGCTTATAGAGCCACAATAGTTGGCACACTTGGTCGAATTGGCCAAGTTAGAAGATTAATTTTGGTTTTGAATAAGGGCTTGGCTGCACAGCTCAGTAGTGGCTCCTTTTTTGTAGTACTCTCTCCAATAGGGGTTTTTATCTCTTGGGTGTGGGAATGTAATTAGGCGACTTTCGAGCATGTTAGGTTCTAATGAGATGATTAGAGAGGAGGATCTGCCACCACCCTGACCTGCACACAGTCCGAGTTGCGTGACGTCCGAGTTGCGCTAGATTGCGAGGGCCCGTTCAGTCCTGCTTGCAGGCCTAGTTATTATTATTATTATTAGGGCCCGAGCACTCTCAGCGTGCGAGGCCCTATTGTTCTTCGAAGGATTATTATTAGGGCCCGAGCACTAGGCGTGCGAAGGCCCTATTGTAATGCAAAGGATTATTATTATTATTATTATTATTATTATTCTTCTTTCTTCATGGCAAATGAAAATGGCCAATTTGGAGGCCTGAACATGCACGAAAAGTCACCAAAATTTGCACATACGTGCAGATTCGCGTAAAATTTGATAATCTAGCGTCGTTTTGAAAAAATTTCAAAAAATGGCTCAGTGGCGCCCCCTTGACCCTTAAAATTTTCAAAAAGGCCTCTCCTCTCAGGTTTTCAACGTAGAGCGATGAAATTTGGGGAGTAGATACCTTATGCCTAACTGTTCAAAAAAGCCTCTTGCACCCATATTCCAAATCCGACAGGAAATCGGATATTTTGGATCAAATGTGAAATTTTTTCGGTTCACAGTTGGAGTTTACGTTTGGAGGCCTGAACATGCACGAAAACTCACCAAAATTTGCACATACATGCAACTTTGCGTAAATTTTGATAATCTACAAAAAAATTTAACAAAATCGCTCAGTGGCGCCCCCTTGAAATTTTCAAAAAGGCCTGTCCTATTAGGTTTTTTCAACGTAGAATGATGAAATTTGGTGAGTCGATACATTGTGTAAAACTGCTCCAAAAAGTCTCTTGCACCCATATTCCAAACCCAACAGGAAGCCGGAAATTTTGGATCAAATGTGAAATTTTATCGATTTACATTTGAGACCTTGTCGCTGAAGAAAATAGTTGGATCGTCTTCAAAATTGGTCAGACTATTCAGGAGACATATGAGATCTTAAGTTTTCAAAATGGTGAGTTTTCACTCAAGGGTCTGACCTGGGCGTGGTCCCAAAGTCAGCCATTTTTGGGCAAAATTCCAAATTCAGAATATGATTAAAAACTCGGTGATACAACGTTCAATCTTTTTCATTTCTAGCATGTATATGAGATATCCCAGCCTGAACACGACTGCATTGAAATATTACCCATTAGGCCTGGCGCCCCCTAGTGGAAACAGGAAATGGCCTTCTTTACGAGACAGGCTCCTCCTCCAAGGGAAAAAAATCTATTGACCTCAAACCTGTTTCAGGGGAGCCTCAAGACATGTGTTCAGGTCCCTGATGAAAAATATTGAGGTTTCGTTGAAGCGGAGAGGTCCAAACTGGAAGTGAAAATGACCGTCAACAATTTGTCTCGCCAAAAATTTTGAACAGTCATAACTCGGCAGATATGCAACATATCTGCGCCAAACTTTCCGTGTTTGTTGAGAGTCATACCCTGAAGGTTCTTGTAGGGGTCATTTGCATCAACTCTACAGTGCCCACTAGTGGCGACAGAAAGAAGTTTTAAAAAAGGCCTTTCCTATTGGGTTTTTTCAACATAGAGCAAGGAAATTTGGGGAGTAGATACCTTATGCAAAACTGCTCCAAAAAGTCTCTTGCACCCATATTCCAAATCCAACAGGAAATCGGGTATTTTGGATCGAATGTGAAATTTTCATGGGTTCACAGTAAGAGTTTACATTTGGAGGCTTGAATATGCATAAAAACTCACCAAAATTTGCACATACATGCGGCTTTGGATAACGTTCGATAATCTTGCAACGTTACGAAACAATTTAACAAAATGGCTCAGTGGCGCCCCCTTGAAATTTTCAAAAAGGCCTCTCCATTTAGGTTTTTCTAACATAGAGTGATGAAATTTGGAGAGTCAAAACTTTGTGCAAAACTGCTCCAAAAAGTCTCTTGCACACACATTCCAAATCCTACAGGAAATCGGGTATTTTGGATTGAATGTGAACTTTTTATCGATTTACAGTGTGCACATTTTACACCTTGGCACCTAGGGAATTAGTTTGATCATTCTCAAAATTGGTGAGACTGTTCATGAGGCATATGAAATCTTAAGTTATAAAAATGGCGTGTTTTCATTCACGGGCCTCACCTGGGCGGGGCGCCAAATTCTTCCATTTTTTCGCCAAAACACCGAATTCGGAAAATGACTGATAACTCCCTCATACAACGTTCAATCTATTTGAAATCTGGCATGTGTGTGAGGTATACCAGCCTGAGCAGGACTGGATTGAAAATGTATCATTTGTGCCTGGCGCCTCCTAGTGGGAACAGGAAATGCCCTTTTTTACGGGACACACTCCTCCTCTAAAGGGAAAAAATCAATCTACCTCAAACCTGCATAAGGGAAACCTTAAGACCTGTCTTCAGGTGCCTGATGAAAAATATTGAAGTTTCGTTGAAGCGGAGGGGTCCAAACAGGAAAGTGAAAATGACTGTCAACAATTTTTCTCTCCAAAAACTTTGAACAGTCATAACTCGGCAGATATACAAGATATCTGCGCCAAACTTCCCGTGCTTGTTGAGAGTCATACCCTGAAGGGCCTTGTAGGGGTCATTTGCATCAACCCTACAGCGCCAACTAGTGGCGATAGAAAGTCACTCGTTTTTCCAAAACATGTCCAGTTCTTTTCATGTTGGTCATTGTAGTTTCAAGACCTATTAAAATACTTTTTTACGGCCCATGTCCACGTGTCTCTGTCTGTTGCCGTGACGACCCTTTGTTCGCCATTTAAAGGAAATTTTTTTTTTCAGAGACTCAGGGAACTTATGGAGCCACAATAGTTGGCACACTTGGTCGAATTGGCCCAGTTAGAAGATTAATTTTGGTTTTGAATAAGGGCTTGGCTGCACAGCTCAGTAGTGGCTCCTTTTTTGTAGTACTCTCTCCAATAGGGGTTTTTATCTCTTGGGTGTGGGAATTTAAATAGGCGACTTTCGAGCATGTTAGGTTCTAATGAGATGATTAGAGAGGAGGATCTCCCACCACCCTGACCTGCACACAGTCCGAGTTGCGTGACGTCCGAGTTGCGTTAGATTGCGAGGGCCCGTTCAGTCCTGCTTGCAGGCCTAGTTAGGGCCCGAGCACTAGGCGTGCGAAGGCCCTATTGTAATGCAAAGGATTATTATTATTATTATTATTATTATTATTCTTCTTTCTTCATGGCAAATGAAAATGGCCAATTTGGAGGCCTGAACATGCACGAAAAGTCACCAAAATTTGCACATACGTGCAGATTCGCGTAAAATTTGATAATCTTGCGTCGTTTTGAAAAAATTTCAAAAAATGGCTCAGTGGCGCCCCCTTGACCCTTAAAATTTTCAAAAAGGCCTCTCCTCTCAGGTTTTCAACGTAGAGCAATGAAATTTGGGGAGTAGATACCTTATGCTTAACTGTTCAAAAAAGCCTCTTGCACCCATATTCCAAATCCGACAGGAAATCGGGTATTTTGGATCGAATGTGAAATTTTTTCGGTTCACAGTTGGAGTTCACATTTGGAGGCTTGAACATGCACGAAAACTCACCAAAATTTGCACATATGTTCAACTTTACGTAAATTTTGATAATCTATCAAAAGAATTAACAAAAAGGCTCAGTGGCGCCCCCTTGAAATTTTCAAAAAGGCCTCTCCTATTAGGTTTTTTCAACGTAGAACGATGAAATTTGGTGAGTCAATACATTGTGTAAAACTGCTCCAAAAAGTCTCTTGCACCTATATTCCAAATCCAACAGGAAGTCGGAAATTTTGGATCAAATGTGAAATTTTATCGATTTACATTTGAGACCTTGTCGCTGAAGAAAATAGTTGGATCGTCTTCAAAATTGGTCAGAGTATTCAGGAGACATATGAGATCTTAAGTTTTCAAAATGGTGAGTTTTCATCCAAGGGTCTGGCCTGGGCGTGGTCCCAAAGTCGGCCATTTTTAGGCAAAATACCAAATTCAGACAATGATTAAAAACTCCGTGATCCAACGTTCAATCTTTTTCATTTCTAGCATGTTTATGAGATATCCCAGCCTGAACACGACTGCATTGAAATATTACCCATTAGGCCTGGCGCCCCTAGTGGAAACAGGAAATGGCCTTCTTTACGAGAAAGGCTCCTCCTCCAAGGGAAAAAAATCTATTGACCTCAAACCTGTTTCAGGGGAGCCTCAAGACATGTGTTCAGGTGCCTGATGAAAAATATTGAGGTTTCGTTGAAGCGGAGAGGTCCAAACTGGAAGTGAAAATGACCGTCAACAATTTGTCTCGCCAAAAACTTTGAACAATCATAACTCGGCAGATATGCAACATATCTGCGCCAAACTTTCCGTGTTTGTTGAGAGTCATACCCTGAAGGTTCTTGTAGGGGTCATTTGCATCAACTCTACAGTGCCAACTAGTGGCGACAGAAAGACGTTTTAAAAAAGGCCTTTCCTATTAGGTTTTTTCAACATAGAGCAAGGAAATTTGGGGGGTAGATACCTTATGCAAAACTGCTCCAAAAAGTCTCTTGCACACGTATTCCAAATCCAACAGGAAATCGGGTATTTTGGATCGAATGTGAAATTTTTATGGGTTCACAGTTGGAGTTTACATTTGGAGGCTTGAACATGCACGAAAACTTAGAAAAATTTGGACATACATGTGGCTTTGCGTACCGTTCAATAATCTTGCAACGTTACGAAAACATGTAACAAAATGGCTCAGTGGCGCCCCCTTGAAATTTTCAAAAAGGCCTCTCCATTTAGGTTTTTTCAACGTAGAGGGATGAAATTCGGAGAGTCGATACCTTGTACAAAACTGCTCCAAAAAGTCTCTTGCATGCGTATTCCAAACCCAACAGGAAATCGGGTATTTTGGATTGAATGTGAAATTTTTATCGATTTACAGTTTGCACATTTTACACCTTGGCACCTAGGGAATTAGTTTGGTCATTCTCAAAATTGGCGAGACTGTTCATGAGGCATATGAAATCTTAAGTTATCAAAATGGTGTGTTTTCATTCACGGGCCTGAGCTGGGCGGGGTGCCAAAGTCGGCCATTTTTTCGCCAAAACACCGAATTCGGAAAATGACTGATAACTCCCTCATACAACCTTCAATCTATTTTAAATCTGGCATGTGTGTGAGGTATACCAGCCTGAGCAGGACTGGATTGAAAATTTACCATTTGTGCCTGGCGCCTCCTAGTGGGAACAGGAAATGCCCTTTTTTACTGGACACACTCCTCCTCTAAAGGGAAAAAATCAATCTACCTCAAACCTGCATAAGGGAAGCCTTAAGACCTGTCTTCAGGTGCCTGATGAAGAATATTGAAGTTTCGTTGAAGCGGAGGGGTCCAAACAGCAAAGTGAAAATGACCGTCATCAATTTTTCTCTCCAAAAACTTTGAACAGTCATAACTCGGCAGATATACAACATATCTGCGCCAAACTTCCCGTGCTTGTTGAGAGTCATACCCTGAAGGGCCTTGTAGGGGTCATTTGCATCAACCCTACAGCGCCAACTAGTGGCAATAGAAAGTCACTCGTTTTTCCAATACATGTCCAGTTCTTTTCAGGTTGGTCATTGTAGTTTCAAGACCTATTAAAATACTTATTTACGGCACATGTCCACGTGTCTCTATCTGTTGCCGTGACGACCCTTTGTTCGCCATTTAAAGGAAATATTTTTTTTCAGAGACTCAGGCAGCTTATAGAGCCACAATATTTGGCACACTTGGTCGAATAGGCCCAGTTAGAAGATTAATTTGGTTTTGAATAAGGGCTTGGCTGCACAGCTCAGTAGTGGCTCCTTTTTTGTAGTACTCTCTCCAATAGGGTTTTTTATCTCTTGGGTGTGGTAATGTAAATAGGCGACTTTCGTGCATGTTAGGTTCTAATGAGATGATTAGAGAGGAGGATCTGCCACCACCCTGACCTGCACACAGTCCGAGTTGCGTGACGTCCGAGTTGCGCTAGATTGCGAGGGCCCGTTCAGTCCTGCTTGCAGGCCTAGTTATTATTATTAGGGCCCGAGCACTAGACGTGCGAAGGCCCTATTGTAATGCAAAGGATTATTATTATTATTCTTCTTTTTTCATGGCAAATGAAAATGGCCAATTTGGAGGCCTGAACATGCACGAAAAGTCACCAAAATTTGCACATACGTGCAGATTCGCGTAAATTTTGATAATCTTGCGTCGTTTTGAAAAAATGTCAAAAAATGGCTCAGTGGCGCCCCCTTGACCCTTAAAATTTTCAAAAAGGCCTCTCCTCTCAGGTTTTCAACGTAGAGCAATGAAATTTGGGGAGTAGATACCTTATGCCTAACTGTTCAAAAAAGCCTCTTGCACCCATATTCCAAATCCAACAGGAAATCGGGTATTTTGGATTGAATGTGAAATTTTTTCGGTTCACAGTTGGAGTTTACGTTTGGAGGCTTGAACATGCATGAAAACTCACCAAAATTTGCACATACATTCAACTTTGCGTAGATTTTGATAATCTATAAAAAAAATTAACAAAATGGCTCAGTGGCGCCCCCTTGAAATTTTCAAAAAGGCCTTTCCTATTAGGTTTTTTCAACGTAGAACAATGAAATTTAGTGAGTCGATACATTGTACAAAACTGCTCCAAAAAGTCTCTTGCACCCATATTCCAAACCCAACAGGAAGCCGGAAATTTTGGGTCAAATGCGAAATTTTATCGATTTACATTTGAGACCTTGTCGCTGAAGGATAAAGTTGGATCGTCTTCAAAATTGGTCAGACTATTCAGGAGACCTATGAGATCTTAAGTTTTCAAAATGGTGTGTTTTCATTCAAGGGTCTGGCCTGGGCGTGGTCCCAAAGTCGGCCATTTTTAGGCAAAATACCAAATTCAGAAAATGATTAAAAACTCCGTGATCCAACGTTCAATCTTTTTCATTTCTAGCATGTTTATGAGATATCCCAGCCTGAACACGACTGCATTGAAATATTACCCATTAGGCCTGGCGCCCCTAGTGGAAACAGGAAATGGCCTTCTTTACGAGACAGGCTCCTCCTCCAAGGGAAAAAAATCTATTGACCTCAAACCTGTTTCAGGGGAGCCTCAAGACATGTGTTCAGGTGCCTGATGAAAAATATTGAGTTTTCGTTGAAGCGGAGAGGTCCAAACTGGAAGTGAAAATGACCGTCAACAATTTGTCTCGCCAAAAACTTTGAACAGTCATAACTCGGCAGATATGCAACATATCTGCGCCAAACTTTCCGTGTTTGTTGAGAGTCATACCCTGAAGGTTCTTGTAGGGGTCATTTGCATCAACTCTACAGTGCCAACTAGTGGCGACAGAAAGAAGTTTTAAAAAAGGCCTTTCCTATTGGGTTTTTTCAACATAGAGCAAGGAAATTTGGGGAGTAGATACCTTATGCAAAACTGCTCCAAAAAGTCTCTTGCACCCATATTCCAAATCCAACAGGAAATCGGGTAATTTGGATCAAATGTGAAATTTTTATCGGTTCACAGTAGGAGTTTACATTTGGAGGCTTGAACATGCACGAAAACTCACAAAAATTTCGACATACATGCGGCTTTGCATAACGTTCAATAATCTTGCAACGTTACGAAAACATGTAACAAAATGGCTCACTGGCGCCCCCTTGAAATTTTCAAAAAGGCCTCTCCATTTAGGTTTTTTCAACGTAGAGGGATGAAATTCGGAGAGTCAATACCTTGTACAAAACTGCTCCAAAAAGTCTCTTGCATGCGTATTCCAAACCCAACAGGAAATCGGGTATTTTGGATTGAATGTGAATTTTTTATCGATTTACAGTGTGCACATTTTACACCTTGGCACCTAGGGAATTAGTTTGATCATTCTCAAAATTGGCGAGACTGTTCATGAGGCATATGAAATCTTAAGTTATAAAAATGGTGTGTTTTCATTCACGGGCCTGACCTGGGCGGGGTGCCAAAGTCGGCCATTTTTTCGCCAAAACATCGAATTCGGAAAATGACTGATAACTCCCTCATACAACGTTCAATCTATTTTAAATCTGCCATGTGTGTGAGGTATACCAGCCTGAGCAGGACTGGATTGAAAATTTACCATTTGTGCCTGGCGCCTCCTAGTGGGAACAGGAAATGCCCTTTTTTACGGGAGACACTCCTCCTCTAAGGGAAAAAAAAAAATCAATCAACCTCAAACCTGCATAAGGGAAGCCTTAAGACCTGTCTTCAGGTGCCTGATGAAAAATATTGAAGTTTCGTTGAAGCGGAGGGGTCCAAACAGGAAAGTGAAAATGACTGTCAACAATTTTTCTCTCCAAAAACTTTGAACAGTCATAACACGGCAGATATACAACATATCTGCGCCAAACTTCCCGTGCTTGTTGAGAGTCTTACCCTGAAGGGCCTTGTAGGGGTCATTTGCATCAACCCTACAGCGCCAACTAGCGGCAATAGAAAGTCACTCGGTTTTCCAATACATGTCCAGTTCTTTTCAGTTTGATCATTGTAGTTTCAAGACCTATTAAAATACTTATTTACAGCCCATGTCCACGTGTCTCTGTCTGTTGCCATGACGACCCTTTGTTCGCCATTTAAAGGAAATATTTTTTTTCAGAGACTCAGGCAGTTTATAGAGCCACAATATTTGGCACACTTGGTCGAATTGGCCCAGTTAGAAGATTAATTTTGGTTTTGAATAAGGGCTTGACTGCACAGCTCAGTAGTGGCTCCTTTTTTGTAGTACTCTCTCCAATAAGGGTTTTTATCTCTTTGGTGTGGGAATGTAAATAGGCGACTTTTGAGCATGTTAGGTTCTAATGAGATGATTAGAGAGGAGGATCTGCCACCACCCTGACCTGCACACAGTCCGAGTTGCGTGACGTCCGAGTTGCGCTAGATTGCGAGGGCCCGTTCAGTCCTGCTTGCAGGCCTAGTTATTATTATTATTTTTTCATGGCAAATGAAAATGGCCAATTTGAAGGCCTGAACATGCTCAAAAACTCACCAAAATTTGCATATACATCCGGCTTCGCGAAAATTTCGAAAATTTAGCAACGTTTTTTAAAAAAATCAAAAAATGGCTCAGTGGCGCCCCCTTGAAATTTTAAAAATGCCCTTTGCTTTGATGTTTTTCAACGTAGAGCGATGAAATTTGGGGAGTGGATACGTTGTCCAGAGACGCTTCAAAAAGTCTGCAGCACCCATATTCCAAACCCAACAGGAAATCGGATATTTTGGATTGAATGTTGAAAAACATAGCATTTTGGGCGAAAACCAGCATGCACGTTTCAGACCATTGCGCCGAGCCAGTACGTTGGATCTTCCTCAAAATTGGTGTACGTCTTCATGAGACATATGAGATATTAAGTTGTGAAAATGGTGAGTTTTCGTCCACGGGCCTAACCTGGGCGGGGTACCAAAGTCGGGTGTTTTTTTGGCAACGCGCCAATTTCAGTAAATGATTAATAACTTCCTGATACAAGGTCCAATCTTTTTCATATTTGGCATGCGTGTAAGGTGTCTTAACCTGAACACGACTGCATTGAAATATTTTCCATTAGGCCTGGCGCCCCCTTGTGGGAAGAGGAAACACCCATTTTTACGAGAAAGGCTCCTCCTCCTGGTGAAAAACATCAATTGACCTCAAACCTGCATCAGGGGAGCCTTAAGACATGTCTTTAGGTATATGATGAAAAATATTGAGTTTTCGTTGATGTAGCAGTACCCAAACAGGAAAGTGAAAAGACCCTCGGCATTTTGTCACAAAATGGCCAATTTCCAGGTCTGAACATGCTCGAAAACTCACCTAAATTTGCACATACATGCGGCTTCATGTAAATTTCATGAATTTAGCAACATTGCCAAAAGATGTAATAAAATGGCTCAGTGGCGCCCCCTTCAATTTTTAAAAAAGGCCTGTCCTATTAGTTTTTTTCGACGTAGAGTGATGAAATTTGGGGAGTGGATACGTTGTGCAAAACTGCTCCAAAAAGTCTCTTGCACCCATATTCCAAACCCAACAGGAAATCGGGTATTAGGGATTGAATCTTGCACAACATGGCATTTTTGTCTAAAACCAGCATGCACGTTTGACACCATTACGCCGAGGCAGTAAGTTGAATGCTCCTCAAAATTGGTCAGACTATTCATGACACATATGAGATGTTAGGTTATCAAAATGGTGACATTTCATTCACGGCCCTTTCCTGGCCAGGGGAGCAAATGTGTCTTATTTTTGACAATACAATTCAGTCAATGACTATAAGTCGCGGTTTTTTTCATATTTTGCTTTGGGGTGCGACTTATACTCAGCAGCGACTTATGTGTGAAATTATTAACACATTATGATAAAATTTCCCATTTTATTTTGGTGTTTTGGACTAATGGTTTTGTGAACTTGTTAGCATGCTATAGTTATCTGAATAACTCTTAATAGCTATGGCCACGTTCGCGTTCTGCCTTTGGCAATGTATGTTCAAATGTATAATTGACTTTTTTTATATTGAAATGGATGCATTTAGTTTGTGGCGCTTTCACGCCCACCTGGGAGCGCACTCGCACTTGTTTACGTGAAGAAGAGCGCTCGCACACCAGAAGAAGACAGACAGCTACGTAGCTCTGAGTGAGTGAGTGAGTGAGTGAGTGAGTGAGTGAGTGAGTGAGTGAGTGAGTGAGTGAGTGAGTGAGTGAGTGAGTGAGTGAGTGAGTGAGTGAGTGGGCGAGTTAGCGAGAGGGAAAGACGGCTGCGAACCTACGTTCATTGTTTATGCTTTTAAAATATCTCTACAGAGGCAACGCCTGCGTGTATCATCTTTTCTGTTGTTGTTGTGTGTTTTCCACCCGCGAGCGGACACTTACAGCCAGTTGTGTGGTTGTTTGAATGGTGTGCTAATGCTAGCGAACGCATGCTAATCTGTCACGTTATTGCTGCAATAGTACCTAATTATCATTTATTTACGTTGATGTGAACCTGTTTGCTATCGAGGACCAAATTGATTCAACAAATTATGCGGACGTCCAGCATTGTCTTTTTGGAGTTCGCTGTATATAGCCAGGACCGAGCGGTAGCGTCCTGGTGAGGACAGTATATTCGCATTTCGTTGTTTATGCACTGTACACTGTACATTTATTCAGCATGTTGTTCTCTATTGTATTTTTATATTAAACTGCCTTTCAAGATGACATATCTGTTCTATGTGTTGGATTTTATCAAGTAAATTTCCCCCAAAATTGCGACTTATACTCCGGTAAGACTTATATATGTTTTTTTTCTCTTTGTTGGGCATTTTCTGGCTTGTGCGACTTATACTCAGGTGCGACTTGTAGTCCGAAAAATACGGTAATAACTTCCTGATTGAAGGTGCAATCTTTTTCATATTTGGCATGAATGTGAAGTATTTCAGCCTGCACATGACTTTATTGAAATATTACTCATTACGCCTGGCGCCCCCTACTGGGAACAGGAAACACACTTTTAGTTAAAGAGAAAGGCTCCTGCTTCTCAGGGACAAAAATCAATTGACCTCAAACCTGAATCAGGGGAGCCTTAAGACATGTGTTCAGGTGCCTGATCAACAATTTTGTTTCGTTAAAGCAGAGGGGTCCAAAAGGAAAGTCATAATGACCGTGTTCAGGTGCCTAATAAACAATTTTGTTTTGTTAAAGCAGAGGGGTCCCATAGGAAAGTCATAATGACCGTCGCCATTTTCTCTCCCCACTAATTCTGAACATTCAGACATGCAATATATCTGCCTGGATATCTTTATTATTATTCTTTTTTCAGGGCAAATGAAAATGGCCAATTTGGAGGCCTGAACATGCACGAAAAGTCACCAAAATTTGCACACACGTGCGGCTTTGCGTAAAATTCGATAATCTTGTGTCGTTTTGAAAAAATGTCAAAAAATGGCTCAGTGGCGCCCCCTTGACCCTTAAAATTTTCAAAAAGGCCTCTCCTCTCAGGTTTTCAACGTAGAGCAATGAAATTTGGGGAGTAGATACCTTATGCCTAACTGTTCAAAAAAGCCTCTTGCACCCATATTCCAAATCCAACAGGAAATCGGATATTTTGGATCAAATGTGAAATTTTTATCGGTTCACAGTTGGAGTTTACATTTGGAGGCCTGAACATGCACGAAAACTCACCAAAATTTGCACATACATGCAACTTTGCGTAAATTTTGATAATCTACAAAAAAATTTAACAAAATGGCTCAGTGGCGCCCCCTTGAAATTTTCAAAAAGGCCTTTCCTATTTGGTTTTTTCAACGTAGAACGATAAAATTTGGCGAGTCGATACATTGTGCAAAACTGCTCCAAAAAGTCTCTTGCACCCATATTCCAAACCCAACAGGAAGCCGGAAATTTTGGATCAAATGTGAAATTTTATCGATTTACATTTGAGACCTTGTCGCTGAAGAAAATTGTTGGATCGTCTTCAAAATTGGTCAGACTATTCAGGAGACATATGAGATCTTAAGTTTTCAAAATGGTGTGTTTTCATTCAAGGGTCTGGCCTGGGCGTGGTCCCAAAGTCGGCCATTTTTGGGCAAAATACCAAATTCAGAAAATGATTAAAAACTCCGTGATACAACGTTCAATCTTTTTCATTTCTAGCATGTATATGACATATCCCAGCCTGAACACGACTGCATTGAAATATTACCCATTAGGCCTGGCGCCCCCTAGTGGGAACAGGAAATGGCCTTCTTTACGAGACAGGCTCCTCCTCCAAGGGAAAAAAATCTATTGACCTCAAACCTGTTTCAGGGGAGCCTCAAGACATGTGTTCAGGTCCCTGATGAAAAATATTGAGGTTTCGTTGAAGCGGAGAGGTCCAAACTGGAAGTGAAAATGACCGTCAACAATTGGTCTCGCCCAAAATTTTGAACAGTCATAACTCGGCAGATATGCAACATATCTGCGCCAAACTTTCCGTGTTTGTTGAGAGTCATACCCTGAAGGTTCTTGTAGGGGTCATTTGCATCAACTCTACAGTGCCAACTAGTGGCGACAGAAAGAAGTTTTAAAAAAGGCCTTTCCTATTGGGTTTTTTCAACATAGAGCAAGGAAATTTGGGGAGTAGATACCTTATGCAAAACTGCTCCAAAAAGTCTCTTGCACCCATATTCCAAATCCAACAGGAAATCGGGTATTTTGGATCGAATGTGAAATTTTCATGGGTTCACAGTAAGAGTTTACATTTGGAGGCTTGAATATGCATAAAAACTCACCAAAATTTGCACATACATGCGGCTTTGGATAACGTTCGATAATCTTGCAACGTTACGAAACAATTTAACAAAATGGCTCAGTGGCGCCCCCTTGAAATTTTCAAAAAGGCCTCTCCATTTAGGTTTTTCTAACATAGAGTGATGAAATTTGGAGAGTCAAAACTTTGTGCAAAACTGCTCCAAAAAGTCTCTTGCACACATATTCCAAATCCTACAGGAAATCGGGTATTTTGGATTGAATGTGAACTTTTTATCGGTTTACAGTGTGCACATTTTACACCTTGGCACCTAGGGAATTAGTTTGATCATTCTCAAAATTGGTGAGACTGTTCATGAGGCATATGAAATCTTAAGTTATAAAAATGGTGTGTTTTCATTCACGGGCCTGACCTGGGCGGGGCGCCAAATTCTTCCATTTTTTCGCCAAAACACCGAATTCGGAAAATGACTGATAACTCCCTCATACAACGTTCAATCTATTTTAAATCTGGCATGTGTGTGAGGTATACCAGCCTGAGCAGGACTGGATTGAAAATTTACCATTTGTGCCTGGCGCCTCCTAGTGGGAACAGGAAATGCCCTTTTTTACGGGACACACTCCTCCTCTAAAGGAAAAAATCAATCTACCTCAAACCTGCATAAGGGAAACCTTAAGACCTGTCTTCAGGTGCCTGATGAAAAATATTGAAGTTTCGTTGAAGCGGAGGGGTCCAAACAGGAAAGTGAAAATGACTGTCAACAATTTTTCTCTCCAAAAACTTTGAACAGTCATAACTCGGCAGATATACAAGATATCTGCGCCAAACTTCCCGTGCTTGTTGAGAGTCATACCCTGAAGGGCCTTGTAGGGGTCATTTGCATCAACCCTACAGCGCCAACTAGTGGCGATAGAAAGTCACTCGTTTTTCCAAAACATGTCCAGTTCCTTTCATGTTGGTCATTGTAGTTTCAAGACCTATTAAAATACTTTTTTACGGCCCATGTCCACGTGTCTCTGTCTGTTGCCGTGACGACCCTTTGTTCGCCATTTAAAGGAAATATTTTTTTTCAGAGACTCAGGGAGCTTATAGAGCCACAATAGTTGGCACACTTGGTCGAATTGGCCCAGTTAGAAGATTAATTTTGGTTTTGAATAAGGGCTTGGCTGCACAGCTCAGTAGTGGCTCCTTTTTTGTAGTACTCTCTCCAATAGGGGTTTTTATCTCTTGGGTGTGGGAATGTAAATAGGCGACTTTCGAGCATGTTAGGTTCTAATGAGATGATTAGAGAGGAGGATCTGCCACCACCCTGACCTGCACACAGTCCGAGTTGCGTGACGTCCGAGTTGCGCTAGATTGCGAGGGCCCGTTCAGTCCTGCTTGCAGGCCTAGTTATTATTATTCTTTTTTCAGGGCAAATGAAAATGGCCAATTTGGAGGCCTGAACATGCACGAAAAGTCACCAAAATTTGCACAAACGTGCGGCTTTGCGTAAATTTCGATAATCTTGTGTCGTTTTGAAAAAATGTCAAAAAATGGCTCAGTGGCGCCCCCTTGACCCTTAAAATTTTCAAAAAGGCCTCTCCTCTCAGGTTTTCAACGTAGAGCAATGAAATTTGGGGAGTAGATACCTTATGCCTAACTGTTCAAAAAAGCCTCTTGCACCCATATTCCAAATCCAACAGGAAATCGGATATTTTGGATCAAATGTGAAATTTTTATCGGTTCACAGTTTGAGTTTACATTTGGAGGCCTGAACATGCACGAAAACTCACCAAAATTTGCACATACATGCAACTTTGCGTAAATTTTGATAATCTACAAAAAAATTTAACAAAATGGCTCAGTGGCGCCCCCTTGAAATTTTCAAAAAGGCCTTTCCTATTAGGTTTTTTCAACGTAGAACGATGAAATTTGGCGAGTCGATACATTGTGCAAAACTGCTCCAAAAAGTCTCTTGCACCCATATTCCAAACCCAACTGGAAGCCAGAAATTTTGGATCAAATGTGAAATTTTATCGATTTACATTTGAGACCTTGTCGCTGAAGAAAATAGTTGGATCGTCTTCAAAATTGGTCAGACTATTCAGGAGACATATGAGATCTTAAGTTTTCAAAATGGGGAGTTTTCACTCAAGGGTCTGACCTGGGCGTGGTCCCAAAGTCGGCCATTTTTGGGCAAAATACCAAATTCAGAAAATGATTAAAAACTCCGTGATACAACGTTCAATCTTTTTCATTTCTAGCATGTATATGAGATATCCCAGCCTGAACACGACTGCATTGAAATATTACCCATTAGGCCTGGCGCCCCCTAGTGGGAACAGGAAATGGCCTTCTTTACGAGACAGGCTCCTCCTCCAAGGGAAAAAAATCTATTGACCTCAAACCTGTTTCAGGGGAGCCTCAAGACATGTGTTCAGGTCCCTGATGAAAAATATTGAGGTTTCGTTGAAGCGGAGAGGTCCAAACTGGAAGTGAAAATGACCGTCAACAATTTGTCTCGCCAAAAATTTTGAACAGTCATAACTCGGCAGATATGCAAAATATCTGCGCCAAACTTTCCGTGTTTGTTGAGAGTCATACCCTGAAGGTTCTTGTAGGGGTCATTTGCATCAACTCTACAGTGCCAACTAGTGGCGACAGAAAGAAGTTTTAAAAAAGGCCTTTCCTATTGGGTTTTTTCAACATAGAGCAAGGAAATTTGGGGAGTAGATACCTTATGCAAAACTGCTCCAAAAAGTCTCTTGCACCCATATTCCAAATCCAACAGGAAATCGGGTATTTTGGGTCGAATGTGAAATTTTCATGGGTTCACAGTAAGAGTTTACATTTGGAGGCTTGAATATGCATAAAAACTCACCAAAATTTGCACATACATGCGGCTTTGGATAACGTTCGATAATCTTGCAACGTTACGAAACAATTTAACAAAATGGCTCAGTGGCGCCCCCTTGAAATTTTCAAAAAGGCCTCTCCATTTAGGTTTTTCTAACATAGAGTGATGAAATTTGGAGAGTCAAAACTTTGTGCAAAACTGCTCCAAAAAGTCTCTTGCACACACATTCCAAATCCTACAGGAAATCGGGTATTTTGGATTGAATGTGAACTTTTTATCGATTTACAGTGTGCACATTTTACACCTTGGCACCTAGGGAATTAGTTTGATCATTCTCAAAATTGGTGAGACTGTTCATGAGGCATATGAAATCTTAAGTTATAAAAATGGTGTGTTTTCATTCACGGGCCTGACCTGGGCGGGGCGCCAAATTCTTCCATTTTTTCGCCAAAACACCGAATTCGGAAAATGACTGATAACTCCCTCATACAACGTTCAATCTATTTTAAATCTGGCATGTGTGTGAGGTATACCAGCCTGAGCAGGACTGGATTGAAAATTTACCATTTGTGCCTGGCGCCTCCTAGTGGGAACAGGAAATGCCCTTTTTTACGGGACACACTCCTCCTCTAAAGGGAAAAAATCAATCTACTTCAAACCTGCATAAGGGAAACCTTAAGACCTGTCTTCAGGTGCCTGATGAAAAATATTGAAGTTTCGTTGAAGCGGAGGGGTCCAAACAGGAAAGTGAAAATGACTGTCAACAATTTTTCTCTCCAAAAACTTTGAACAGTCATAACTCGGCAGATATACAAGATATCTGCGCCAAACTTCCCGTGCTTGTTGAGAGTCATACCCTGAAGGGCCTTGTAGGGGTCATTTGCATCAACCCTACAGCGCCAACTAGTGGCGATATAAAGTCACTCGTTTTTCCAAAACATGTCCAGTTCTTTTCATGTTGGTCATTGTAGTTTCAAGACCTATTAAAATACTTTTTTACGGCCCATGTCCACGTGTCTCTGTCTGTTGCCGTGACGACCCTTTGTTCGCCATTTAAAGGAAATATTTTTTTTCAGAGACTCAGGGAGCTTATAGAGCCACAATAGTTGGCACACTTGGTCGAATTGGCCCAGTTAGAAGATTAATTTAGGTTTTGAATAAGGGCTTGGCTGCACAGCTCAGTAGTGGCTCCTTTTTTGTAGTACTCTCTCCAATAGGGGTTTTTATCTCTTGGGTGTGGGAATGTAAATAGGCGACTTTCGAGCATGTTAGGTTCTAATGAGATGATTAGAGAGGAGGATCTGCCACCACCCTGACCTGCACACAGTCCGAGTTGCGTGACGTCCGAGTTGCGCTAGATTGCGAGGGCCCGTTCAGTCCTGCTTGCAGGCCTAGTTATATTTATTATTCAAAATGTCATTTTCAAAATCATTTTAGCTTAGAATAATTAATTGATGTCTAATATTTAATTTTAAAAAATGACTTTAAAAATATAATTCACTCACGTATTCTAAATTTTTAAACAAATTACGTCACAATAAAAAGGTGTCTGTAAATAAGTCATCTACCTCATAACTCATAACTATCGCTTAATTGTAATTTTTTTGGTACTGTCGCATTTTCCCCGATATGTTTGATGATAAATAATTGATCCAAACAAAGAAAAAATGAAGAAAAAAAAAAGTTTAAAAGGGTAAATATATGAAAAAGATAATCTCAACCACTCCTTGATGTCTGCGATTTCTGTATTGCGACCCTTTTTATATTACCATGTTTCACCCATAAAATCCCCAAAAAATCCGGCTGTGGCCATTCACATCTGTGTCTTGGCACTCGGTGATACATGCTACATGGAGTTTTTGGATCATAACAAGGTAAGAACGCGATAATATCTCGTTAAAATCATGGCGTCTTTAATTATGCTCATGCTCTCACTTCCAGTTAGGGTTTCGCTGTTTAAAAATTATTATTTTTATTTTAAATGCCCTCATGTTCAAAATTTTTCTTCCCCCAGAAAATTGAGATTTTAACCTTTCCAATGATGCATCACACGTGCATATCGGACAATTTTGAAATTTCGCCAAATTGGGCGTCTCAGAGCGGAACTTCAAGTCAACTGAGTGTTTTCCGCCATACATATAAATAAATATATATATATATATATATATATATATATATATATATATATATATATATATATATATATATATATATATATATATATATATATATATATATTTTTTTTTTTTTTTTTTTAATTTAGTGCTAAAAAGTAACAAATTAATCCAGAAATACAATGGCATTCCCAAAAGAAACCATAATATATAAGTTTCCGCACCACTCCAGGAAAAAGCGGAGGAAGAAGTATTAAACAGCGCCAACAGCAACACGTTCTGGAAGCTAACGTGGGAATTTAATAGGTAGCTGGTAGAGTTGTAATGTCTGCTGTGTGGAAATATTTTACCATCAAATGGGGAGACTTGCAATGTCTGCAAAGTAGGGATTTCGTGTGGTGGAAAGGATAGAAATTTGTTTATGGCAATGTATATATATAGTTTTTTTTAGCTTTGAAACATTAATTGATGTCTAATATTTACCGTAATTTTCAGACTATAAGCCGCTACTTTTTTCCCTCATTTTAAAAACCTGCAGCTTATAGTCCAGTGCGGCTTATTTATTGATTTATTTGGGTTAATAGGTAACACTTTATTTGACAGCAGCGTCATAAAAATGCCATAAGACCGTCATAATTATGACATAACTATGACACTATAATGGGCATTGATGAATGAATGAATGAATGAATGAATGAATGAATGAATGAATGTCATTAAGTATCATCCGGAAACTTTTGCCACCAACACTCCATTTGTGTCCAGCTCGGATCTTTTACAGATATTCAAAAGTGAGATAATTTGCCAGACGACACAAAATGACATCTGTCGTAAGCATTCGTTAATGCTCACGGCAGTGTCATGTCATCATGATGGTCTTATGACAGTTTTATGGCACCTCTGTCAAATAAACTGTTACCAAATACCAATTAATGAAACAACTGAAAGAGTAACTGAAGAAATAATTAGCACAGAACATGAATTTTGATCGTTATTTACATCTGTAGTGCTGCAATGCATGCAAGGAAGCATGTTGGACGACAACAGTGTCGACAGCAGGTGGCAGCAAAGGTTGACTGTCTCCCTCAAGGGAGCAGTGATAGCCAAATGAAGCTTCTTGAAGCATTGTAGCTTTGCAGCCAATTGGTTCAAAGCCTCATGGCGGTTCATTTGGTCTTATTACAGTGTTATGATGTCACTGTCAAATAAAGTCTTACCGGGTAATATATTTTGGTGTAAATATCCCATAATACTGTGAGGACAGCTGCGGCTTATTGTCCAGTGAGGCTTATCTATGAACAAATGTTGTTTTCGTGTCAAATTTGGTGGGTGGTGGCTTAAAGTCAGGTGCGCCTTATGGTCCAGAAATTACGGTAGTTTAAATAAAAAGGACTTCATAAAATTCACTCGCATATTTCAAACTTAAACAAATTAAATCACAATGGGAAAAAAATTGTCTGTAAATAGGTCACGGATATCTACCTCATAACTATCGCTTAATTGTATTTTTTTTTTGTTACTGTCCCATTTTCTGATGTTTGTCCAAATATCTGCTGGAGCCACTTCTTGAGTGTGGGGGAAACAGCCCCCACTACCGTCACTTTCAACTTCCAGGCTCTCTCCAGCTCTTCCATGAGTCTTTGGTATTTCTCTAGTTTCTCGTGTTCCTTTTTCTGATATTGCAATCACTGGGGATGGCTACATCGATCAGGACGGCTGTCCTCTGCTCCTTATCCATGATTACAATGTCCGTTTGGTTGGCCACGAAAATCTTACCAGATTGTATACGAAAATCCCACAGAATCTTAGCCCTCTCATTTTCCACCACCTTGGGGGGTGTTTCCCACTGAGATCTAGGGGTCTCCAGCATGAAAATTATTTTTAAGGCAAAAAAGGACTTTTTGTTTTTTTTTTGTATCAGATCGGCAGATTCTCAAAATTGGGTGACTCGAACTCGGGTGCAAAAATATGCAATCAGGACATCCCTAGTTCATATACACTCACCGGCCACTTTATTAGGTACACCTGTCCAACTGCTCGTTAACACTTAATTTCTAATCAGCCAATCACATGGCGGCAACTCAGTGCATTTAGGCATGTAGACATGGTTTAAGACAATCTCCTGCAGTTCAAACCGAGCATCAGTATGGGGAAGAAAGGTGATTTGAGTGACTTTGAACGTGGCATGGTTGTTGGTGCCAGAAGGGCTGGTCTGAGTATTTCAGAAACTGCTAATCTACTGGGATTTTCACGCACAACCATCTCTAGGGTTTACAGAGAATGGTCTGAAAAAGAAAAATATCCAATGAGCTGCAGTTCTGTGGGCGGAAATGCCTTGTTGATGCCAGAGGTCAGAGGAGAATGGCCAGACTGGTTCGAGCTGATAGAAAGGCAACAGTGACTCAAATAACCACCTGTTACAACCAAGGTAGGCAGAAGAGCATCTCTGAACGCACAGTACACCAAACTTTGAGGCAGATGGGCTACAGCAGCAGAAGACCACGCCGGGTGCCACTCCTTTCAGCTAAGAACAGGAAACTGAGGCTACAATTTGCACAAGCTCATCGAAATTGGACAATAGAAAATTGGAAAAACGTTGCCTGGTCTGATGAGTCTCGATTTCTGCTGCGACATTCGGATGGTAGGGTCAGAATTTGGCGTCAAAAACATGAATGCATGGATCCATCCTGCCTTGTATCAACGGTTCAGGCTGGTGGTGGTGGTGTAATGGTGTGGGGAATATTTTCTTGGCACTCTTTGGGCCCCTTGGTACCAATTGAAAATCGGTGGAACGCCACAGCCTACCTGAGTAATGTTGCTGACCATGTCCATCCCTTTATGACCACAATGTACCCAACTTCTGACGGCTACTTTCAGCAGGATAATGCGCCATGTAATAAAGCTGGACTCATCTCAGACTGGTTTCTTGAACATGACAATGAGTTCACTGTACTCAAATGGCCTCCACAGTCACCAGATCTCAATCCAATAGAGCATCTTTGGGATGTGGTGGAACGGGAAATTCGCATCATGGATGTGCAGCCGACAAATCTGCACCAACTGTGTGATGTCATCATGTCAATATGGACCAAACTCTCTGAGGAATGCTTCCAGCACCTTGTTGAATCTATGCCACAAAGAATTGAGGCAGTTCTGAAGGCAAAAGGGGGTCAAACCCATTACTAGCATGGTCTACCTAATAAAGTCCAAGCTCGACTCCCAGTCACAAGCTCGACTCCCAGTATGGCTCCAAAGAATCTGAAACCTGGAGACTTGGATGAAATGAAATCCTCCATACAGAAGTTGGAGCTCTCCTTGACTGGCTTGATTCAAAACCAGAATCAAGAAATCGTCAAAAAGCTCCAGTTACTTTGCGCTGAAAACGAGAAACTCAAGCAGGCGGTCGAGGAGAGAGATGTTCGCATCAAGAGGCTGGAAATTTTGGCTGACGATCACGACCAGTGGCAACGCGCAGATGAGCTCATCATTTCTGGATTACAACTGACGCCTAGCCCAGGGGACACAGTGGCGCAATTGGTAAGCTGAAAGAGTATGGAATAAACATGGAACCGCTGGACATCCGTCGCTGCCTTCTGCTCCCATCTAGGGAGAGAGGACCGGCGACGGTGCTCATGAAGCTGGCAGACCACAAGACCAAGACTGCCCTGCTTAACCAGCGCCGCCACCTTAAAGAGTCGAAGATTTTTGTGAATGACAACTTGACTCGCCGAAATGCCGAAATTGCAAGAAAAGCACGTCAACTCAAGAAAGCTGAGAAAATAGCCAACACCTGGGTCTCGGATTGCTTTGTCAAGACGCAAGATATGAAGATAACAGCTATCACGAGTCTTGACCAGCTAACTATAATAGCTGGATAACTTTAAACACCACACAGAGGACCAGTATAACAACTCGTGGATGTGGACGGTAAGCTGAAACCTATCAACGGCAGGAGTCTCTACAAGAATCTCGAACACACTAAGGATTATCTACTAAAGATAACAAAGGCTCTGACTTTAATTTGCACGGACATAACATGACACGAATGGATCGGGCATCTAAGGGGAGAGGGGGTGTTGCAATTATGATTGACAATCTCCATTGAATGTATTACAATTGAGCTCCTAATCCCCAATTGTAAAAACATAATTATCTTCTGTGTCTACCGAGCTCCTGATTCAAATGTCTAGTATATGGAAAAGATACTGTATAAATCGAATAATAAGCATGTTTTCGTTGTGGAGACATTAATCTTGGGATAAGATATGTACAGCATGTTTGATTTTATACATACATGTCTGATGAAACTGTTACAGTGACCTTTGTGTGCGCCAATTGTTGCCGCTACTCACACCAGCTGTGATAACACATAATGACTTTTGCCACACACATAGCCACAACAAAATTTTCCACAGCAAACAGATGCAAAAATGTCAGGGACATGACTAGGTCATAACCTTGTACACCCTGAAATAAATTGAGCTGCTTGACTGGACGCTTGGTTACTAAACTCAGATTTTTGATTGTGTTATTGTACAGTTTTAATGTATGTTCCATGCCTGAATGTGCGTCTTTAGTTGTGTGGGGGACGGGAAACTGATAAGCATATGCTTCATCTCGTCCGCCTTTGTCTTCTTCTTCGGTTCCTTCGGGCAAATCATATCACATTTTGTAATTGTCAATGATTATCAATGATACCGATGATGATGACAATAAAATTCCATTCCATTCCAATTCCAAACTTCCATTCCAAAGTGGCCGGTGAGTGTATGTCTCACTGCACTATAAGCCACAGGTGTTCACACTGTATTATGGGATATTTACAGCAAAATACATAAAACTCGTGAGCCTGTAAAAATCCATAAATAATCTGCCCTAGACTATAAAAAGCAAGGTTCAAAGCAGTGGCAAAAGCAGAGGATTTATAGTCGGAAAATTGTAATAATTGCATTACTCCTGTTCAACCTGTTACATTTCCTTTCAGCAACAGAAGTGCATTACCTGCTCCAGCATGCCATAGCAGACGGGCAGGGAGCTTTGGTTCGTTAGGTGTATCATTTTTTCGTAAGGGTAGTTTAGGAAACACTTCTGGAAGTCCACCTCTGGAGTGTCCACCATGACATCTGGAACAACACACCTGTCCACAGAGCAGAGGGGTAAGAGAGATTTTTTTTTTCTTCCTGATGACAGCATATTAGGGAACACTTTTTAATTGTGTACAAATAGTTCAGTCTCTGCAGTGTTTTCCCACTCATCAACTGCAAAATGAAACAACTTGCTATTTCTGAAAAGGTGTATGCTCAGAATCATACTGTAATTCACCAGAACGTGCCTGTCTATCCAGCTTCATTGCACATTTTATCAATCACATGGTGTTCAAACCTAGGGTGTATCTTGCCCAAACGAACAATGAATTTTTATCTTTTTTAGGCGATTGGACAGAAAATGTCATAAAGAGGTGTTTTTTAAGCAGTTGGTGATGGTGTAGAAAGCACTATGTCTTTAATCTTCATAAAGTTGTTTGCTTTGATTTTATTTTGAGCACATTTCAGATCAACGCCTCCCAACACAGTATAATGGTTATACTAGAAATGGGAAATCCCAGGAATCTGACTGAACTACAGCAGTCTTGTAGAGAGGAATGGGCCAAGATTAGTCCTGATCGATATGCCAGACTGATCTGCAGCTACAGGAGGTGTCTGGTTGAAGTTATTGCTGTCAAATGGGAGGCCACAAAATATTAAATGTGATGGTTCACTTACTTAATTTTCCCCCTTATGTCATTGTTTGCTAACTATCCTCGTTCAAGTATGAAAACCTATAAATGTTTGGGTGGTTATAGTTAATGCAGACAGTTTTTTCATCTGTGTGATTTTGACAAAGATCAGATCACATTTGATGGTGATTTTATGCAGATATGTGAAAAAATTCCAAAAGGTTCAGATACCTTTTCATACCACTGTCCCTTCGTAATCGGTTTAGATCGAATTATTAGAGAAGTGCTTTTTGCTTGCATGTATTTATTTACAAGCTCTTGGAGTGCTTCATATTGAAGAACACATTCGAAGGATGGGGGTATCATGGACAATTATTTTTCCCGCATTGTTATAAATGTACTTAAAGACTAATGAATGCAGTAGGCTGTGGAAGCTTTTTTTTTTTTTCTACAAACACACTGGTGTTGAAGTAAAAAAAAATTCCGGACATATTAGGGCAGGATCTTCGGTTAAAAAAAAACAACAAAAAAAAACCCTGCAAGGTATAGACAGCGCCGCTGACACGTGGAAAGTGACAGCCATGTGTTTATGAAACACATGAACAATCACTACTACTACTTCATCTTGTTTTCTGCACTTGTGTCTTACCTTGCAATAATGGGCAGAGCCATTACCTCTTTTCCAACACCATCAACATCTACCACCAAAGCCACTCTGTAATATTTGACTGTGTTGGAGCATAGTGTCACCTGTTGAGACAATAAATAAACATGAAACTGCATGACAGACAGACAGACAGATCTTAAAATTGTCTCTTATCAATAATTTGATTTTGTTCTCCACCTATCTACTCGGTGTATTGCTAATCCTTAGAAGGACCGTGGGAGAGCTGAAGCCTATCACAACTGACTATGAGCAGAATGTAGGGTACACTCTGAGCTGGTTGCAGCCAATTCGCAGGGCTTTTTTTCCCCCCATAGTTTAATAACAGAATCAAGTTCAAAACTGGAAAAAGTTGCAAGTAGGATTGAACATTTTTGAGAAAAGCACCAAAAAAGAAAGTGCCAAAATTATACTAAATCTACGGTCTAAGGTTTTGAGACACTTCACCATTCAGCAGGATGAGAAAGCATCTCAAAACTTTTATCCGCGTGTGCAGAATCATTTAACTAAATACAAGCAACGACTCCAAGAAAAAATGAGAACCAAATGGGTAGTACACTCTTTAGAGGGAATGATTGTCTTAAGAAAAGTGGGCAGGTCAGAAACATAATGTAGGCTAACTTGGAATTATAGGTCATCTGTACCTTGATGCTGACATTTGCCATTGCCCGAACAGAACCCACAGCAGGACTGACAGTGAACTCAATTGGCATAGCACTGTTGTCATGAGCAGCACTGCCTTGCCAGTTGTTCCTACACAGCTCACAAACTTGTTGGTCACTGGTCACACTCGGAGGCCCCATGCCGTCTCCCACAACACGCAGGGAAAAGTTCATTGGGACAAAGGATGTGTTAAAGAGAGAGCACATTTCAGTTTGAGGGAAACCTGAAAAATAAAATAGAATATAAACAAATAAATGTGAATTCTAAAATGGAAGGAAGTAACCTGTACGGTAGATTCATAAAACCTACTCCTAAAGGAACTGTCAATAAAGCTAAAGGACGCAGGGCTCCTTTAGCAATCTTCATTAGTACAGTATTACACATAACCCTTGGCTGAAACCAAATAATGACAGTAGTTAAAATACTTGAACGTATGAGGATCATTCAATAAATAAGGGGAATTTTTCGGTATGAGGGCTTCTAATACAGATCGAAGCTTACTTTATTTCTTTTTTTGTGCTTTACTTCTTTTTCACACGGATTCAATTCCTTTAGCAGATTAAAAAAATAACAGAGAGTTTTAGCTATTAACAAAGCCGGATACCAAGAAGCATGCTCCAGGATTGAACAGTGTTCATTATCAAGTTTTTGGTTGCTGAAGGGTGAATACCAGGTGAAATTCATAGTAAAATTTCAACTAAGTATGGTGCCAGGTGTTTCAGCCGAAAAAATATCTGGCAAAAATGGCACGAAGTTCGAAAGTGACAATAAGGTCAAAAGTGTTGTGAGGCACTGCCTAAGACATCAGTCCAAAGATTTTTACGCTGAAGGAATGCGGAAGCTTGTGCACAGAAGGAAAAGTGTGTGACAGGGCTGGGAGACTATGTTGAAAAATAAAAGTAAGCTTCTATCTGTCTTAGAGGTCTTTATACCAAAAAAGTCACCTCATTAATTGAATGACCATTGTAGTTGCATGTGTATGGGCATTCTGAAGAGAGCATTAATTGTTAAAAGTAATGACATTGTGTGCTATATTCTGCTGAGAGAGGAATTCTGTTCACCAGTACTTTTTAGATTTAGAAATAGCAGAGTTCTAAATAAAGGGAATTCTTTAAATTTAACCCAAAATCGCCTTTGGTGGATTTTCAATGTTCTCCTCTTCATCAAACAATATGACAGAATTTGGCAGCATAGTAAAATGCATGTGTTTAGCCTGTCAGAATTAAATAATAGAAGGAGAGAATGGAGATGAAGAAGATGACGACTGTCAGCAGAGCTACCCAATAGAGGCACAGACTTAAGTTTATCCGCTGAGTTAAACCTGCTGTAGAGGAGGCTAGCTGAGGCTCACTCGCCATGGATGATTGTCCATAATCAGACTTGTATGGAAACACACTGCTTTTGTGCAACCAATTTTAAGTTTACATCATCCGGAATTTCATCGTCAAATTTTTACTTTATTAGGACTTGACAAATGCAATGCACCCTCTATGCCCAGTTCTTTTTTACAGTCGATGGGTTCTCTTTCCAAGCAGCATCAAAAGACAGCACTGCTTCCTTAGAATAGGCAAGGCTCAGAAAAGAATACCTTTGTGTATTTGGACAAGCGCACGCCAAAGACAATGAGACTGCTATCATGACACCAGGGAATTATCACTAGTTGTGGAACAAATGCACGATAACAGTCTACTTTAACATTTAAAGAGGTACTAACCAAATGCTACATCTCCAAAGTTGAGTTCCGAAACACTGAAGTGAAAAGTTGGACCAATGACACAGCCCCTGAAACAAAGAGCAAAACTATAAACCATGCGATGGTTTAAATATAAAAACAGCTTTGACCGAAACTTTTCAAAACCAGAGGATTTTTTACACAGAATAATTTTGAAAAATGATGTTTCAATTATAAACCATTTTTATTATCACCTGAAGGTCATAGTAAGTGGTAGAGGCTGTCCAGTGACACTCAGAAGTAAGCCCTCAGAAAAGGTTCCCAAAATGTTACTTTGGAAGGTGACTTTAACCAAATGGGAAGCCCCAGAGCAAACAACACCTTTCGTGGGAGTGAAGGAGAAAAATTGACCAAAGGTGGTACTGGGGCTTAATAATTCAAAAGGGGCATCAATCAGTCCCTGGTTGGACAGCTGCACCTGGAGGAATCCAATTTTTTAAGGATTGTTTATCATGTAGTAACAATCTTAGCATGCACTGACTAACACACATGTTTCTAGGCTAGAAAACCTTTACCTCATAAGAGACAGTGTGACCGATGAATATTTTTTTCATATCCATTAGGTTGCAGTTGATCTGCATCGCAGGTCCCAAACCCTCACCGCTGAGTTTCAGAGGCATGTAAGATTTTTGGCCTAAAGGTACGCCGTAAAAAGCATAAAAAAAAAAAATGTTCATCACACATGAAACAAAGCAGTCTAAGGAAAACAAAAAAGTGATTTATATATTAAAAAAAAAAGCCACAATTAAAATAATTTAGAAATTCTATTCTTATATGTACAGATAATGTATACAATATTTTATATTTAAATGTAGCATGTCAATGTGGAATGAATATCTATTGAAATTTTCCATATTTGTTGTATGTTAAAAGTTAAACCCATAGCAGAATTTATCATTTAATTGTTAAACCCAGTACGTTAAGTGTGAATTACAACCAAGCTCTTACCAGTGACATCACAATATATGGTTTCCTGGTATAGTTTGGCTTCACTAGGCTTGAAGACAATCGTGAAACGTGCTGTGGTATTTGGCCATATTTCTCCCAACTGTGACAAGGAAATCGGGGATAAAGCGTTTCAAATTAAAGGCAAAATATACAGAGTGATAAAATTCCCTAAATGAAGATTAAAAAGGGGAAAAATGGCATGGAATTATCAGCTATATATGACCAGCATGACATAAGAATGGGCATGGAGTTATCCGAACAATTAAGGCATTGTGAGGTTCCAGTGGATTTAAGTCCATCAGTGGCGATTCCTCTAAGAGAAGCTCAGCTTTCCCCAAAATGTCAAAAAATAAGTGATTAAATGTATAGTATAGTTCATTTAATTGACTAAATATGCACTACAACGCGCTCAACTTTTGTTCAGAATTAGCTTCTTATTACTGGCTAAGATGCTGCTTGCTTTTCATTTATTTGCGCAGCTTCACAGTCCTTTAAACAGTTTGGATGCTGTGCATCTTCAGAGTTGAGAGTGAAGGGTTCCACTACAGGGAAACAAGACAAGTCATTGGCTAAGGCTGAGTTTATCCTGCCCTGGATGGACAGTGGGCAGGGCTCGGCTGGCCTGGACGCCCTGCTTCTCTGAATAATGATTGGATGATCTGTTTGAGGCTGAATCCCTTTTTTATTGACAACAAAATGAGCGAATCAGTGGTCTTGTCGTATTAACATCCACAGGATGGCAGCAGCACCATTGGTATACATGCGGGTTTGGGGACGGCTTGTGAATTCCCAAATTACCTCGATTCTCCACCTACAGTGCTGCTCGAAAGTTTGTGAACCCCACAGCGATGGTCAGATTTTTTGTAAAAAAACCT
Organism: Corythoichthys intestinalis; assembly: GCF_030265065.1. Lineage (NCBI taxonomy): Eukaryota > Metazoa > Chordata > Actinopteri > Syngnathiformes > Syngnathidae > Corythoichthys > Corythoichthys intestinalis. The sequence continues at coordinate 52,222,768 of NC_080399.1, forward strand.
AAAATAACCTTATTAAATGTTAAGTTATACCCAAATCCACAATACTGACATTCCAAATAATGGACTGAAACGAAAGAAATAGTTATATTGTCATTCTTTATTTAACAAAAGTGGTTGATTTAAGAAAAACTCAGATATCATGTGTGCAAAAGTATGTGAACCCCTTCAGTTAATAGGATATTGCGCCTCCTTTTGCAGAGATTACCTCAACCAAACGGTTTCTGTAGTGACTAATCAGCCTCTCACATCTACTTTGGGGGATTTTTGCCCATTCTTCCTTGCAGAACGCAGTCAGTTGAGAGAGGTTTGATGGGCGTCTGGCATGAACTGCTCGCTTCAGGTCCCGCCACAGCATTTCAATGGGATTTAGGTCAGGACTTTGACTGGGCCAGTCCAGAACACGAATCTTCTTCTTTTTCAGCCATTCCTTGGTTGTATTGCTGGAATGCTTTGGATCATTATCATGTTGCATGATCCACCTTCTGCCAAGCTTTAACTTCAAAACAGATGGCGTCAGGTTATGTTCTAGGATTTGACAATATTCCTCAGAATTCATGATTCCCTGGACTATGTGGAGTTGTCCAGGTCCTGAGGATGAAAAGCAAGCCCAGATCTTGACATTCCCACCTCCATGCTTCACTGTTGGGAGAAGGTTCTTTTGGTGGTATGCAGTGTTGACTTTTCGCCAGACATGGCGGTTTTGGTTGTGACCAAACAGTTCAATTTTGCACCTACATCAGTTGATGAAAACTCTTTTTAATTTAGTCTCGACAACACAACTGTTAAAAAAAAAAAAAAAAAAACTACTGAATTGATTGATTAGGAAATCAGGTTGAAATAATAGAAAATTCCAAAATGTTGAGGGGGTTCACAAACTTTTGAGCAGCACTGTATGTCAATGGGTGGAGCCGGCTCAACCGATCCACGGTGATCGCCGAAATAAAACACACACACACACAACATCCACGGGAGGCATTTTTCAATTTTCATTCCTTTTCTCTGAGTTGAACCGGAGACTTTCATAATCATCCTAACGACACTTGCTTTGTTAAAAACAACCAGCGAAAAATGTAGCTTCAATTTCTGTTTTTTTTTTTGTTTGTTTTGTTTTAATTGTCGCTGCTTGTGTTTGAAGACTTGACCACTCTAGTTTCTTTCCCTACCGAGCAGCGGGTGCCACTGAGCCCCTCCATCGTCACAAAGCACTCACAGGAGGACATACTCTGAGCTTCCCCTTGATGAAAGACCAGCATCCGAGTTCATTCATATAAATGACCATCATGAGGCTGATTTGCAAACAACAGCTAAGGCTACGTCTACACTAGGACTGATAATTTTATTTTTGCCAACCATTTTTATACCTGTCCGCACTACATATAAGGTGTGTTTAAGGCCCCCCCCCCCACTTCTGCAAGGTACGGCTGCATTTGTGCAAAATACGCATGCGTAGAGAGAAGCCTCATGTATTACGTCCGCGTGGTTTACCTCTGAACCGAAAACTCATTACTTGCCAGTAGGAAATTTCGAAATTAATACACCTTCTAGACAAGGGGGTCGGGAACTTTGTTTTGTGATCACTGTTTTTTTCGTGAACGGATTTGAACGCATCATATGGGTGCTAAAGTGAAAGGACTGAGCGCACACTTGGCTTTTACGAGCAGTCGCCAAGTTGTAATTCAAATAAATCTTTTGAAAACAACAAAGAAAGCCAGACATCATTACTTGGGATGTAACAATCGATGATCAGTTGCGCACTCACCACTTGGAAATTAACAAATACAAACATATGGTGTGCGTATATTTCCTGTAAGTGGAAACCGCAACCAGGAGCTTGTGCATAACAGTGGCGGTCCAGGAAGTGATAACAGATTTGAAAATGGAACTGATCGCACGCCTCTGCTACTTGGGTTACCACGCAGTTCACTTTCGTGGTTTAATTTTCCTTACGCATTTTTATATACCCGTACTCCAGTTCGGTCTGCATTGAGTTGAGGGGGCCCGACCCGCTGTTGGCTGATCGGAGACAACTCGGGAGTCGAGCACTGTAATAACGCTCATCTCCGTGTAATCCAAGATAGGACCACCACCATTGGGTACAGAATTGGAGCATATTATTGCGACTTTACTTTTGAAGGTTCAAGAAAAATGTGTGAATGCATTATCAGCTCATCACAGCTCCTTCAAGTCGAGCGAGCCGGCCGGTACCACATTTAAAATTACAGGTTGCCGGTGAGGCAGATGCACTCATCAAGAGAGCCAGAAATGACTCGCAAAACATAAGTTCCTAACACCTGTTCTACACTCTGGAATCTAGATGACAAACTGTAAACAATGACTATGGAAAGGAGGATCAGGAATGCCACGTCTTGATCTTCCGACTCCATTGTTTACAATGCCGTCATGCCGCACTAAAAATGGTGATGGCACGCTCCATGACGTCACTTTCTTTGTATCCGATTGTTATACTGAGACACTCGTCTATATTAAGCAGCGGATAATATTAGTCGGCTACCTACTTAGTGCAAGAACTTACACAGAGAAGAGGTACATTAGTGTACCCGACATGCCATATAGTCTAACTAATTGCACGTTTAAGACCATTATTCTTCCTAGTGTAGACGTAGCCTCAATTATTTTGGATGGCAAGCGCACTTACAGCTAGGGATGGGAATCGAGGTCCGGTTCCTATAGAAAACCGGTGTTCGGCCATTCCTTACTACGCGGCGAAACGTCCTACACAATGCTCAGCGGGCTTGCGCATGCATCCACACGCATGGGTTAGAAGTGGCGAGTACTCACTATTTTTGTTTTTATTTAGTTATTTAGAACCTTTTCACTGCCTCAAAGATACTTTTTGCATGTATTACCCTCTCATACTTTTAACCATTGTGTTTTTTTGTTAAGCTTTGAAGCAGTTGACCACATTAGTCACGTAGCGTATTTGAACCGTCCTTATTTGATATAACTACATTTAAGTATTTTCTGCAGGGATTTTTTCAGTACGTTACTCCTGTATGCATCCAAACAAAACAAGTTTAGAGCGCAGGGTAGTACTTTGGGTGTCAAATTCGACCAATGTAGGACGTTTCGCCGATGTAGCAGATTTTTGCAGAACACCGGTTCCGTGCGTTTCAATTCCATGGAATCGTTTGACAGTATATCTAACGATTCTCTGTTAAATTCCAAGCAGCACGGATTATGTCACGTAATTTGCGCATGTTACACACGCTCGATTCAGCTAGTAAGAATATGTGATTATTCATACTATCTGCAGAGCCTCCGCCGAGTGATTTTGCATTGATTTTCACAGGCGAGGTCATTATTCATGAGACAACTTAAAGAAATGGTGATTTTCCCCCCCAAAAAAGTCTATTAATGGCTCAATCGTATTCCTCGTAGAATACTCTATAAGAAAAATATGACATATACAGTATGCATCTAAAATAATCCTAAACGATTTTATTAGCAATTTTAATACTCATTTCGGTCGGTAGTCGCCAATTAGTGTTTTTTTTGGAATAATTTGAATTTGGTGGGTCGTAGGGCCAATCTGACTACTGATTTCACACAAAAGTATATACCTCTGCATCCGATGGTGGTATTTTTGTGTTGCTACGACTAACGGAAGTGGATGTTCCAAATTACATCCCAAAATGCACCTACAAGTTACAACTACAGGCTATCAACGTATTTTCGCCCGTAATTCGAGATAAGATGGTCCCATTGGTCCCAAATCACTTTTATTCTACTCAGTATCAAAAGGCTTTTCCATAGAGTACCCCAGCTATGTCTAGGAAGTTAACAAATCCAAGTTAACGGAGGATTGTGCTAAAATTCCTCTTATATTGTATCAGATCCAACCGTCCTTATGTAATTACAACAACCTAATTATGAACTTGTTAATATTTGGGACAACAAAAGAGATACTCTGCCCTGCTGTCTGGACAAGCTGAATATTTTCTGTGTGTGCAGGCTTTCTCCACCCCATCTGAGAGGGTGTTCTCCACTGCTGGAGACACCATAAGTCCTATCTGAAAAAGCAAACATGCTTATTTTTCTGCAAAAGAATTGTTAATTTTGCAAATTTGCACTACGCACTGTTCTGTTGTATTTGACAGGATTTACCTTTTTTTTAACTATTATTTTTAAATGCTATCAGTTCAAATGGCTTTTTTAAAAAGGTGGATTTTTTTTTATATCTATTACAAAAATGTTTCAGGAAAATGTTACACATTCTTGTCTATTTGCCACAGTTACATATTGCCACAGTTAACATCGAGGCTTAGGGCCTCTTTTGACCTTGTTGTGAGTTTGTAAGGTTGTGATTTCTGATTAAACAAACTAGATGCCAATTAAAATGTTTGTTATTCTTTTTCCCCAAATTAGAATCAATAAGAGAATGGATAAAGAAGCAATATTGATAATGAAATCAGAATTGTAAAAATCCTATCAATTCCCATCCTTACTTACAGCTGATTTTTATGTCATTAAAAAAACATCAAGAATAACGGTCTTTGCAATTATTAAAGTCCAAAAGACAATAAAGTATGAAGGTGGGGAAAGGATTGATTTTGTGGGACAAAAAGTCTCAAATACTCACCGCTGGTTCTATTGTTATGCACCCTTGTGAGAGAGAAAGAATGTCGATTCGATGATTGGCTGTGGGGTCAGACTGGCAGGGAATAAGCAACTGCTGCTCGTGCATTGAGCAATTCCTAAAAATAAGATGAAAAACAATACAAAGTGTAACAAAAGGCATATATATATGTATATATATACATATATACATATATATACACACACACACACGACGGGTCATAATACATGGCAGAAAGCAACAGACTGTTTGCAGGAGCTCTGTCTCAGTTAAAACAGTACATGAAAAAGTAAAAAAAAAAAAAAAAAAAAAAATTGGGTAGAAGTGCAGACAGTCAGAAGCATTCTATGATTTCATTCTATTCAAAAGTATACTCACTGGTTCTCTTCTGATTGGCTTGACCATGTCTTCCAGAAGTATTTAAGAGTGGTATCACTACTGTTTGTAAGGGATACCGTATGTGTGTTGGACAGTGAGATGTAGGTATTTTCCAAGTTAAGGTGCTCAGGAATAAGATTAAGCTTCAGCTCTTCACAGAAACCATGTAGGTTGATGTGTACATCTTCACCTGAGCAGAGGAACACGTGTGTGTCGGTGTATTAATACACAAGTCAAAAAAACAGTACAATGTAAATTGATATTCAGAAAATAAAACTAATGCTAGAATTTCAAAAACAAAACAACAGTTTGTGAAAGCCTTGTCAAGATTTACAGAAAACATTTGATTGTGATTGCTAACTAAGGGTATGTAACAAAGTATTAAGATGAACTTTTGTTATTGACCAAATACTTATTTTCATTCATAATCTGCATAAAATAAAGTCTCAAAGAATCAGACAATGTGATTTTTGGATTTTTTTCTTATTTTATCTCATAGTTGAGGTCAAGGGCGTAGGTTTGGTCTCAATATTAGTAGGGACGATAGAACAGCATAACCTGCATGTACACTTTTTGCTGGGGACGGGACATTATTAAAATCAAACATATTGGGTTAACGGGGGTCAGGGCTACATTTCTCCCCAGTATGAACCTAATTAATTGATAGGCTAAATGATTAATGCAAAACAAACCTGTATTGACTTATACTTACTTTCATTTGTATTGATTCAAGTGATACCCCGTTCGATTCAAACCTTTATTTTCAAAAACTTGTAAAGAAACATTTTGTAAAGTTCCAGAATAACATCTGATATTTTTTCTTAAATCTAGTCGAACAATTTTCTCCATCTTGTTTTGAGTGTTAAAGGCTAGTTAACAGATTAATGTGTCAGATTCTTCCACTTATTTTAAGTAAATATTACAACAGTATTTGTTCTTATTAAGGCCATACATCTAAAAGTCAGTCATTTTTCATCTAGATCAAGAAAAAATACTTTCAAAAAATGTTTTGAACAATATCTATTCTTGACTTAAGAACATTTCTGACAAACAAGTTTTTAAATAATAAATATGCAAACTTTTTGCTTAAAATAAGTCTGTTAAGCTTATTTTCAACGAGGTATTTTTCTTATTTCAAGGAATCTAAGTGAGTAAAATTTACTTGAAGTACTGGCAGATAATTTCACTTATTTCTAGGAGATTTACACTGAAAACAAGGGAAGTTACCTCCACCCCCCAGTTTTAAGGAGGTGATGTTTTGCAGTGCATATGTATTGGTTTAGGTGGTACACCGTTCGATTCATAACTTTGTTTTCAAAAACTACTAAAGAAACATTTTGAAAACTTCCAGAATAAGTGTCTGGGTTTTAAAAGCAAATCTAAATTGCAATATTTGAACACAAATTATATTAACATACACAAGAAATTCAAACCTGTTAATCATCTCTTAACTATCCAGGAATTCAAAAAATAAACGGTTCTGCTAATGTTGAAAATGGCCGCGAATGCAGCGGTTCCAAAGTAAACACTACAAAACTTTCGATGAAGAAAGGAACATTTACTTACGTTTGATCATGGACAGACATGTAGAAAAGTTCTCCTCAGACACACCCTGTAATGTGGCTGCACACAACTCAACTGCACGGCGCTCTCTCACTGTTAATGTCTTCGCCGTGTCTTTAGGCATTATTTTTTCCATATTCATGTTACACGTGTATGTTTATGATGTAACTTGTTTATGTAGTACCTTCGGGTAACATTGAGAGTAAAAGAGTGCTTATTCACCACTACAAAAGCTCGGCAGCAAAATATTATCAGAGTGAAAAATTTGACACGACACTAGCTGTGAACACTTGTGTGTGGAGGGTCATGTCATCAGCCAATCAAACTTGCATTTGAGGGGGGGTGGATGAGAACATTCAGCAAGTGAAAAGGGGTCAATGTAAGTCTGAACATATTGCAAGTACTGTAATTCACTTAAAATGGTAGGGTTAATTGTATCCTTACAACATGGGAAGACAATCTAAATTACCTATATAATTGAAATAATTACATAATGCAAATAAGGTTGCGTAAAAGTTGGTGGGGACAATTTGAGCATCCTGAAAAGTTGGTAGTGTTATGTTCCTACCGTCCCTATGCAAACCTAAGCCCTTGGTTGTGGTGTACTTAAAGTGAAAATTACAGGCCTCTCTCATCTTTTTAAGTGTTAGAACAATTAATGACTGACTAAATACTTTTTTGCCTCATTGTTTTTGTTTGTTTGTTTGTTTGTTTGTTTGTTTGTTTGTTTGTTTGTTTTCATATTAGCAGCTGTGGGAAGTGCGCTCTGGCAGGCCATCTCTTCCAGAGTCGGCAAAATTGTTTTGGGAGTGAGATTTAGACCCAGATTTTATTGTGATGTTTAGTCTATAGTTATCTGAATAACTGTTCGTATGTCACGTTAACTATCACCTAGTTAGTCTGTTGTTCTCCATTTTATTGTTATTACTATCTGGTATAATGTTTGTTCTTGGACTCCGAATTCAGAAAAATGAAACATAAGTGATTGGGAACCTTATGTTAATTCATCATTCTTCAAAAAATACTGTATGTATTTTACCGGTATCATAGTGTAGCAACAGATCCTGATGATGGTCTCCTGGAGTTATTGGACTGAAAGCCACAGTGACTTGCATGCTCTCGCCAATATCAAGTGTTCCAGAGGAAGGAGTTACTGAAAAAGGACTGAAATAGAAATATCAAAAGGTCACACAGTGGCTAACTTTCGAATTACCTGATAAATTGCCTGACAATCGGTTTTCATTTGTAGAGATCAAGGGGTATGGATGGACAGAAAGTTAGATCACTGTGAAAATTGTTTTCCTCAGTGAGTTCAAGTACTAGTAAAAACAATTACAGCTAGACTGTCAATACATATCATACTGTTGGAGTATTGCTACTGGTGCAGTTCATAAGCGGATTTTAAGGGGGGCCAGGGCCATTATAAAATTTTTTTTTAAATGGGTCAAAATGATTTTTCGAACAGATCATGTGACTAGTAACTTAGACGGTCATTTTCTTTGCTTATAATTTTCTAAAAAAAAATTTTTTTTAAATAGGGGAAGGCTATTTTATTTTTCAAATGATTTTTTTCTTTGATTGAAAATATTCTTTTTTTGATTGAAGCAACTTTTTGGGGGATTAAATGATTTAGACATAAATGTCCTACCCATAATATGCCCCAAACACAAAAAGGATTGCTTCAATGAAAGAAAACTTTTTCGATGAAAAAGTGTTAAAATGCAAATTTTTCAATCCCAAATATTTTTTCGCATTTAAAAACTTTTTCCATGATTGAAATTTTTCTTTTTTTTTATTGAAGTGATTTTTCCTTTTGAAAAAATATATATACAGTGGGGAGAAAAAGTATTTGATACAGTGCCGATTTTGCTGGTTTTCCCACTTGCAAGCCATGTAGAGGTCTGTAATTTGTATCATAAGTTCTCTTCAACTGTGAGGGACGGAATCTAATACAAAAATCCAGAAAATCACATTGTATAATTTTTAAATAATAAATTTGTATTTAACTGCATGAAATAAGTATTTGATACATTACCAACTAGAAAATATTTCGGCTCTTAGTTCTTTTTAAGAACCCCTCCTGTTCTCCGCTCATTACCGGAAGTGGCTGCACATGTTTGAACTTGTTACCTGTATAAAAGACACCTGTTCACATGCTCAAACAAACAAACTCCAACCTCTCCACAACGGCCAAGACCAAAGAGCTGTGTAAGGACATCAGGGATAAAATAATAGACCTGCACAAGTCTGGGATGGGCTACAGGAAAATAAGCAAGCAGCTTGGTGATAAGGTAACAACTGTTGGAGCGATTATTAGAAAATGGAAGAAGTTCAAGTTGACGGTCAATCTGCCTCGTTCTGGGGCTCCATGCAAGATCTCACCTCGTGGGGCATCACTGATCATGAGGAAGGTGAGGGATCAGCCCAGAATACACGGCAGGACCTGGTCAATGACCTGAAGAGAGCTGGAACCACAGTCTCGAAGAAAACCATCGGAAACACATAACACCGTCATGGATTAAAATCCTACAGCGCACGCAAGGTCCCGCTGCTGAAGCCAGTGCATGTCCAGACACGTCTGAAGTTTGCCACTGACCATCTTGATGATCCAGAGGAGCAATGGGAGAAAGTCATGTGGTCGGATGAGACCAAAATTGAACTTTTTGGTCTAAACTCGGCTCGTCGTGTTTGGAGGAAAAAGAAAGATGAGTACAACCCCAAGAACACCATCCAAACCGTGAAACATTGAGGAGGAAACATCATTTTTTGGGGCTGCTTCTCTGCCAAGGGTACAGGATGACTGCACCGTATTGAGAGGAGGATGGATGAGGCTATGTATTGCCAGATCTTGGCTGACAACCTCCTTCCTTCAGTGAGAGCCCTGAAGATGGGTCGTGGCTGGGTCTTCCAGCATGACAACGACCCAAAGCACACAGCCAAGGCAACTAAAGAGTGGCTCCATAAGAAGCATCTTAAGGTCCTTGAGTGGCCTAGCCAGTCACCAGATCTGAACCCGATAGAAAATCTATGGAGGGAGCTGAAAGTCCATGTTGCCCGGCAGCAGCCCCGAAACCTGAAGGCCCTGGAGAAGATCTGCATGGAGGAGTGGGCCAAAATCCCTGCTGCAGTGTGTGTAAACCTTGTCAAGGACTACAGGAAACGTTTGGTAATAGCAAACAAAGGTTTCTGTACCAAATATTAAGTTCGATTTTTGTGATGTATCAAATACTTATTTCATGCAATTAAATGCAAATTTATTATTTAATAATCATACAACGTGATTTTCTGGATTTTTGTATTAGATTCCGTCCCTCACAGTTGAAGAGAACTTATGATACAAATTGCAGACCTCTGCATGCTTTGCAAGTGGGAAAACCAGCAAAATCGGCAGTGTATCAAATACTTGTTCTCCCCACTGTATATTTTAAGCAACTTATTTTTTGATTGAATAATAAAGACAAAAATGTCCCAGCCAAAATGTGGCCGAAACACAAATCAACATTACTTCAATCAAAAAAAAACTTGACTTCAATCAAAAAAAAACAACAAAGAAAAATAGCTTTCATATGCATTTTTTGTACTTTAAAATGTATTTTTGCATTCAAACGCTTTTTTTATTTTATTTTTTTATTGAAGGGACTTTTTTTTCGTTGAAAACATGTTTTGATTGAAGAAACTTTTTTTTTTTTTTTTTTTTGAAGCAACTTTTTTTTGATTGAATAATAAAGACACAAATCTACCTCCATATGGCTCCGCCCAGGGGCTACGATTTTTGACCTGAGTAACTACATTGGCACAACAACGGCGGGTGTAACGTATTCAATGGATGACGATCTTGGTGATAAGTATTGCCTAAGCAGCCTGATTTAGAATTCCCCTCAAGAATGATGGTAAACAAAAAACGCTCATTGTCAACTTATTATTGTAAATATTCTTAAAAGTTAATTTTATTGCTGAAACTGCGTTTTGGGGTCATCAACATGTTGTGCCCCCCTGCCCCAAAAGTCAAACTCTGCCTATGGTGCAGTTGTGGTGATGACTATACTGCTATTCTTCTTTTCTTTCATTATCTATTTCCTTTTCAGGCGTGACAGATCCAAATATACAGCATTCATTTGTGTTTACATTTAGTTCAACCCAAAAAGAAAAAGGCTGACGGGAGAAGCCAAAGCTTAAGCTATTCAGTATTTGAGCTGTTAGACTGAGTTTGAATGTAAATGCTGAAATTTCCCTGTGAGCAGAACATTAGCAATAATTCACAACATTAACATGAGTACTAGTCACCTCTTTGTGTATAACTTGAAGATGGCTACGCGGTCTCCCAGGTTGCGTACAAGTTGAGTTCTCTGTGTGGAGGCTTTCACGAGGCAGTCAGGTAAATGCAACTCATCACGGAAGTTCAAACTGGCTCTTGGTCCAATGGCACGGATTGCCACCTTAAACTGCTCCCGCTCTGTCACAAAACTTAGATTGTGGTGGTAGTCCTAAGAAGAATATTAAACGAGGATTTTAGAAATAAATAAATAATTGTTATTACGGCTTACGCTGTAGATTTTAAAATTTGTTTTCCTTCCAAAGTTTGCACTGGTCAAGTCAGCTCAGTTTTAGGGCCCGTTTACGCGGACACCCTACAACTAAATCAACTGAAAATGCCACATTACAGATTTAAGTTCACATGAACAGAGCTTGATTCCGGTCGAAGGATGTCACCAGTCCGTATGAATACGATGTAGTATTTGTGCCATGCAGTAGGGGGCAGAGCAGTTGAACAACATGACAGCCAATAAACACTTTCTTGGCAACATCCGCCTCAGTTCAGATTGTGGGTGCAGACCACTCAAGTTGTTGATTACTCTTGAACAAGTTGTAAACACAGTGCTACCTGTGTTAACTTTGCATTTAAGAGTGTTTTTCTAAGTGTCCAAATGGAGGATAAAAGAAAATTAAGACTTAAAGTTGTTGACTGTCCCTTAAACATTAACGGCTAAAGCAAATATTAGGAACTATAAAAAGTGTACAAATACCATATTGGCCCGAATATGAGACTGTGTTTTTTGCATTGAAATAAGACTGAAAAAGTGGGGGTCGACTCGTCTTATATTCGGGGTCTAGACATTATACCCATACAAGACACTAGATGGCGCCAGATATCATTGAAGCGAATGCTGAACTAGAGGAGTAATGTTCTGTCATGACAGATCTCAGCTAATCTCAAGTTTAACCTGTTTGCAGTATTTTATTGCAATGTTTTTCCTTATTCAGATTTGTTTCAAGACTACAGTTACAGTTAGACCTCACTTTGATGGTTAATCCAGTTATTGCAATTTTGTTGTTTTATCACAATAGATTGGTTTATTTACATTTCAAAAACCAGAAGCCATTCAATCACGAATGTGATTGCACTTTAGTTTACATATTTAAAGGTTCAGATATTAAGATTTGAGTGAGGCAAAATAACATGCTTTTTCTCTCAAATATATTGTTATAATCATTTGTTTCAGATGTACTGTAATTATTTTCTGTATAAAAATTAATTTGGTGTTCAAAAAGTCTTTTTTCAAACTTGAGTCTTGAAAGAGAGGGGGTCGTCTTATAATCAGGGCCGTCTTATATTTGGGCCAATACGGTAATATTCAAAATAGATATATGATAATAATAAAAATGCAATTAAATAGACAACATGTTAGTGCAAGTCAAAGTACCTTGCTCTCTTGAGGAGTGAAGATGACTGTGAAGCTCACTGACAGTCCTGCTGCTACTTTACTCTTTGCCTCCTTTGGACCTTCAACTTGGAAATATGCAGACTCCTGATGCTCTAACTTGACATGCCGCGATACCTTTACAAGAAGCAACCACCAGTTACTAAAACATTATAACAGAGCATCAAATACACAGGAACAATACAACTTGGAGGACGCCAAAACTAAACATACAGAAACACAAAGGGGCCAAACATGTTTGTTTCTCTGCTCATTTGTTACAAATATAGGTTAGAATGTTGTCAGATTATTTGTTCAGTAAAGCACACACCTTATCATTGTTAAACAGCTGCAGCGGTAACTTGTAAGACTGCGCAGGCGTGAAGTTTTGAAAGACTAACTCTGGAGGGTGGGGCTGAAAAAGTGATTGCTCTACATCCACCAAAGGCATCTGCAGACACACAAGTGACACATGTAGTAACGTTTGGTTTCAGAACAGAGTTATTTGGAAATTAGTATTTTATGATGTTACTTCTGTAGTAGGTTGTTAAAGCAGGCTAAAATGTCACCACATACATGTGGGATGTAAAAACAGGTGACTTTACGAACAGACGATTCAGCGGCTGCTGGCCGGCGGCGCTGTGAGGGTGCACAGCAGGGCCATTTCTTGAGGTGTGTGGTCCACCCTCTATTCTAGTGGCCAGATTGCAGGAAAAAAAAGAATCCTGAAAGTTATATAAACTAAATCGGGTGGGGAGATGTGCTCTCTTCTCCTCCAGAATCCAGCTTAAATGCAGCTGTTTTATTAGGAAACAAAAGATTTTTGTCTCTCCCACCCCTCATTGCTGAATTGTGTATGCTACCCCCCCCCCCCCTTAAAATTTCTTTTTGACTCACCTTCCCACCTCATTCCCGCGGTTATCAGGCCCCCCACATGTTGTCCACGCGCAAATATAATTAGCCAAAGATAGCACCACTATGTTCATCGGTAGCATAGGCGTGCTTCCTGTTTGCTGCTTTTTCCTAATAAATGAAACATATATTTAAAACACAAGATATCTGTGCGAATAAAGCTTCCACTTGTTTAACCAGACCTCTGTTTAGAGACCGGCTGGAGAGTGTCCAAGGAAACCTAACATTAATTGGATAAATTCATTACAAATGTACTGAGCCTCTTTATTTACATAAGAGCCATATTACTGTTTGCTCACTAAATTTAGACTAGGGCGAATCTGTCCCTAGCGAAAGCCTGTTTTAGACCACTTTGAAGGGAATTTTGTGAACAGGTGTAAACATGCGCTTTAGTAAGAGGGTAGAATGTGTCGCTTATAGGCATAAGTACCAAAAAACAGGTATAATTTTTAGTCTGTCTGTATACCTTTAGCAAATCTACTGTTGCTGAGCGAGTCCTACATTGGGTCAATGAGCAGCAGAGGGGGAGCCGCCCAACAGGGCGTTTACCTGCAGCAGGGCCAGGGCATTTGGGGGCCCTAAGCAAAATAATGCCAAGGGGCCCATATTGTTGGCCCAACATTTCAAATGCATATTATGCCAATATTTCGTTTTACTACAATCAGCGGAAACTGTACATTTGCCATTGCCGACAGGTGACAACTTGCTCGGCTTTACTTGATTCGCTCCGGGCCTTCGCCCTGCGGCTAATGGCAATTACCAGCACGATGTATTGACAAGCTCAGCTGACAACAATGTTCAAGTCGGAGTGTCTTGCACAACAACAACATCAACAACATGCTCTATTACCTTGATACTGCTGTTTCTTTTCTTTTCCAATTTTCTTCTTCTTTCGTTTCTCTGCTCCAGAAAGATAAATTCTGTTCGAAATATTCGTGCATCTATTTTCCAAGCAAGTTTGAGCACCAATCATTGCAAAGCAGGTTCAACATCACTACCCAGGTTGCAAGATTGTAATGACAAGAAAATGGATGTTTGCATAGATGAACGGCAATGCGCGCCAAATTATTCACAATGCTCTATTAACAACGTATAAAGGAGGTTGCCAGATTGGGGGCCCCCTAGTGGTCAGGGGCCTTAAGCAGCTGCATAGTCTGCGTATAGGCTGGGCCGGCCTTGACCTGCAGCCCCCGTCTTGATGAATGGATTTTTGTGTTGCATAGATAAGGGGATGTCATCATTTATGTTAAATTGGAATATTTATCATTAGTATATATTTATTTTTCTGTATAGAAAAAAATGCAAGCCAGTGCTGGCTTTGACTGTAGGAGGAGAAATGTGTTATTTCACAAGAATTCATGGCAATAGACAGGTACATAGCTCAGAGGACCAGATCGAATTACTGCTATGTGTATGTTCATTGTCTAATTTCACAGCATTCCCACCACACAATCACAATTGTAGTAGATCTATTGCCCTATTATCTAATCAGGAGACTGGTGCACATTTTTATTATCTTTTTTTTTTCTTTAAAAAGCAACATTTATGGTATTGTGTATGTTTTATTTTTTACTCTGAACAGTCATTTTCATCATCTGTAGGCTACTGTACTGTGTTGAGTATGTGCTGTCTGGTTTTAAAAACAAACAAAGTATAATTGGGAGTAATTATTGGAAGACAAAATTCACCTAACTTTTAAAAACTTCTTTAAGTTCATTAACAACAAGCCACAATGGTCGTAAGAGTTCAGTATTACTTTTTGATGGGTTGTGCCGGGGTCAAGTAGTTCTAGAAGTTGAGGTGGATGCATTTCATTTGCCTCTGTCAGGCGCAGTTTTCTAGACTGCAACATCTTCTGAGTATATACATGAGGCGTTACCTGCAACAACTGCACAAAACATAGCATTAAACTAACAGTATGACTCTGTGATTGAAAAAAAAACACTACTACAAGGAAACAAGTCGCATAATTATGTCTAGCTAACTACTCTACAATAGAAAACTCTCCCCACATTCACATCAAACGTCTAGCTAAAGCCGTGGTTATATGAACGTGTTCTTTGATTGTGTAAATCGAGGAAGATATCACATAAAAGCCAAACAACACTACTTACAAACAAATGTTATCGACATAGCTTAGAAAGATGAAAAGAAAAAAATAACTACGAAAAGTAACAAGTCTTACCCGCCTGTACAATGCGTGTTCCAACTTCAGTTTTGGTTAGTTGTGTGTTGTTACCATGGCGATAGAGTCGCGACACTATTCAGTAACACGTGCGACAATTGGTCAGCATCTGCTCAAGCGCCTCAATGCAGGTGGCTGTGCACGCACGCTGTGGTTATTGACACGCGAGGAAAACATGGCTCCTGCCTTCTAGCAAAAGATAGTTACTGACCTGAAAGTCAGACGTCATGAAAACAAGCATGGTTCGTATCCCTCAACTCATGACAAAGACAACAAGTAATCAGCAGTGGAGTTATTATTTTTCTAAATCACTGTAGATTTAGAACATGAACACGTCATTCACACTAAATATTACCGCTAATAGTAGGCCATATTATGGAGAAAAAAAAAAAGGTTTTGCCTAAGTAACTACTGTCAAAAAAAAAAAAAAAAAAAAAGCGTTTTCATTGAAGAATCCTTCATTTTAGACCGTCACTGTTGAAGACTGGCAGTGACAGCCAGTCAATGTTTGTAAATTTCCACTAGAGGGCGATGGCGCAATTTCAAAAGAAATTGAAGCAAATGTCCATTCAACTTTATAATCCATTTTAGGATAAAAACAAACTAAAGTGTCACTTCAGACTAGAAAAGGGGTAAATGGATATCAAAGAGCCTGACTTTGGACAACCACATCTGCAAGAATCCAGTTTGAAAAGGATCATCTTGCACTGGGTAACTCAAAAATGAAATACACTTCATATATATATATATATATATATATATATATATATATATATATATATATATATATTTAACTTTAATGTTGCGTATAGGAAACAAACAATCACAAAAACAAAAGGAGTCTGTTGCACTGGTATGAACAATAACCTTGCAATGAGAAATCTGAGTGCTGTTTCTTTTAGTGAAATTAATGATGTGACGAATGGTTAAGAAGGCAGGTTGGAAAGAATGGTCTTTGCTGGTAAATAGGTATTTGATAGTGTTGCGCCGATACCATTTTTTTGGCGCCGATACTGATACCTCCGATACCGATATATATGGCAGAAAACACTCAGGTGACTTGAAGTTCCGCTCTGAGACCCGCAATTTGGCCACATTTCAAAATTGTCCTATATGTATGTGTGATACATCATTGGAAAGCTTAAAATCTCAATTTTCTGGAGGAAAAAAATTTGAACAGGAGGGCTTTTAAAAAAACAATAATTTTTAAACAGCGAAACCCTAACTGGAGGTGAGAGCACGCGAGAGTAGCATTAAAGACGCCATGATTTTAACGTGATATTATCGCTTACCTTGTTTCGATCCAAAAACTCCATGTAGCATGTATCATCGAGTGTCAAGACACAGATGTGAATGGCCACAGCCAGATCTTTGGGGGATGTTATGGGTGAAACATGGTAATATAACAAGGGTCGCGATGCAGAAATCGCAGACATCAAGGAGTGGTCAAGATGTTCTTTTTCATATATTTACCCTTTAAACGTTTTTTTTTTTTTTTTTTCCCAATTTTTCATTGTTTGGATCGATTATTTATCATCTAACATATCGGGGAAAATGTAACAGTACCAAAAAAAAAAAAAAAAAAAATTAAGCCATAGTTATGAGGTAGATATCCGTGACTTATTAACAGACACCATTTTTTTCATTGTGATGTAATTTGTTTAAGAGTTTAAAATATGCGAGTGAATAATTTTTTAAAGTCGTTTTTTTTTTTTAAACGAAATATTAGATATCAATTAATGATTGATGAATAAGAAATATAATTACTTACCTTCTTTTTGTGGCTGGGTTGAAACAAAAGTGGTTGTGCGACGTCTGTAAACGGGGGTTTCCAGGGTAAAACAGACAAATTAAAAATAGTTCGGGGGCTTAATGCGCCATGAATCTGCTATTGCAGCATATAGACATATTATTCTATCAAACACAACAGTTCTTTTGGCTTAAAATACAGCAATTTATTTTAAAGAGGGGTGCAAGAGCAGAAACTGCTTTTTCAGTCTTGTCTGTGTTTTCCGCCAAAATGAATCCCGTAGAACTTTTTATTGTATACCCGGTATGGGTGACAATAGTTAAATAAACCTTTGGCTCTCAAAGGCCAAAATAGTGCTAAATTTGTGAAATTAAAAGATGTATACTTCCAACCCAACAGTAAGAAAGTAAAAATACAATGAATGAATAATGAATGAACTTTTTTAAACCCTGAGGTAAGGCTCTCAAAGGCCAAACAGTTCAACTTTCATGAAGCTATAAGTAATAATAATTGACCACAGCATCCTGTCTTTCTATTAGCCTCCCTCTCTGTGCACCAGCAGCAACACACACTTAGCCACTTAGCTTAACTTACTTTGCTTACTTCTACAGCACTTTTGAATAGGCTTGCCACCCATCCTTTAAATAAGGAATTGTTCCGAATTGGGGGGGAGTGTGAGTCTGAGGGGGGTGTCCCTTATTTCTATTTCTGAAAGGTGCCAACCCTTTTTTTAAAAACAGGTCTCAAATTACTCTGGCATTTCTCTCAGTAAAAGATAATAAAAGTAGACAAAATGAGCTGACCTTTCACTTGGTAGCAGTTGCTGCTGTTGTAGCCTCAAACTCTTTGTGTTCATTCACGTTTTGTCTTCAAATGTTTTATCAGGTTCGAGGTATTGAAACTGGCTGATTTAACTCCACCTCTCAAAACTTTCAGGTCGCATATCTTGCATGCAGTTATTGTACTCGATGGAGATTATAAACTGAAATATATCCAGAGCACCGACATTTTCGTCTCGTAGTTTGTTTATCCTACTATGAAATAGCTGCCCCGGCATTGGTTAAGAGCGGCTATTGGCCCGCTCTCATTGGTCTGGAGCAGGCCAATAGTGATTGCTGCTTGGCCTGCAAAGTGATCACGTATCATCACACAACAGAGAGTCTAGTGAGCGTCAGGAGAAAAAAAGGCTGTGGCCAAGTGTTATAATACCGGACCGGTAAATGGTATCAGCGCCCTCTTTGTTGGTACTCGCCGATAGCAATACCACCATTTCGGGCCAGATGGCCCCCATCCCTGCCGACACTGGTATCGGTATCGGTGCACCTTTAGTTTTTGGACACCATTATATGTAGTTTTATTCAAGACAATGACAGACAAGAAAAAAAAACTCCTTGACTTCTTCTGCTTGAAGACGATGCTGAAGCATAAAGTGGTGTTCGACCATATTCCTCCCCCCTACTAATCCTTTAATTCTCACTAATACCAGAATGGGCGGGTGTATACATTTTTTGACTACTAAGCACTTCACACAAATGCCCTTGAAAGTTTACATTGTGACTGTTACACATAGTTATAGCTGTTTTCTCCCACATGGCTCCACTCTTGCCTGTTCAGTCCTTTTTTGGGGGGGGGACTTTTGTCTCCCTTTGGTCCTCTACCTGTCTGAAAAGCTGCTTGATCCTGCAGAGGAGTGAAGGTTTCAGATAAGGTCAGACTACCTGATTGTCCTTGAAAAAAATCAATCTCATAGAGTAAACAAATTGGCAAAGAGAAGTGTGATTGGCAAAAACCTACTGTAAGAATCATATTAAGACAGTTTGTAGTTGACTATGAATGTCTCAAAGTGCTGGACAGGTAGCAAGAAAAACACATTTGAGAACAGATGCAGAAGAGAAAGACCACAAATGAGTTCCATTGTTTTGCACTGTTATGAGAGAAAAAAAAGGCTGTTGGGTCAGGCTGACAATGAACAAGCAACTGCTTATCATCTTCAGACTGCTGCGCTTGAGCACTGAGCTGTCTCTTGAGAGAACAAGAGGGGGAGACAGGAAGAAAAAACTTGGTTTGAAGATAAGGTGTTCAGAGGAAAGTAGAGGCATTTTGAAAAACAAAGCAGTGCCAATAGAATTACTGGGACATAGGGTATTTATAGCAACTCTGCCATGATTTGGTTCCTGTACAGATCAATTGTGCATACTGTACGCTGTCTATGTGTCTGCAAAGATGTAAATGCATAGGCATACTGGAAATGTGACTTGTTTAAAACTTTTCAGATGTGTGAGACTCATATCGACATCAGTAATATATCAGTTCTAGCAATTATTTCTGTGAATGTGAAATCTTTTCCAAACCAAAGGAAACTTTTCAATTGATAGGTGCATCATAGCGGGGTGTAAAGGATATATCATAAGACTAACTAAAACAAGCCTCATTGAAAAAAATATTCTGTTGTTGTTGTTGTTCCTTTAATTTTGGGGTGATTTACATTTCACATTTGGTCCTCGTGCACTCAGCGTTAACAGAGGAATCTATAAAATTCAACCATGAAATACCTAATAAACAACATAATCATTCAATCTCAACCTGATTAGATTTTTTGTAATCGAAAAAAGATTTAGGGGGTTAATCGTGCCTGGTCAGTAGCATAGCCCCATGGTTTCAAATTGTGGAAATTTTACTTGCTGAGATGTGGGCAAACCATAATACCACGATATGAAAAGAAAGTACTGGTATATATTACTCTGAACAGTTGAGGACACTAAACTACTAAGGTGTGCCTTCAACAACTACTACTCATTGAAATAACTATAATGTAATTTTAAGTATTTATTTTACTTTCCCTCATTCAAATGAAACTCCCCAGAGTTCCAGTGAGTCTCAAAGTTGTATGTCTTCAGTTGGAAGTAGTAGTAAAGAGCCCTTGTAGCGAGAGCCCAGCTCCCACGTCATTTTTTCCCCCAGAGAGACAGACAGTGAGATAAACAGGCAACACAAGGATGCAAAACACAATTTTGTTTTAAACCACTCGATTACATAATGTCCCCTTTATTTGTGTAAATTCAAATCAAATGTCCAGGGCACTGCTTTATTGAAACACAGGCTTCTGTCTGTCTCCAGGGTTGACAAATCGGATAGAGTCTCCATCACTCCATCGCGATATCATGAATCCACATAAACTTTGAATATAAAACTAAACTATTATTTGTGTCCTCTTTTTGGAAACCAAAATATGATCACCCTGGAATGACAGATGATAGCCAGCATGTGTAGTCATTTGTTTTGATGCTTCTGCGCATGCGGATCGGTTTGCTCAGCGCGTGTCGGACCCTGAGTTAGTGCGCATGCGCAATACTTGAACGTGCTCAATGGACAAAGGCAGTCTGAATGGGTATGCCAAAATAAAACAATATGACAAAAAAATCGGAATTGTGCATTAAGACCTGCAGTATAAACCTAGCCCAAGTGACATGCTCATGAGGCGGTCATGTTCGATGGATAAATGCCCATCAATATATGATATGATAATCAAAAGGACCAAACAGAAAAACCAACCGCAGCTGCCAAAATTTCACTTTTTATGACAGTCTAGAGGTATTATTGTCTAAGTGCTTATCCTTTGTTCTTTTTGAGATAAGCGTGGAGCAGTAGGCTAAAGCCTTCTACTAATGGGCAAGTAGTTATTCAGCACCACTAATTACGGTAAGTATGTCTATTAGTGTTATTAATGAAATGAAACCATTATCAAAACTTTGTTCAATATGCAGAGGTGTGTAGTGACGCGTTCCAGCTACTCCGTCACATTTAGTTCAGAAACTTTTTGAGAGAAATATATTACTGTATTACTGTATTAAATGTATTAAGAGTAGTTTTACTTTGCCATACTTTTTACTTTTACTTTTGATTTACGAATAAGAAACGCTACTCGTATTCCGCAACTTGAGGCTACACTAATTGTGCATTTTTGCTCTTTATGCTACTGTCTGTTAATTCAATTCAATTCAGTTTTATTTGTATAGCCTTCAATCACAACAGAAGTCTCAAAGGGCTTTACAGAGGCAATATGATACACAATTAGAAATGAAGCAACAAAGATGAATAGATGCAGTTCAAGTCCTGGGTATCCCCTATCCTTAAGACCCTCCATGCCGGCAAGGAAAAACTCCAAAAACTCCAGAGTCAATTGGGAGAAAAATGAGAAACCTTGGGGAGTACCACAGTCAGGAGAGATCCACTCCCAGGACGGATAGACAGGAACCCCAGAACGGCTAATGGGAATTAGCAAGCGAAATTATAGTCCGTAAAAATACAGTGGAATGAAGGTGCAAGAAGAAGTCCCTCTAGTCAGATGAGACGGGGGTAGCAGCGAGGACGTCTATCCAGCCAGGGGTCCGGACAGTCAGGAGGCTGCAGCTGAAAAATAGCCCCTCCCCACAGGGGAGGGGGGAAAGGGGACACCGGGTGACTAGTGATGAAGAGACTAGACAACTAGATATTAACATTGGAAAATAGAAATAAAGTAAGACAAGTGGTAGGTAGAGTAAGAAAAGGAGATAGAACTCAGCGGCTGTACTGCCCCCAGCATTATAGCTTCTAGTGCAGCTTAGACTAAACTGTGAGTCTACTCCGACTTCAACTAGCCTAACCATAAGCTTTGTCGAATAGGAACGTTTTTAATCTAATCTTAAATGTGCAGACTGTCTCGGCTTCTTTAATACTAGCTGGAAGCTGATTCCATAAAACAGGGGCTTGGTGGCTAAAGGTTCTAGCTCCGACAGTACTTTTATGAACCCTGGGAACTACCAGTAGACCTGCATTCTGAGATCGGAGTGTTCTGTTGGGGCGGTATGGAACCAGAGCATCGGTGAGATAAGGTGGCCCCAACCCATTAATGGTCTTAAATGTAAGAAGAAGTATTTTAAATTTAATTCTAAACTCGACTGGAAGCCAGTGAAGTGCCTGGAGCACAGGGGTGATGTGCTCTCTTCTATTGGTTCCTGTTAAAAGTCTTGCTGCTGCGTTTTGGACTAGCTGAAGACCTTTTAGAGAGCTTTTAGGACAAGCTGCAAGTAGGGAGTTACAGTAATCCAATCTCGATGTAACGAACGCGTGAATTAATTTTTCTGCATCGCTTTTAGATAAAATATTTCTAATTTTGGCGATGTTGCGCAGGTGAAAGAAAGCCGTTCTACAGGTTTGTTTAATGTGTGCTTTAAACGATAAGTCAGGGTCAAATAAAACTCCTAGGTTTTTAACTGTGGTGCTGGAGGCTACACTTACATTGTCCAGAGTGACTATCTGGGCAGCTAAAGAGTCTCTAACACTTTTCGGGCCTATTATAAGGACTTCTGTCTTTTCAGGGTTAAGCAGAAGATAGTTAGTGCTCATCCAGGTATTTATATCTCGGACGCAGGCGCTTAGTTTTTCTACTTGCCTGACCTGCACAAATACAAATACAAATGATAAATACAGTTGTGTGTCGTCAGCGTAACAATGAAAGTTAATGCTGTGTTTTCTGATGATATTACCTAGAGGAAGCATATACAGCGTAAACAAGATGGGCCCGAGGACAGATCCTTGCGGCACACCATAACTAACTCTAGAGTACGATGATGATTGTTGGTTTACATTGACAAACTGGTACCTATTAGATAAATATGATTTAAACCAGCAGAGGGCTGCTCCTCTAATGCCTATGTCACATTCTAATCTCTGCAATAAGATATTATGGTCGATTGTGTCAAAGGCTGCGCTCAGGTCCAACAGAACCAGGATCGAGACTAATCCAACGTCAGCGGCAAGTAACAAGTCATTAGTTACTTTAACTAATGCGGTTTCAGTGCTATGATGAGCTCGAAAGCCAGACTGGAACTGTTCAAATAAACTATTGTCCTGTAGGTGCTGACAGAGCTGTTTAATTACCACTCTTTCAAGGACTTTGGAGAGAAATGGTAAGTTAGAAATAGGTCTATAATTGGCCAAAATTTCAGGATCAAGAGCAGGTTTTTTCAAGAGCGGTTTAATAACTGCATATTTAAAGGACTGTGGCACGTAGCCAGTAACTAATGAGGTATTTATTATATTTAAGATAGTGTCAATAGTTAGAGGCAGGGTCTCTTTAAAAAGTTTGGTTGGGATTGGGTCGAGGAGGCACGTTGATGGTTTGGAGGACATTATAATTGAAATTACATCAATTTGGTCTACAGTGGTGAAGTTATTTAATATTTTAGAGGGGTTTATAGGAGATTCCAAATTCTTTGTCTGCACTTTATCAGATCTAATAACTGGAAGTGATTCATTTATTTTATTTCTAACAGTTGCGATTTTATTGTTAAAAAATTTTAGGAAGTCATCACAGCTAAGGGTGGTTGGGATATAAGGTTCTATTGAGCTGTGACTGTTTGTCAGCCTTGCTACAGTGCTGAACAGAAACCTAGGATTATTTTTGTTTTCCTCTATATATATCTATATCTATATATATATCTTTATTTTGAGGCAACGTTTGCATTCAAACCCATTTTGCTTTCATTCAAGTGACTTGTTTTTTCATTATAGTCATCATGCAAAATACATGGTGTCTCAGCAGTGGTGGTGGCGTATTCTGTCTGGGCTGTCATAACAGGGTTGGCACTCCATTGCTGGCTCGTTCTTGCATTTGCCACAGGTGTACCTGTAGCAGTGAACACATCTGCTGGTTGCAGAGTTCTCTGAGCATTCAACTCTAACTTGACACTTGGCTCTTTTACTGGGACTGGGTGTGAGGGGCTGCTGACGAAGCTTGTTCTCTTTGCGTGACAAAAGTCACTTGAATGAAAGCAAAATGTTTGAATGCAAAAGTTGCCTCAAAATAAAGACAGCCAAGTAAATTGTTGTATTTGTTTTGCTTTTGATATGTTTTTATATTTTATTTATTAAAATCAATCACAGCTTTGAAAGCCTACTGTTGGTTGATAAATTTGTTGGTAGATTTGTTTATTTCTTAGTCAGTTCCAGAGAAAAAGTTCCTTCAATCAAAGTATATATTTTCAATCAAAAACAAAAGTCACTTGAGCGAAAGCAAAATGTGTTTGAATGCAAAAGTAAGGGCGAAACCTTCCAGAGTGAGGCTGCTTTGTATGGAGTTTTATTTGTGTCACAATTCTGAGGCCTCCGCTGGCTGCTTTGTCTTTGCTCGTAAATTGAGCCATTAGCAGAGGAGGGGGTTGGGCGAAAACTTTCTTGAGTAGGCTGCTTTCTCTTTACTTGCTGATGTTTCAAGCCCTACCCCTTACCCCTTATCGCTTTGTTTGAAGGGCCAAGGGGTGGGCCAAGGGGTGGGCCGAGGGGTGGGCCGAGGGGTGGGCCAAGGGGTGGGCCAAGGGGTGGGCCAGGAGGTGGGCCAAGGGGTAGAAATGAGATGGGCTTGTCGGAGGATCTCCTTATAAGGCTGTCCCAAAATGGGACACCCTTGGGGATGATCCTAGGTTGTCCCAAAATGGGACACCCATGGTAATTCTAGTTAAGGATGAGTAATATCTGGTTTTAGCCGTACGCAAGGCCTGCTTATATGTCACTAAGCTGTGTTTCCAGGCAGAGAGGGTGTGCTCTGTGTTGGAACGGCGCCAAAGTCTTTCTAATTTACGTGTCGATTGTTTAAGAGAGCGTGTTTCAGCATTATACCAGGGAGAGGCTCGTCTCGGCTTGACAAACTTTAATTTGGAGGGAGCGACGACATCGAGGGTAGTACGAAGCGTAAACATAACACGATCAACAAACTCGTCATTAACAGCAAGGCCGGACATTATTCCTTCATAATTAGATGACATGGAGGCAAATATAGGCTGAATTATCTGTTTATACTCTGAAACAGAGCGATCACCTAATGTCCTTTTCATCTGAGTTCTAGTCACTAGTGGCGGATTATCTTGAAGCACAAACTGAAAGGTAATTAGAAAATGATCAGACAGTACGGGGTTGTGGGGATGGACACTAAGATCACTAATCTCCGTACCGTAGGTTAAAATCAAGTCCAGGGTGTGCTTGTGACTATGAGTTGGTTTATTTACATTTTGAATGAAGCCAGTCCCATCTAGTAGCTCATTAAAGGCCTTACCAAGGGAGTCACCTTCATCGTCAACATGTATATTAAAATCCCCTACAATTATAATTCTATCCCAGCTTAGCAAAATACTAGATAAAAAGTCAGAGAAATCTAACAAAAACTGTGAGTAGGGACCAGGGGGACGGTAAACCACTATGAAAAGAACTGGTTTTTGGTTCTTCCAGTTAGCGTCTATAATTGATAGTGCTAGGCTTTCAAAGGAGTTATAAATGTAATTAGATTTACTTTTTGGGCTCATACCTAAACAAGAGTGTGATATTACTGCCACCCCCCCTCCACGGCCCGTGCTTCTAGCTGTGTGAAAATTCACGTGACTTGGGGGTGTGGATTCATTAAGTCTAACAAAGTCATCCTGCTGAAGCCAAGTTTCAGTCAGGGCCAAAATATGAATATTATAATCCCCAATTAAGTCATTAACTAACAGAGATTTGGGCGAGATTGACCTGATGTTTAATAATCCGCATTTTATATATTTATTAAGAGCTATTTTATTTTCACTGCTATCAGGGGCTATATGTATTAAATTCTTTGGTCTCGTTCCTATAGTACTCTGTTTTCCCCTGTTCACTATACGAGGCACGGACACAGTCTCTATCTTCTGTCCTGAATTTTGGATTTGTGACAGCTCGGAAAGAGGCGAGTGGTCACTACTAACAGAGTTGTGTTTTACACTACAACACTGCGCCCGGGCCCCCACTCTGAAGTGTCACTTTGGGAGACTTAGTTTGGCGGCCAAATTTCGAGTTAAGAGAGCAGCACCGTCCCAAGTCGGATGAATGCCGTCTCGGCGCATGAGCCCGGACTTGCCCCAAAACGCGTGCCAGTTATCAACAAAGACTATATCGTTTTCTGGGCACCATCTAGACAACCAGCGGTTAAATGATGAGAATCTAGAGTACATCTCATCATTGACCAAATTAGGCAGAGGACCAGAGAAAACTACGGTGTCCGCCATCGACTTAGCAAGTTTACACACCGAGGCTACGTTTAATTTAAGCACCTCAGACTGTCTCCGCCGGGCGTCGTTACGCCTGCGTGAATCACGATACGGCGGAACCTCTTCCTACTCTGCTTTAAGAGCCTGAGGTTTCCTTCGATGTCACCGACTCTGGCCCCTGGGTAACACCTGACAGACACCGCCGGGTGCTTCACGTCTCTAACTATGGAGCTTCCAATTACGAGAGTGTCTGGTTCAGCCGGTGTGTCGCTGAGGGGGGCAAACCTATTGCTGACGTGTGGCTGCTGGTGCACTAAGGTTGTGCATTTACCACTGCGCTTCCCCCGTACAGTCACAAATCCGTCCTTAATTTCCCCCGGCTGCACGGGGCTCGCTGGGGGGCTAACTGCGCTAGCAATCCTACTACTGCAAGCACGACCTGCGGGCCCTGCCACTACCTGGCTATAGCTAGGACTAGCTTTCGTCTCTAGAGTGCAGAGCCGTGCTTCTAGCTCAGAAACCCTGGTCTCCAACCCTGAGACTAAGCTACACTTCCTACAGCTACTACTGTCCTCGACGAAGGAGCCAGGGTGCTCGCTATACATACAGCACACTGAGCAGAAAAGACGGGAGGAAGAAGGCAGAGGGCTAGCCATAGCTCGGATAAGCTAGGCTAGCAAGATAGAGCTAAAGAGGAGAGTAGAGTAGTTTTAACCCACGACCTGTTAAATCGTGGGATAAAACAAATTAAGGAGCACTAGGAGAGCCGAACCAGCCTAGGATCGATTCTCCGATGTGTCCGTGGGATAAAACAAATTGAGGAGCACTAGGAGATTAGCGACTAGTAGCAGCGCTAACAAACAAACGATACACTCACCGGATGTGTTAGATTTTACTTTTTTTTTTTTTTTTCGCCAATGAGACGTCACAATAATGACTCCATTTTACCCATCAGACTCAAGCTTGCTGTTCTATGATCACACCGGCCTGTTCAATCACGTGTAATTTTTAAAGCACCATAAAAAAATTAATCATTTCACATAGAGCGCAGCTGTCAACATTTTAAACCTCTTCCAGTGTTTATTTGACACCGATTGACCACGGAAAACCAGAAATATGATTCTTTTAGTTTCATAATAGGTATATGTTTTCTCCACTAGAGGGCAGTCATGCTCTTTGGATGAATAATGCTTAATTTCTGTGGATTTTTTTCTCTCGCTGGAATTTGTTTTTTGTTGTTGTATTTCTTTGGCTTTATGTGGTTATGTAGTATGTTACAGTACAGTATAATAATAACACTTCATATAGATAACTATGCTGAGGGGGAAAAAAATACCAATGTTGAAAAATAAAAAAACATCTTAATCAGTTACTCACAATGTTACCCATTACTCGAGTATTCTTTTCAAATACTTTTTTACTTGTACTTGAGTACATTTTTTGGATGAATACTTTTACTTCAGTAATACTATTTTGAAGTAACGCTACTCTTACTTGAGTAAAATTTTTGGCTGCTGTACCCACCTCTGTCAATATGTTACAATAAGTTGATGAAAAGAGAAAATAAATATAAAACAGTTCATCAATAATGCAATTACTCTATCAATATTCATCAATGCACAAATATAGTTAAACTAATCCCAGAATTGATTAAAGGGATGGGATGAAAGTGAGAAATGACATAATTCCGTTCCGGATGATTCTGTACATCCCCTAGAGTAAAAACGCTTCCAAATGTATTAATTTATCGCTGAGAATGGCACAATTCCAATGGGAGAGGAAAAATATTTGTTCAAGAAACTACGATTCCTTGAAATACCTCTTCATTCAGTAGATGAGACAAAGGAGAACACAGCAGACGAAGGATGACTGATCGAAGGAAATGGGCAAAGAAAAAGATTTTAAAAATGACAGAGAAAAGCAATTATCTCCTGGAATTCAGATGCTATGACAGCAGTTGACAGGCAAAGATGGCTGCAGTTTATTGCTATGCTTTCATCATCATTGCCCCCTCCCCACTCCCCTGCAACAGCCAGTCAACTATCCCTCCTACAATGTGCTATCTCTTTCCATAATTTTTTTAGCTTCTCTAAGCACTCAGCTACCTTCGACTAAAACCCACAATCAAGCTGCAAAATGAATGTATGTCTTCTTGAGTACACACGCATAAACTTCCATTTGAGGGGATATATTTGGTTATGTGCAGCAGCTTTATAATTCTCTGTTTTTGTTCCCCCAAAGAGGCTGCTGTGGTGAGGTTCTCACATTGGTGTAATTCTGTCACAGCAGATGCATCGGCACTCCCTAAGAGCTGTCTGTCGTTGCATCAAGATAAGCAGCTTGACAGTGAGGGGACGCGCAAAATGCAAGGGCGCTGGTGAACAGAAGAGGAGAAAAGTGTCTGAACATTTCGGGGAAAAAGAAGGAGCAAAGTCTAATGCTGTATTGGAAAAAAATGATTATTCTCTTGCAGCACTTGATTTTCACAACAGGGAAAAAAACATGAATTCTTTCCTTGTACATCAAAAACAGTCGCACACTGAAGAGTCTAGACTTTTTTAGGCATACTGAGCTGAAACATACATGAGAGTGGTGGTAACAGGGAAAGGTGTTAAATTAGAAATGATAGTGTCTCGATGGGCTGGTAAGTGATGTTGTGGACCAGCCTCCTCTTTATAAAAGCTTAATGACACTGAATTCTGCAAATGTCGCCTCTCCTTCAGCATACTTTCAAGGCCACTGCCATTTCTGCGCATTATACTGTACAATATACACAAACACAATGGTCATTTCGTGGCACATGTGCATATACACATATATACACTGTAAATGTACTCAAAAGTTTGCTTGACTTTTAAAGTCACAACAATTATTAAATAATCACTATCTTGTTTCTGCAAGTAGATATTATTTAAAAAAAGAAAACGAAAGTAAATGAAAACAATTAGTAGACAATAAATACAAGTTACTCTTCCTCTCTACATATAAGGTGACTTTGTTACAGTATAGCGCTGGAACAATGAACGCCCCGTCAGCATGTTAGAGTATATCCTCTCATTCTAGCCCATCTCAAGTTCTCTCTCACACTCTCTCCCTTTTCTTGTTTCTTTCTCTCACACAAGTACATTTACTTGAGGGGAGAAATGAGTTTTTTTCCCACACAGTGTGCTCCTGTGCTCTTACTGATGAACACCATGGGATTTTTTTTTTTTTTTTTTTTACTAATTTGACTCTTCAGGAGTTGCTGAAACTGCTGAATTAGCTATGAGAAGACTTTGATGTGGAGGGCTTGGATAGAAAGATTAAGGCTGATTTGAGACTAATTGAACCATTCCATCGACTTAACACAAGCTCATCATGTTTGTTCAGGTCAAAACTTTAAATCACCTCATACTTCAAGACCATCCTGACCTACAGTGTGCAACAGCTTCAATAAACACAAATCATTAATTAATGAGGAGAGAAGTTGTGTGTTAGTCATATGTTAAACAGGAACACGACTTTAGAAGCCATTTCATTAGGGTTGCTTGTCTGACTGCAATTTTCAGAATGCCAACATTTTTCTACATCACTGTTTATAATATTAAAACAATATGACCATCAGACTGTTGGACGTCTCTTAAATATTTTGTCATGCAATTAACTGTGGTACATATTTGAACAGTCATTTGCAAAATGTTCAGCAGGCACATGCACATTATTTTTGAGGGCTGGTGTTGATCATGCAAAAAAGAGTTATCTATTGCTAACATCATTCATAAAATTAAGACAAAACACACTACTCAACTCAACACAAACGTATACATTAAATGTTGTTTGTTTTGTTTTCTTTTTTTTATATCGTGTTTATAAAATTAAAATTACATCTACAGTACTTCTTTCTCCACCCTGTTTATATTCTGTCATCCATCCATCCATCCATCCATCCATCCATCCATCCATCCATCCATCCATCCATCCATCCATCCATCCATCCATCCATCCATTATCTTCCGCTTGTTCCGGGGTCGGGTCGCAGGGGCAGCAGCTTTAACAGGGAAGCCCAGACGTCACTCTCCCCAGCCACTTCAACCAGCTCCTCCGGGATCCCAAGGCGTTCCCAGGCCAGCCGAGAGACATAGTCTCTCCAGCGTGTCCTAGGTCATCCCCGGGGCCTCCCGCCGGTGGGACATGCCCGGAACACCTCTCCAGGGAGGCGTCTAGGAGGCATCCGAACCAGATGCCCGAGCCACTTCAGCTGGTTCCTCTCTACGCGGAGGAGTAGAGGCTCGACGCCGAGTCCCTCCCAGATGACCGAGCTTCTCACCCTATCTCTAAGGGAGAGCCCGGACACCCTGCGGAGGAAACTCATTTTGGCCGCTTGTATCCAGGATCTTGTTCTTTCGATCACGACCCAAAGCTCGTGACCATAGATGAGGCTAGGAATGTAGATCGACTGGTAAATCGAGAGCTTTGCCTTTCGGCTCAGCTCCTTCTTCACCACTATGGACCGGTGCAGAGTCCGCATTACTGTAGACGCTGCACCTATTCGCCTGTCAATCTCCCGCTCCTCCACTTGGGGCAGGATCTCATCCCCGACGCAGAGAGGGCACTCCACCCTTTTCCGACTGAGGACCATGGTCTCGGATTTGGAGGTGCTGATCTTCATCCCAACAGCTTCACACTCAGCTGCGAACCGCTCCAGTGAGAGTTGGAGGTCACGGCTTGATGAAGCCAACAGCTCTATATCATCTGCAAAAAGCAGAGATTCAATGCTGAGGTCACCAAACCTGACCCCCTCAACGCTTCTGCTGCGCCTAGAAATTCTGTCCATAAAAATTATGAACAAAATCGGTGACAAAGGGCAGCCTTGGCAGAGGCCAACCCTCACAGGGAACGAATTCGACTTACTGCCGGCAATGCGGACTCTGACACCGGTCGTACAGGGACCTAACAGCCCTTACCATGGGGCTCGGTACCCCGTACTCCCGGAGTACCGCCCACAGGACTCCCCGAGGCACACGATCGAACACCTTCTCCAGATCCACAAAACACATGTAGACTGATTGGACGAACTCCCATGCACCCTCGAGGACCCTGCCAAGGGTGTAGAGCGGGTCCACTGTTCCACGGCCGGGACGAAAACCACACTGCTCCTCCTGAATCCGAGATTCGACTTCTCAGCGGACTCTCCTCTCCAGCACCCCTGAATAGACTTTACCAGGGAGGCTGAGGAGTGTGATCCCTCTATAATTGGAACACACCTCCGGTCCCCCTTCTTAAAAAGGGGGACCACCACCCCGGTCTGCCAATCCAGAGGCACTGTCCCCGACGTCCACGCGATGTTGTAGAGACGTGTCAGCCACGACACCACTACAACATCCAGAGTTTTTAAGAATTCCGGGTGGATCTCATCTACCCCCGGGGCCTTGCCACCGAGGAGCTTTCCAACCGCCTCAGTGACTTCAACCCCAGAGATCGAAGAGCCCACCTCGGAGTCCTCAGACTCTGCTTCCTCAAAGGAAGGCGTGTCGGTGGAATTGAGGAGGGCTTCGAAGTATTCTCCCCACTGGCTCACGGCGTCCCGAGTCGAAGTCAGCAATACACCATCTTCATTATACACAGTGTTAATGGTGCACTGCTTTCCTCTCCTCAGGCGCCGGATGGTGGACCAGAATTTCCTCGAAGTCGTTTTCCATGGCCTCGCCGAACTCCTCCCATGTCCGAGTTTTTACCTTGGCGACCGCCGAAGCTTACCTGTCAGCTGCCTCCGGAGTCCCACAGGCCAAAAAGGCCCGATAGGCCTCCTTCTTCAGCTTGACGGCATCCCTTACCGCTGGTGTCCACCAGCGGGTTCAGGGATTGCCGCCACGACAGGCACCAACCACCTTACGGCCACAGCTCTAATCGGCCGCCTCAACAATGGAGGTGCGGAACATGGCCCACTCGGACTCAATGTCCCCCACCTCCCCCGGGACAAGGGAGAAGTTCTGCCGGAGGTGGGTGTTGAAACTCTTTCTGACAGGGATTCTGCCAGACGTTTCCAGCAGACCCTCACAATACGTTTGGGCCTGCCAGGTCTGGCCAGCATCTTCCCCCGCCATCGGAGCCAACACACCACCAGGTGGTGATCAGTTGACAGCTCCGCCCCTCTCTTCACCCGAGTGTCCAAAACATGCGGCCGAAAGTCCGATGACACGATTACGAAATCGATCATCGAACTGCGGCCTAGGGTGTCCTGGTGCCAAGTGCACATATGGACACCCCTATGTTTGAACATGGTGTTCGTTATAGACAAACCGTGACGAGCACAGAAGTCCAATAACAGAACACCACTTGGGTTCCGATCGGGGGGGCCGTTCCTCCCAATCACGCCCCTCCAGGTCTCACTGTCATTGCCTAAGTGAGCGTTGAAGTCCCCCACTAGAACGAGGGAGTCCCCAGAGGGGGCGCTCTCTAGCACACCTTCCAAGGACTCCAAAAAGGGTGCTGAGCTGCTGTTCGGTGCATAAGCGCAAACAACAGTTAGAACCCGTCCCCCCACCCGAAGGCGGAGGGAGGCTACCCTCTCGTCTACCGGGGTAAACCCCAACGTACAGGCACCAAGCCGGGGGGCAATAAGTATGCCCACACCTGCCCGGCGCCTCTCACCATGGGCAAATCCAGAGTGGAAGAGAGTCCAACCCCTCTCGAGAGGATTGGTACCAGAACACAAGCTGTGTGTGGAGGAGAGTCCGACTATATCTAGTCGGGACTTCTCTGCCTCACACACCAGCTCAGGCTCCTTCCCTGCCAGAGAGGTGACATTCCATGTCCCAAGAGTTAGCTTCTGCAGCTGGGGGTCGGACCGCCAAGGCCCCCGCCTTTGGCTGCCGCCCAACTCCCTATGCACCCGACCCCTCCCACAGGTGGTGAGCCCATGGGAAGGGGAACCCACGTTGCCTTTTCGGGCTGAGCTGGGCCGGGCCCCATGGCGACAGGCCCGGCCACCAGACGCTTGCCTTCGAGTCCCACCTCCAAGCCTGGCTCCAGAGGGGGGCCCCGGTAACCTGCGTCCGGGCAAGGGAAACTGGAGTTCATTTATGTTGCTCATCATAAGGGGTCTTTTTGAGCCATACTTTGTCTGGCCCCTCACCTAGGACCTGTTTGCCATGGGTGACCCTACCAGCGGCTTAAAGCCCCAGACAACATAGCTCCTAGGATCATTGAGACACGCAAACCCCTCCACCATGATAAGGTGATGATTCACGGAGGGGATATTCTGTCACCAGGTTCATATTTTATTTACTGTGCATCTGAACCGTTCTTTAACCACGCCTCTCGTCACGACTGTGTAATCAACATCAACTTTCAAGATTACATTGAATGTCATCCCTTGACAATTCTGATGAAGAAGGGGAGATCCAGTCAAAACACGTCAGGTAAAATGAAATCCCGAAGTCTTTGGGAGAAAACAAAATTTTGCTGATTTAAGTAAAAACGTACACACAAATAATTTCTACCGTCTAGATCTTAGATGAAGTAAATTTTAAATTTAGTAGGTCCTCTTAAGTAAAGTAACAAAGTGCTGTATCTGTACTGTGTTACATAACAAGATCGCCCCAGTGTTTGTGCCCTTCTGTGTGGGCGGGTGTTGGAGCAGGGTCATTTGTAGGGTAAGTTGAACGACAAAGGGGATTTGACTGCCTGCCCAGTGATGAAAGGCCAGGAATTCATAAATTAATCCTTCACTTTTCAAACCATTTCATACATTTTTTAAGTGCAAGTAGCCACTTCAGATTCCTTAAGTACATTTTCCCAGAGACCAAGAATTCCATTGTGTTTGTTGGGGGAAAAAGACATACATGCACATCTATTCCATGGAAACAAGTGTGATTAGTAAACGTGTTATTATACAGTGGTTTGTATTCCTGTCATCCTGGCATGCTTGAAATTATGCTATTTGACTTTAGGCAGAAGTTATGCCTAAAGTGAAATAGACCTTTTAAAGGCAGAGAAAACTGCTCATCAAGTGCACAGGTTGAGAAAGACAGTTATTTTATATTTCGATTCCACACACAGACCAGGAGCTGTATTTCCACTACACTATAAATAATATCAGTACAATTTTGCTAATTTTATAAGGAAATTAGACGCATTTCAGACAAAACGTGGGAAAGAATAACATAAAACAATAACCGCATGCATTCTGCCATAGTATTCAAGCAGATACAGTAGTTGCTTCCTGGTCACTTCTGCAGCTCCTGCCTCTTTTCCCTAATTGGCTCCCCATCAGAAGGCGACCAATGCACATTAAGCCACAGTATGGCGTATTGGTTCACGGAAGAACATAAAAATCGTTTCCCATCAAGAAAACTTTTCATGATTTTCTTTTGTCTTTTTTTAATGAGGATATTAAGTGTATTTCCGACAAGAACCGCTTTGCACTCCGACATTGCATTCAACCAGAGAGTTCCTTCCTGGTCACAGCTGCAGCTCCCGCCTCTTTTTCTTGATAACTCGACCATCAGATGACTGGGAAAGTGGTAGGACAGTTGAGGTTTGCAAGACGGTACTGCGTGAATCGTCTTGCTTGTCCGGCTATTCAGATACACTACCGTTCAACAGTTTGTGGTCACTATTTTGGGCTGCCTCTATATTCGGTTTGAGTTGCAAAATGAATGGAAAATATAAACAAGTAATTGACAAGCCTAGAAATAATGATTTTGACCTTTTTTTCTTCTTTTTTACTTCAAACTACTTTTGTGAAGTAATGCTCCTTTTGCTGCAATTACAGCATTGCAAAATTCTGACATTCTATCGCTGTTAGATTTTTGTTTTTTTTTTCTGGAGAAATTTCACCCCGTGGGTTGAATTTTCCAGAACAACGAGAACGCCAAAGTGCTGCAGTGCTGTAATTGTCACAACTGGAGCATTCTTTACTAAAAGCAAAGTTTGAAAGAGAAAATTGTTTATGTTAAATAAAAATCATTTTCTCTAACCTGGTCGATGTCTTGATGATATTTTATTTATATTTTGCAACGTATTTGATTGAAAAAAAAAAAAAAAAAATCATGGAAAACACAAAATTGTTTGGGTGACCACAAACTTTTGAACAGTAGCATATTAAGAGTGCGTGGCTGGGTCAAATGACCCAATACCCAGACAAAAAAATCTCTGTGCCTGCTCAGAGGTGCTGGAAGTCAATACAGCAGGTGGTGCTGAGGATCTTTTTTAGTGTTTCCCATCCATAAACAGCAGTCGGTCCAAATTTGTCATGCTCACGCATTTTCTCCATAAAAGGCGTGCACAATGGCAATACACACGCGTGCCGGATAGTTGACGTACTACTACTAGGCTACTACAAAGACAGCGTTCTGTTTCACCTACAGTATGTGTTGGAGTTTTTATATTGGAAATAGAAGCGCCTGTGTATAATAACACAAATCAGTGCAGCTAGACGGCGCAATGACACACAAACACATTTAAAAACTAAAAAGTCCAATAAACCTCAGTTTAACAGACCCTTTTCACAACACTAAAATAAATTGCAAAGGAATATCCAACAGCGCTCTGCACGGCAGCAGCTGAGCAGCAACAACGAACAATAATATGGCTACATTGCAAGCATGTCTTACCTATTTGAAGACACATAAGTTAGATCGAACTATAATTATAATCATCATTATTTTCAACCTCGAAATAAATTTTAGAAAGTTTTGCAGTTCATGTAAAGAAAAAAATTGTAAATTTGTTTTTTTGCTCCATGTTGACACCTCCTCTGTCAACATTTAACTTTTTCAATAGCACCTTATTCAACGTGACCTGGTAACAAGCAAGGTGTCAGGTGGTGACCATGTTATTAACTAAAAAAGACATTTTTCAACATATATATTTAATCCCCAAAGTTTTAACAAAAAAATAAATTAAAAATTTCCCAGAACGCTTTTTCCCTCCCCAACACCAGGGGATGCTGCTGCACCCTCAGCACCCCACTTCCCGCACCACTTTCCCTGATTAACTGACAGTGTTGTGCTTTCATGACTTCTCCTGAAACTGATTGTTTTACCAGTAAGTGTTAACACACAATCAATGCAATTGTTTATTGTAGCAATCCATATCGTGTTACATGGATTAACCCGAGGGTTTGAATAAATTAGATTCTCTTTGAGACCATGAAGGTATCTGAGTCAGGTGTTGATGCTGCAGACAAACAAAAGTTGTACTTGCTTGTTGTATGTTTTCATTTTTCAAATAAAGAAGTTATTAATTGACCATAGCGTGTATCCATTAAACTAGTGAACAGACACAACTGTATATTATCTTTATTTTTAATGTTACGGAAGGACATTTGGCAATTTTGCCCAGGGCTGATTAGAGGACCTGTTAGATCAAGCTTCATTTTTGGCAAGCGGTGTGATAGCACTTGTGCTTTTTTTTTTTTTTTTTTTTAATTAATTAATTAATTTATTTATTTTAAACAATAAACCTGCATTTTTTTTTTTTTTTTGAAAGAGCATGCTCAGTGTCAAATTCTTGGTCGATTATTGCCACGGACTTGAGCAACCTTGGCTAGTTTGCTATGAAAACCTCTTGATCTTACTGAGGCGTCTAAGATACTTGACTGGCTGTTAGTCATCATCCAACATTGACTTGTTGACTTTTTGTTTAACTCAGGTGTCGGCAACTCAAAATGTTGAAAGAGCCATATTCGGCCAAAATAACAAAAAACAAATATGTCTGAGCTGCAAAAAATGAAAAGCCTTGTAGAAGCATTATAATGAAGGCAACACATGTTGTATGTATCTATATTAGCCTAATATTAAAATGACTTAGTTGGCTATAAAAACATAATCAGCCTTCATGATTATTTGTTTATTTTCTTTGCAGTGCGCTCTACCTACCTACCTACCTACCTACCTACCTACCTACCTACCTACCTACCTACCTACCTACCTACCTACCTACCTACCTACCTACCTACCTACCTACCTACCTACCTACCTACCTACCTACCTACCTACCTACCTACCTACCTACCTACCTACCTACCTACCTACCTACCTACCTACCTACCTACCTACCTACCTACCTACCTACCTACCTACCTACCTATCTATCTATCTATCTATCTATCTATCTATCTATCTATCTATCTATCTATCTATCTATCTATTAAAATATTAATGAACTATGTTAAATTGCTTTGATAAAAATTAAAGAAATGCAATAAATAAGTCTGAATTTTTATGCCATTTGAATTTTGAATATTCGAAAAAAAAACAACCACAAAATAGAATGTGCATAACGTGCCCCTTATCTGGGCAACAAACACTAGTGTAACAAAACGCAGCCTGCATTCATAAAAAAATAAAAAAATAAAACCACTCTTTTGAAAAGGTATCAAATTGGAGTTTGCGTACCTGCATAATAGCGATGGGTGTTCAATATCGATCACATCACACGACTCATTACAGGGTATGCTACCGCTGAATTAATGTCCTTCATTTGCTGATTGGTGAAGTTGCCTGCCATTTTTATGGCCTTTTTCTTCACTGTCTTAGTGCGAGAAGCATGTATTTGATTTTCTGTATCATCTCGGTTTTGTTTTTGAAGTCTGCATATAGGTGTTCATTTACGAGTTACCGTCTGTGAATGGTTTTCCACGCTTTATTTATCCTGGGTTGCAACAAAACTTGAAGCAGTGGGGGAGTTTGGAGATGCAATCCACTTTTTAAATCTATTTTTGCA
Organism: Corythoichthys intestinalis; assembly: GCF_030265065.1. NCBI lineage: Eukaryota > Metazoa > Chordata > Actinopteri > Syngnathiformes > Syngnathidae > Corythoichthys > Corythoichthys intestinalis. The sequence goes on from NC_080399.1 coordinate 52,260,596, forward strand.
CCCTTCTAATTTTTCCAGAAGTAATGCAATCCCACTTACTAGGTACTCGGCTGCAAAAGTAGTATGCCTTCCCTGCAAATGTCTTTCCACATTACTCCTTTTGTGATTTGACAACTTCTCGCTACAAAGCAAACATTCAGAAAATCCTTCCGCATTAGCAATGAATGCAATTGATTCGGCCCAAGAAAAGTTGAATCCTCTATTCTCCTTAGTTTTTTTTCTCTTTTCCTCTTTGGAATCCATGTCCCATCATATAGCCGGTGGTTTGTTTACAACAGCTGCCCTGCTGATAGAAACGTGTGTCGCAGGCTATGACGCAAATCTTATTTTACGATATGTTTAAATTTAATATTTATTCTACCCATTTTTACAGCATTGGAAAACGTTAAGATTGTTTGTGTAATTTTTGTCCACCTACAGAAACCAGGTTCAAACAAAAATATTTTTACCTCCCCCATCTTTTTTCCATTTTCAAACATTTTTGAAACACTCCAGGGAGCCACTAGGGCAGTGCTAAAGAGCAGCATGCGGCTCTCAAAACACGGGTTGCCGACCCCCGGTTTAACTGCAAGAGTGATTGCTGAAATGGTTCATGCAGTAAAGAAAACATCCATGGATTATATGATGAGATGGTATTTCTAGCCAACCTTAAGAAAGGTAAAGAAATAATCATAATTTCCTATTCTGATCATATGCATATTAGGGTTGAATAAGGCTCAGTGAGGCATTCAATAAAGGTTACTTTATTAGTGTGGGTTGGGGGTGGCGTGTCAAATAGAAGGGAGGACATTAATTTGCCCCATCCATTCTTTAGGGAAAAGTGTTTAATGTTGTTTAATGAAATCCAACGTATATGTGTTTCACAGTTTTCTTCCTCAAGTACGGTTTTTAAAAATGTGTGTGCATGTTTTAAGACAAATGTTCCACATACTGTAATATAATTATTATTATTTGAAATGTGTCATTAAAACAAAAGTTACCAGTAGTTTACAAAAGATGAAAACATTAAAGCGCCCCCCCCCCCCAAAAAAACAAAAAAAACCAACATAAAAATCCATTTTAATTTTATTTTAATTTAGATTAAATCCGGTAAATAAGAGAAGGGATAAGAGAAAAAAAATGCATTTTACAGGGAATTTTTGTATTTTTAAATATATGTTCAAGCGGTTTTTTTTTTTTTTTAATTTTATTTTTTTTTTAGTTTTAAAGGACAAGTAAATTCACTCAGAAATTTCATGCAGTATTTGAATGTTGGTTATTTAAAATTGGAAAAGTAGGACTCCAAATGTCCAACAATTCTGGAATGCCCCCTAAATTGTTTCTAAAGTGGAGGAGTTGAAACAATATTTCTACTTCTGGCATGCTGCTTTACATAAGCACTTCTTCTTACTGTAGGAGCACTGAGCCACTTTTCCACCCCGATGCCTCGGAAAACTGTACACACCCTGGTAGAAAATGAGATCTTTTAGGATTAGATTAGATTTCCGTGCTGGCCCGATTGACTCCGCCCCTTCACCCCGTGCCCGACGACTAAACAACGTCCAGCGTCCGCCTCTTAATTTTACACCGATTTAAACAGTGGAAGTGAAACTCAGCGAGATCCTTTCACGAAAATTACCCACAGTACCTCTCGTCAATCGATCGGTGTCACTCATCAGGAGGACATGGAGTCCCTGTCTAGCCTCTCTACTGTGTGCAGGTAGGAACCGTGGGACATATTTTAGTGCTTGTTAAGGAAGCGTGCATTTTAGTGAGATCGGTCTGCTCTCTTAACATAATTTGCAACACACGTAGCCGAAAGTACTGCTATTTTTGTATGTTATTCAAGCACCTAAAAGATAATTCACCAGGGCAACCATTCCGTGGATTATCCTCAAGGTGCCTACTTTTCTTCAACAGGCTGCAAAACAAACTCGATTGACTCGTAATAGTTTACAACAGGTTAAGCATTATTTTCTGGTCATGACTGTTAGCACTGATAGCTACATATTTTGGAGAAGTGGGCCAGAAGCAGAGGCGATCACAGGCAGCACCACGGATAGCTCCAGGATCGACCCCAGTGGTGACGTCGAAACACAGTTTTTTGTTTGTTTGCAGGTTTGGGTTTTATTTTTTTTATTTTTTATTTCCTAAAAAATGATATCATCCAACAAGAGTGTTTCTCCTAATGTATTTGGTCAATGCACATATTTTACGTCAGCGATGTCATACTCATTTCATCGTTTGTGGGCCAGATAGTCACAGCAATTAGATCTCAAGTGGGGCAGCCCAATATATTTTTGGTCTAATAGGTTCTAAACAACAATGCCTTTTTTCACGCGCGTTTCCAAAATAAATGAATACAAATAATAAGCATAACAGTCATGTGAATAAATATTCATATTTATTTTATTGTTATTTTAAATCGTTTAAGTCGTTTTTAAAAATAACTCTGAAGAAAAAAATTGTGCAATTTTAACAATTCAATGAATCATTGTTTTATTACACATACAGTACGTGAAAATCTCAGCTGTGGATAGCCATTATGAAACCAGTTTTAAAACCACTTGTTCCATCCATTCCATTATCAGTCCATCTGATCATCATAAAAATAAAGTAAGATATAGACGTGATTATAACATTTATGTGCATTTTCATATCTATCTTGCAGTCAGAGACTTGATCTAACCTCTACTTAACTCATGAGATCTTACTAACTAAAGTGGGAACTTTTCACAAAGAAATTACACTTGTACAAATGTATGCATGTAGCTTAACATTCCCATTCACAGAAACATTTCGTTAAACATGTAAACTCATATACTCATATACGGTCATGGACGAAATTATTGGCACCCCTGGAATTTTTCCGTAACATACCACATTTCTCACAGAAATGAATGGAATTACAAATGTTTTCAGTATGAATTAGTTAATTTCTTGGATGTGCATTGTAAAACACAAAAAAGCTGAAGAGAAAAGCCAAAATCTTCATAATTTTACACAGAATGCAAAAAATGGGCTTGACAAAATTGTTGGCACCCTAAATTCAATATTTGGTTGTGCATCCTTTAGAACAGGGGTCCCCAACCTTTTTTGCACCACGGAACGGTGTGATTTGGGTCTTTTTTTTCATGGACCTGTGTTGTCAGGGAAACGCGGGCAGGTGGTGTGGACCCAAATGCAGGGAAACAATAATGCAGCCAGGGAGGTGGTGGTGATCTCAAAAAACGTTTTAATAATAATTGACAAAACACAAAGTACAACCAAAAGTACTGGGGATCAAAAAGGCAAGGTTCAAACAAAACGTACTTTACCAGAGGGTTTAGAACACGAGGGCTTGGACAGGATCTTGACTTTGACACAGACATAGACACTGACATTGACAATGACACAACAAGGACTGAAAAGAAACTGGGTGCTTATATACACACACATGCAGACAAGGGGTAACGAGACAACGAGGAACAGCTGGGTAATACAGGAGGACTCACTATGTGCAGGCACGACAGGTGAAATCAATGGGTAATCACAGGGACAAGTCACACTAGGAAAAAAACAACACAAAACCTAACAGGTGTTCTGTCAAATTTTGCACCCTTATAAAAATGTTTGCTCCCAAAGCTTTTGTGGCGGTGAAAAAAGCCCTCTTTTATATTCAGTTGGACTTTCAATAGTATCCAACGGTGCTAAAAAACTATTTACATCATAAACATACAGTACATGTGCAACACGAACATGGCGTAAATTAATGCTTAACGACACGGCGAAGTCATTAAGTGAAAGAGCTGCGAAGAGTTGTTGTGTGCAGGTAACAAACGTAAGTTAATATTCCTTTCTTTAAAGAAAGTTTGTAGTGTGTACCTTGGAATCACTGCATTCGCGGTCATTTTTAACATTACGCGCATGTCAAATTTGTCAGAACACTGGCAATGTGCGGCAGAAAAATGCAGCAAATATGAAATAACACGACGGAAAAACAAATGTTAAGTGCAGGGAAAATACAACTCACCCGCTGAATCAGTGGGAGGCCTGAGCTTGTTTCGTTGAGACGAGATGGTCCCGAGATGGGAGAGAGAAGCTAGCTTCACAAAGATACGATGTTGGAAATTGTAGCACAGTTTCCAGTGCGCTCCTAGCGATGTCAGGATATTCCGAAATGACTTTAATCCAGAACCTCGGTAGAGTTGTTGTCTCAAATGTACGTTTAAGGTCGCTGTGATTTGCGATCTCTACAAGCTGGTATTCCTGTTGCACAGACATGCTCAAACCACTCGGTTTATTCACATACGGGTTACGAATACACTCCTTCGCAGTTCGTGGGTCTTTAGTGATTGGGAAGTAGCATAGATTTTGTTTTCTTCGAGGTTGTAGGCTTTTGTGGCTCATCAGGTTCCCTTTTCTCCATAAAAAATCTGTCTAAAAACGTCTGTTTTTCAGTCATTCTATTGTGGGGGCTAATTATTTCCCGGAACAAATGTGATGGGCGACGACTTACATCATACGTTATTGTCGAGGCCAAGTGACCCAAAAAAAAGTTTACACTCAGTTGACTGCTTGTTTAAAAGCCATTGAAACATATCTAAATAGGTTGCCATGCTTAAGTGATTCATTAAGGTCACTCAATGCAGCTGGTAATCTCTCGTCTCTACAATTCCTGTGCTTCTGCTGAAAATGAAGAAAACTTTAGCTGTACCTGAATTGCTGCGTGCCGGTCTGACACCTACTGAGATTGCAGCAAATCTGAGAATATCCAGATGTGCAGTCTACAAAGTTAAAAAGAAGCTGAAAGATACTGGAACAGCCTAACGAAAACCTGGGTCTGGAAAACCCGATCTGTGTGGACCAAAAAGTTGATTGACAAGGTGATATGTGGCCACCCCAGAGTCCAGATCTCAATCCCCTGGATTATAGCATATGGGCAACTGTGGAGGACAGTGCCTGTAAGAAGCCACAAACTTCTGTGGCAGCCTTGGAGAGGTCCATTGTTAGATCTTGGGAAAAGATGACAGCATCCTACATAAAGAAGACCTGTCAAGCGTTCCGCAGGCGCCTGGAGGCTGTTGTGACACTTAAGGGAGGACACATTGAAAAATAGAGTGTACTGTACATGTTCTTTACAATAATGTATAATTTGTGATTAAATTCTAATTCTAAGCTGAAAAAACATGGCATTTAAGTTGTATTATGGCAGTGTAAACTTTTTTTTGGGTCACCCTGTACTTAGATATACAAAACAAGATGTACTGCTAACAGTCCAATCAATGCATTTCTATGACGACCTCCTATCCTGTAGTTGTATATCTAGAGTAGACAGAGATATTGGTGTGTTAAGCGGCACAGGCCAAAGTCAATCGGCCAGAATGCAGTCATTAATAAATTATTTATTATTTCTGCACGGCCCGGTACCAAATGCGCCACGGACCAGTACCGCTCTGCGGCCCGGTCGTTGGGGACCCCTGCTTTTGAAGATATGACAGAAAGCAAACGCTTCCTATAACCAGCAACCAGCACCTATCAGATGGAATTTTGGACCACTCTTCTTTTGCGAACTGTTCCAGGTCTCTCAGATTTGAAGCGTGCCTTCTTGCAACAGCAATTTTAAGATCTCTCCATATTGTTCAATATGATTTAGATCCGAACTCATCGACTTAACTCAGAATTCTCCAACAATTTCTTGGTGCTACTTGGGGTTTTTTGGGTCATTGTCCTGTTGGAACACCCATGACCTCTGACCCAGTTTTATGAGACTACACCCTACATTCTGTCCCAAAACATTTTGATATTCTCCATATTTCATGACTCCTTGGACACTGTCAATTGCTCTCCGTTATTTCTTCTAAAGGATGCGCAACCATATATTGAGTTGAGGGTGCCAGCAATTTTGTCCAGCCCATTTTTTGCATCCTGTGTAGAATTGTGTACATTTTGGCTTTTATCTTCAGTGTTTTTGTGTTTTTCCAATGCACATTCATGAGATAAACACATACCTACTGGAAACATTTGTAATTACATTAATTTCTTTAAGAAAGGTGGTATTTTCTGGAAAAATTCCAGGGGTGCCAATAATTTCGTCCATGACTGTATAATAGCTCATAAAACTGCCCAAAAACAGTATAATGATATGCTACATACAGGGGTTGCGTTTGCAGGAACATATTTGTATAAAATTGTTTATACTTGACGCTTTCGCGAGTACAGCACTGTTCTGCACGGCATTTTTTTTTTTATCCGACTGGCCGATAGAAAATAATCAATTTAAAACTGGGTTATCTCGGCTCAGATGCAGCAGCGCCTCTCACTCCTGCCTGCCCTCTCCTGCACTGGTAATCACCCCGTCCTCTGATTGGTTAAATCGTAATGGTAAATGCAGTTTACCTTTTTAAGGCCCTCAAGGCGCTTCACACTATATCCTCAACTACCTACTGGTAATGTAGCACCAGGAGCAACATCAGGTTGCTCAAGGAGACTTAAACGAGGTCATCAGGGCTTTCTTTTCTGTGGAAAATTTTCAGAGAGCTATTTATTTAAAATGTATTCAACTTTATAAGAGATGCTCCTGAGTCTAGGAAATTCAGGCACTTATGGAGTTCTTATTTTCTATTTGTGTGATTCAGTAAACATGCTTTAGCCATTTTGATGAAGTTCAGTATTTGCATGATTAATTCTTTTCTATGCCAATTTTTACACTTTTACTGCAAATGAATATCCGCTCCAAAAATTGGTTATCAGCCCCTCTAACTACTAATAATCGTTATCGGTCCTGAAAAACCCATATCGGTCAATCTTTAAACTAGACCAATGAGATGAGGGGGATTTTATATTTTTTTATACTCATATGTGAGTGTTCTGTCAGCTCATTGGTCACAAAGCAGGACAGACAGGGACTATGTTTCACAGCATATTCTAAGAAAGCACCCTACCAATATTCATTCATTCTACAAATAAGACACTATTTTCGAGTTTCATTTTTCTTTCTTTTTCTTTTAATCTGTCCTGTTCAGTTGCTTAGATGCAGAGAATATGAATCTGAGTGTCCTTATGGTCTGAACAGTTTTAATGTATCACATGGGAGTTTGATATACTCCCATTGTGGTTGTTCATTATGTGTTATTTATTAGGAGAAAGCAGTGAACGAGAAGGGGTTTTGAGGGGGACTGAAGGTAGACAACATACAGAGGAGGGGAAGAACACACAACTACAATACAAGAAATATGTTTTTACACGCCTATGCTGAATATAGTGCTGCTATTGTTAGGAAAGTGAGGTGTTGAACCCAGTATTAAGTGAATCACATGTAATTGTGGATATTTTGACATGCTGGTCTATGCTAACTGATCGCACATCCTGGCACTTACACTCTCTCTTCCTGAGTGCACCCAATCATGCGTGAACCCACTTGGATGTGTGATAGTCTTGCAGAAAAGAGGTAGTACTGCACGGAGGCTACCCATATTTTCGAGTTTAATGATAGTACGAGACGAATTGCGTCCCTCGTAAGATCAATAAAGGATACTTACTTTTGTTTCTGAATACGGGACAATTCTGTTTTTCTAGGGACGTTTGGCAACGCTAGCCTCAAACTGAACTTTAACCATTGACGATATAAAATTGACATCCAGATGGGAAGAAAAAACACTGGTTATTGAAATAGAACTTGTAATCAAAAACAAATTATGTAAAAAAAATGTGGACTAAAGACAAAGATGAACTATTGGACCTAACTGAGACCGACAGAATGCTCTTAAAAGCCCATAAAATGCTTTGAAACTGCTTTAAAGAGTTAAAGAGAATGAGATGTTATATTTTGGATGGAAAATTAATCATTAAGACGTTGATTAAAATGTATAATGAAAGAAAAGATTATCTCTGTGAAAGGTTTGTATTGTTGATAAATTATTTTAAAGGTGACAGTAGAAAAAGAATATTTCATTTAATGCATTTTTGGACACTGAGAAGGTTTAAATGAAAAGTTGTGTGAAACAGCAGGGACTTCACTCCTGAGGCGACGGAGTCTCGGTCCTGACCTTTAGTTCCGTTGTCTGTGTGCTCGATTCGGAGATAAGTTGCGTGGGTTCAAATTGTGATTGCCGCAAAAGAGGGCTGAGAACGACAGCGCCTTGTGATGCTACTACTATTAATAGTATTTATTTAAGTCCTATTCATTTAAATTGCTGTGTTTAGACTACTTTAACTGAAGTCCTATTTACTTATAATGTGGTGTTCAAATCACATAATTGAGTTTTCTATAAAAACTTGGAATAGCCAGTAAAATTGGTTGATTTTAGATTTCAAATTCCACAAACTTATTTTTAAATTGTGCAGGAAATCTTCTCACCACTTGTTTTCGGGTAAGGCAACACATATTTCTTCTTTCGAGTTGTCTCAAGGTTAATCTTTTGTATGATGAATGGTTGACTGGCCCGCAATAAAGCCCTGCTATAAAAACTGCACATACTGTAGGTAAGCACATTCACTGTACTTGCAGTTTAGAATTTCAGTACCAGAATGATGAACATTACAGCTTACATCACTGCCTTGTGTTTATGAATAACTGATTAAAGAACGTGTTGGAAAACAAAATGGAGACAGTAGCTGTCATTCATTACAATGACGATTTGGTGATTCAGCATAGAGTGTGTACAATGCTGCCATAACACCTCTTCTGTAAACAGCCTGTTTAAGATTTATTCCCATTTATCAGCCATCACGGTTCGTCATCATCAAGCACAGTTACCTTAAAGCAGGGTTCTCCAAACCAGTCGTCAAGGACCATTGGGTCCTGGTTTTTGTTCCTACCGATCGAGCACAGGCATTCAACCAATGAGGTTTCTACTGAAAACAAGCAACACCTGACTGTTATCAACTGATTACACTTCTGATGGGCCGTTTGCATGGTGACGCTGTGACACCAAGACGCAACAATATGTTGCAGAATGGCCTTGCCTTTACATGGTGACTGCGAATATGGATGGAGGAGATGCAAATGTTTGATTCCCGCCTCCAAAGTGGAACAATTTAATTGCAGGTATTGCCCCGCAACCATATGAATGGAACGCTTTCGCTCCGATGACGTCAACACTCGCACATGTAACTTTGGGCATATGCAGTCGTGGCTAGTAAGCATTCCAAACAGCAAACGTGGTGGAACGCGAGCTTTAATTGACTGCTTTTATAATTTAAATATATTTCATTTGCACATTTGTGCCTTTTGAATAGGAGTGGGAAACTCTTGGTACCTCACAATACAATACGATTTGCGATTCAAAGCTCATGATAACGATGATCTGACGATATGGCGATACAACGATTATCGATACATTGGTCAGGAAATCATTCTAAGATATTCTACAAACAACTAATAAACAGAAAAACAAGTTTCTGCTAGGAATTGGAATTAGTTTACCACTTGTAGACATCCAATCCATTTGATTGACGTCTATGGCCAGTCAGTGGCAGCCTATGCCAGGCATTGGAGGTAATTTTGGGCCATTTAATGTAATTTTCCTGTCGATTTTCAGTTAATTCCTGTTGATTTTGGGGTATTTTATGGGTAACTTCCTGTTTATTTTGAGTTACAGAACAGGAAGTGACCTGGGAATCACAAAAATGAATACGCAGTGACTCAAACTCAACAGGAAATGACCTGTAAATGCCCTAAAATGAACAGCAAGTTACCTGTAAATGCCCTGAAAATTGGACAGAATGACTGAACGCTCTGGTTTCAAATGAACAAACGTTCCCAGTCTAAATGAATTGGGCGTCGAGCACCATCAATGCAGCCTTAGAGATTTTGCTAGCAACTTGTTGGATCATCTTTATTTATTTTTTTTTTAGACATTGACACCTTTTTAAAACGATATTTCGATTCTTGGCAGGAGCATATCGATAACCTTTTGGGATACAAAGTATCACAATATATCACCATTTCGATATATTGTCACACCCATACTTTGAAGCAAAATAGGAAAAAAATACATGGACGCCATTGCGTATTTATTTTTTTTTTAAATACTGACAAGCAATGGTGTACTGTACAATCATTTAAACTTGTAAAGAACAGTAAACGTACAAGTAATACGAGGGAAAAGTATACGGGAAAAACAGTGACTAAAACTGCAAAATAAAACGTAGTGGGGAAAAGGAAAAAAAAAAACTATTGCTTCAAGTGGGCCGGTATGTTGTCTTTCAAGCTGACAAGATTATTAAGGAAGTGCATCATTGGCTGTCACCTTGTAAAAATGAATACTAAATCTTTTTCAAATGGAAATTAGGGTTGGGAATCTCTGGCATGAAGCCGATTCGATATGTATCTAGATACACAGGTTACGATTCGATTAAAAAAACAATACATTTTTAAGGCCGAACGATTTGATATGATTCGATACAGTTTAAGAGCGATACGGTTCGATACAGAGTGAAAACGATACGATAGTAAACATTTGTTGTGTGTGTTTGTACAGTATTTTAAACATATAAAAAAACACATTTCTAGTAGCAAAATTAAAAACAACATTTCATACCAAAGTTTTATTTTTTTATGTAAAAAAATAAGGCTTACTATATGACCCTCATTTTGTTGGATGGGATTGATAATAAAATACAACTCCAGTGACAGACAACAATAAAGTGCAGTAATTCAATTACTGTATTTCCTGGTGTTTTTAACACAAGACAGGGCCGGCCCAGCCAATACACAGACTATGCAGCTGCTTAGGGCCCCTGACCACTAGGGGGCCCCCAATCTGGCAATTTTTAAATTTATATTCTATTTTGTTTACTACAGTTTGCTTTATTTGACTTTTGAGAGTTTTGATACTTGATTACAAGCTTAAAAAAATAAAAGTTCTTCCTGAACTTCTTTTTCCTCTTTTAGAAAAAGGTTAGACACTATCTACTGTAAGTACTGACAATCATTTGGAGTGAGAAGTTTGAAGTATGCAGTGCAACAAAATCTGATTAATATACAAAATATGGACGTATGGGTTGGTTTGCATGTATGGGTTTCACAGTACACTGTGACGAAATAGTGGGCCAAAAATATGGGCCCCTTTGCATTATTTTGCTTAGGGCGCCCAAATGGCCTGGGCCGGCCCTGACACAAGAGGTAAGTAATTCAAGTGCAAACTTTCAACGTAAACATCTTACAAACAAAAAATATTAATTATATGCAGCAGTTCTAGAAAAAAAGAATTAAACCTGCAAGTGGTGTCATAAATGAATAATAAATTATGCTTTATGACTGGTATAATTGGGGGAATAAAAACATGGCATTTAACCTTATACACAGCAAAGCCATTCACTTACGCTTGTGCTTCCACATTTTTTTATTCCTCATCACTGTCCATATCTTTTTTGAAGGGCAGATTTTTCTTGAGGAAGATCAACTAATCCACTTGTTCATGTTTAAGTAGACTGCGTTTCGTGGAAACAAAATGCCGCCCCTTTCCACTATTGTAGTGGGTTATTTTTCAGAGTTAAAAACTCACGGTTTCTGGACCGCGACACACTTCACACAAGCTCTGTCCCATTCGAACAGATCTGGCAGCCTTCATCACTTCAAAGCCCAACTTTTATTTTCCTCGGTGCGCTGAAAATCAAGCTCTGTCCCATTCGAACAGATCTGGCAGCCTTCATCACTTCAAAGTCCGACTTTTATTTTCCTGGGTGCGTTGAAAATCAATCACTGCACGTCGCTGATCAAACTGTCCATTGTTTTAGCATGTTGCTTCGTTGCCACTACTAGTTTCATTTTGGTTCTGAAGAAAATGCTACGGAGCGTGCGTTACAGTGATTTTGTTTGCTCTCGCGTTATGACACGCCCGTGACGATCGGGTAATGACGGCAACTAGTAGCGGTTCCGCCGAAATGCATGGTAAGTGGAGGCAACCACGACTGTGAGTAGTGCTTGTCCATATTATATCATGCGTGCGGTCTCGATCTAAGTGCGCTGTGTGGTGATTAACACAAGCACAGCATGTGAAATAAAAGCTAAATTTTTATCATATTAAGCAATGCATTGAATTATGCATTAGAAGCCGATTGTTGTGCTCGCGATAGCCGAATTCTATCGCTACCATCGGTTCATTGAATATTTAATGGCTAATTACTGTCGAATGGTAATGTTACTATCGATACAGCTGTATCTCTCACCTGTAAAACCGGATATCCGGTCGTATTGATTTATCGTTCTCAAGCTTAATGGAAATGCGACCGTTCGAATGGAGATGGAACCATGTAAATGCAAACATGAAATTTATATTCTTGGGCCGTCACTATATAAACGGCCTCTAAGACACCAGATTGGCTAAAAGGTTTGGTCTTGTTTTGTTGGAATTAAATCCTGCACACACTGGGGCCCACACTGGAATACCTTGGAGAACTCTGCCATAAAAGAATGGAAAATGTCTTTAAATCATCAGACTCTCTCGTTTTTCAAGTATGCAATTGTACTACCTAATAGGGAAGTCATTAAATGAGTCTAAATTGGAAACAGTTACGTCCTTACCTGGTGGTCAGAGGCTGCGAGCGTAACACGAAATGGCAGGTGTGAATGGAGTTGGCAGCGACAAACAAAAGTGCAAATTTAAGATTTAACCCAAAAAAAAAAAAAAAAACTTTAGTCAATGCACACAGAGCACACAAACACATACTCAACTATGCAGCGAACTTTACCTACGTGATGAGGGAGACACAGTGTATACCTTCAGGTGTATACCTAAAGTCCCTACCTCTGTACTCTGCCCACCTAAAGAAATAAAAAGACAAAAAGAGAATGTTAATAAATCCATGGCAGAAAGCAAACTTCAATCACAACACTAACCCAAGTCAAAACAACATAACAGGCTCAGCGTATCAACGCAACAAATTGGAGAGCTGCCACCCCTCATGACCAAAAAGAAAAAATTCAACTTATATAGCAGAAGGAAAGACAGATTAGTGGATAATAGTTGATGGACGAAGTGGTTGCAGCTGTGAAGGCCCTCACTGATCACACAGGTGGAATCAAACGAAAGGAAAAATACAGGTGAAGCACAACATAAACCGGTATAAAGTAAAAGGAAAACAAACATATACTTGCTCGAAAGCAGAAATTACATCCCATCTGTAACAGTTACCTTCAAAAACAAATACATAATGCACCCCTTGCCTAATACATGAAATTGTCGTTGTCGTCTCCCGCTTATCCGAATCCGGATCGCGGGGGCAGCAGCCTCAGCAAAGAGGCCCAGACAGCCCTCTTCCCAGTCACTTCCACCAGCTCGTCTGGGAGAATCCTAAGGCGTTCCCGGGCCAGCTGAGATATAATCCCTCCAGCATGTCCTGGGTCGGGCCCGGGGTCTCCTCCCAGTTGAACATGCCTGTAACAGCTCCCGAGGGTGGCATCCAGGGGGCATCCTAACCAAATGTCCAAACCACCTCAACTGGTTCCTCTCAATATGGAGGAGCAGTGGCTCTACTCCAAGTCCCTCCTGGATGACCAAGCTCCTCACCCTCTAAGGCTGAGCCTGGCCACTCTGCAAAGGAAACTCATTTCACCTGCTCATATCTGCGATCTTGTTCTTTCGGTCATTATCCAAAGTTCATCGCCGTAGGCTCAGCTCCCTCCTCACCACGACAGACATACCCTCACTCGTGAATAAGATCCTAAAATACTTGAACTCCTCCACCTGTCGCAGGCACTCACCCCTGAACTGGAGCGAGCAATCCACCCTTTTCTGGCTGAGAACCATGGCCTCAGACTTGGAGGGGCTGATTCCCATCCCAGCCGCTTCACACTGGGCTGCGAACCATCCCAGCGTAGCTGGAGGTCACTGTGCGATGGAGCCAGGGGGACCACATTCAGCACAAGGCAGAGATGAGATCCTCCCACCACCGAACTCGACCACCTCCAACACCCGGCTGCACCTAGAAATCCTGTTCAAGAAAGTCACGAACAAAACCGGTGACAAAGGGCAGCCCTTGAGGGCTCCAACCCTCACCGGGAACAGGCATGAGTTGTTGCCGGCCGCGTGGACCAGACTCATGCTCCTGCGGTACAGGGACTGGTTGGCCCCTAATAAAGGGCCACCCACCCCATACTCCTGGAGTAACCCCCACAAGGGTGTCTATGGGGACACGGTCATAAGCCTTCTACAAATCCACAAAACTCATGTGGACTGAATTGGCAAACTCCCATCCCTCCTTAATAACCCTCGCGAGGATAAAGAGCTGGCCTTGATTCCATAGCCAGGACGAAAAACACATTATTATACAATGCACCCCTTGCCTAGTTCATGAAATTCATATAGAAAATGTGACTCAGAAGTGCAAAGTAAATTGCATTTGATAAAACTCACAAGGAGTGTTGAAATGAATAATATGTCCTTTGACAATACTAATCAGTGTGTTTCATGTGAATTCCAGATCCAGTTATGATGACTGCAAAAAGGCTGCTGACTGGCTGCTGTACCGGACCAAGCAGCGACCCAAAGTAGCTATCATTTGTGGGTCAGGCTTGGGCGGCCTGGCTGAGTTGATAGATGACAAAACTATTTTCCCGTATGAGGACATCCCAGGTTTCCCAACTAGCACCGGTACCATTTGTTTTCTTTTCAGTAGCCATCATTGCAGAAATGTGTCAACGATATTCAACTTGGTGTTCATGATGTTTAGTCGCAGGCCATGCTGGTCAACTGGTTTTCGGGACGCTCCAGGGCCAGGAGTGCGTCTGCATGCAGGGCCGGTTCCACTTCTACGAAGGCTACAGCATGGAAACTGTAAGAACTACATGAAGCAAAAGTGCTTGTCTCTGTGACGTCTCATGGATGTCTGTTGTTTCACTTATCAGGGTGAATTTAAAATTGAGTGTGAGTGTTCAATGATCAGCTGTTTTTGAGAAGATAGTTGGCATCTGTGTCAGCTTTGGATTGACCTTTGTAATATTGTTGCGGTTGTGTTATGGTTTTATTTCATTACCAGCTGTGATTCCCTCACCACTTGATGTCAATGATATCATAAAACTAATTTTAATATATGCAGTAAAAACCGGGGCTAAATGTGTTACGATAGTTCTTGTATTCTGATAGGACCTGTAAAGATCTTGCTCTTTGTCCCTTCTTCGGTCTGCTTTGGGTTTTCAGTTTTGTTTAGAAGCTTTCCGTTTCTCTCCAAGGGAGATGACCATTCAGCACTTGGAGGATAGGTCATTTGTTTGCTAAACATGCTTGAGGAAAGTGCCTTGCTGCAACCTTTAAAGTGCTTATGACAGCAAAAAGCATGTTTATTTCATATTTTCCACGGCATTTTATGCTCCTGAATGAAATGGACCGCTTGGATGTGTGTGGAAGCGATCGCCATACAATGCAGTATTATTTAATTTTTTGAATCCCGCGCCATGAAAATGAGTGACTTCCTGCTCCAGTCTCGAGTTGAGAAAGAGGGCGCTATGACGTGTACGGTAGAAGGAGTCCTCTTCACTATCCAGCCGTACAGTTGTATGAGAAGTACTAAGGTTTCCGCTGATTTTGCGGATTAATTCATTTATTTTTCGCATCTTGCCAGCTAAACGGCTTCAGAAAACTTTTGCTGCACCAGGGAGAGGCGTGTGAACCTTTTTGGGGTTTCAAAAGGTTCCCATTAACCGGTGGATATTGGGCAAAACAAGCCCTACTACTGTGGGACCATTAAACTTACGAGGAAATGAGTAAACATCGTGTTTTGTATTATGTCAAATACTGGGATCATTTTAATACGTAGGTAGCTTGCATTTTGTGGCTGACATGCTCCTTGTCCACTCGGCCAACGACCGGCGGCTTGTCACACATCCCCCTGCCGAGGGAGCACTGCACTCTGCTTATTGCCCTCTTCGTGTGCCCGATGTTCTGTCAAATTTTCCAATCGATCAGAAATTGCAACTTCATTTTAAAAATGACCGCGAATACAGCGATTACTAAGTAAACACTACAAACTTTCTTTAAATAAAGGACTATTTCCTTATGTTTGATCATGGATGGGCATGTAGCTCTCCTCAGACACATTGTGTCATGTTAGCGGCACAACAACTGCAGCCGCTCTCCTGACTCTCTCGAAGTTTACGTCTTTGCCGTGCAGTAAAGCATTATTTTGCTATATTCGTGTTGACCATTTGGCAGCTACGCTCTCCTCCGACGTTGGGCGGTTTGTCCGGCGGTCATTGTCCAGCTGCTTCCCCGCAAACAAGCCCTCTGCCCTCAGCAGGAGAAAGACTCTAACTTGCTCGCTCCCGGGCGGGTTGCCGATCAGCGAAGCCAATCGACAACCCCGCTGCCGTGTTATGTGTGGGCTAGTTATGTGTGATTTTCCGCTTCGAAGACTGAAACATCACTCGGTTCGGGATACTTTACTTGGATAAAAAGAATATCCTGTAAAAATATTGGAGTACAGAGACTGAAACAATGACATTTTGCGGCTGTCTTCGTCCCATTTTCCTCGTTCTGAATAATTCCCCATCAGTGGGCTGAACAGTAAAACAGATGAAACCATTCTCCTGCACATGTCATCCACCTGTTGGGGACGCTAGAGCCCAATAATGGTAGGCGTGGCTAACCGTCAGATTAAAAGACTAATTTCTCGTCATCTGCGCTTTGCCATAGTATTGTAAATATTCGAATCGCCTCAAAATATGATTCTAATTCACATAGTAATGCTATTTAAGGCTTTTTTTCTCCTGTCGTACGCACTTTAAGCCACTTTTTGCTTACATCATATGGTAAAAAAAACAATCTGGGACTACCATTAACATTTTTAGAGAAAAATTACAATACTGAAACAGCCAATCGATACAGCTTCAAAGGGGAGAGAATAAGAACAGAAAAAAGAAAAAGCAAGGTCGAGATTTATGCTATCAATACTGACTGCAACACCATAAAATCAGTAAAGAAAAGTTGAGTCGCATTAATAAAAAACAACAATGTCCATTACTATGTCCAAAGAAGCACCCTTTCATCTCGGCTTGACATGATTATGCGTTCCATTAAGATTAATGAAAAGTAGCATGGAGGTAGACTGAACTCTCCGAAGATGCCCTTTGTTATATGGGTATTCTTAGGAAGCCAGCTAAGCTTTGTTACCAAGAAAACATTGATGTTTTAAACATTTACTTTTTGATGTCTGAATGTCTTCATCTACATATTTATAATACAATGTCTTCCTGAAATGTTTTAACTCTTAAAATGTAATAGAACTCTAACAACTGTATAATGGTTCACGTGTAGCTATGTAGTAAATCATTCCTTGACCGCAACCAAATAAGTAACATAATGTTGTTGTAACCAGTGACATTTCTCTGCAACTTCCTGACAGGGTTCATAATTACTAAGCTACTTAGAACACATACTTTTTCCCTTACTTATTTAAGAAATGGCAAAAACACACACAAAATAATTATCAAATTCCTAAATCAACTTACAATCGACCGTTTAACATTCACAAATAAATAATGACAGGTGAAAGCAGTGATGTAGTTTTGGCTTAAAGAAACACAAATGCTGGTAGACATTTGTAAATGTACATAGAAATGTTGCACTTTTTGACTCGTGACCATCTCTGCACAAAGGTTTGTATTAAACCGTAATTGTTTTTGCTGACACGCAAAGCACACACAAGACAGAAACATATTTCCTCCGAGGTGGAACTAACCCCAATTCAAGTGACAAAATGCAAAGTGACAACAAAATATTAGGAGTCACTGGGGATTCCTTATTTTCCTGTAAGAAAATGTTAACAAGCAAGGTCCATGAGTTACATCCACGGTAACTCCTTAGTGAAACCGCCCTCATCTTGATAAAGTAATGATTTAAAATACCATATTAGTTTCTAATGTATAATATTTGTGACTGTAGGTGACATTCCCTGTGCGAGTCTTCTCTCTGCTGGGCGTTGAAACTCTGATTGTGACAAATGCAGCTGGTGGACTAAATGCCAGCTACAGAGTGGGAGACATCATGGTTATTAAGGATCATATTAACCTGCCGGGTTTTTCTGGACAGAGCCCACTGGTTGGGCACAATGATGACAGGTAATGCAAAATATCCAGCATAATTTGCAGTTTATAAAACCTTTAAATAGGCGCTCGGTGAATCACGGATTGGGTCATTTTTCATGATCAGCAAAGCAAATTAAAAATATATTTTCAACTCAGAAGGCATAAGCAGAATTTGACTTTTGGGCGGGGGGGCACAACATGTTGATGACCCTGAAAAGTAGTGTCAACAATAAAATTAACTTACAAGAATATTTATAATAATAAGTTCAAAATCAGCGTTTTTTGGTTTCCCATCATTCTTAAGGAGAATTCAAAATTAGGCTGCTAAAGACAAAAAATATATTTTCAACTCAGAATGCATAAGCGGAACTTGACTTTTGGGCGGGGGGGCACAACATGTTGATGACCCTGAAAAGTAGTGTCAACAATAAAATTAACTTACAAGAAAATTTATAATAATAAATTCAAAATCAGCGTTTTTTGTTTCCCATCATTCTTAAGGAGAATTCAAAATCAGGCTGCTAAAGACAGCTATACCAGTGTTTTTCAACCTTTTTTGAGTCACGGCACGTTTTTACATTGGAAAAAATCTTGCCGCACACCACAAACCAAAAATGTTCCAAAATTATTTTCTGTACAGTATATTTAATTATGAAATAATTTCTCAGTATGCATACTTACTCAGTGTGAAACTTGAGCCTGTTTAGATGAACACACAGCCAATATTCATATTCTTCAACAGCTCTCGATCTTTCTCTGTTTTTATTTTTTATTTTTTTTAATAGCAGTTAGACTTGAAAAAGCTCAGAATTATCAGACGGGGACTTGAGCAATGTCTTTAACCGCATCATCTCGCAGACAATGGCTTTGCAGGCAGGTAGTATTAATGTCGGTCACAGTGTGGGACTTTTTGTATTTAGCAACAAGTTCAGCAACAAGGTAACTGGCTGTGAGGGCTTTCTCATTTACCATTTAGTTTTTCTCTAAAAAGTTGCCTGTTTCTCTGTGTTTTCACCAAGGCGAACAAAGTAGTCCATCGACTTGTTTTGAAGAGACGGGTGTTTCATTTGAAGATGACGTTTAAACTTGCTTGGCTCCATGGCGCTGTTGGATAGCTGCTCGGGTCGCTTTCAAGAGCTGCTCGGGTTTATAGCCATTAGACACCTTGCTATCCTCAGCAATGTGTTGGAATAAAACACAAGGGGAAGATTGACGGTCGTCACATATGGATAAAATAGAAAGGATACTTTCGAATATATCGACACATGATGAGTCTAACCAAATGGTGTGCAGTAGACGTGCTGGGCCCCACATTGTCACGGACAGCAAGGTCGCTGATGGCTAGAAATCCGAGCAGTTCCTGAACGTGACACGAGCGATACCTCGCTCATCTGCACACGACCGAGAACGTTCTACCTACTCCTTCCTTCCTTGCTACTGCAACTACGCCCGACGATGTTAAAAAAAAGATATATCTATAAATGCGACATTTGATAATTTCTCGTGGCACACCTGACATTCTCTCGCGGCACACTCGTGCACACCCGTTGAAAAACACTGAGCTATACTTATCGCCAAGATCGTCATCCATTGAATATGGTACACCCGCTGGTGTCATGCTAATGTAGTTACCCCCGTCAAAAATTGTATCCCCTGGGCGGAGCCACTGCGCTGCACTGATTTGCTTGATTTCCATGTTTTGGTGATGTAGTTATCTGCGAGGTTTTAAAACATGGTCCACCCATCAAAAAGACATTTTTTTCCTGTCGTATAATGTAACATACGTACTGAACACAAAAAAAGGTAATGTTTTACGGTTTTACTTGTAGGATGACCTATAACTGTTATTACTGCAATTCAAATCCTGAATGGAGTTTCTCCAGTTAATAAACGTCGATGTCCAAAATATATACTTTAACGGTAATTCTTTTCTGACTTCAATTAACTGTTTAAGTCGACATAACTCATAACGAATGTGTGTGTTTGCCCTCCCTCAGCCAGGGGATGCAATTTTTGACAGGGGTTACTACATTGGCAAGACACCGGTGGTGGCTCTGTTGTACAATTAGGGTCTTTAGTGGGGCAATTTGAAACTCAGCTTACCATTTTGACGATGGTCTCTAGCATTTCATGGTCCACATTTTCAATCCTTGGTTTTTGATCAGTAGTTGTCGTCGCTATTGAAAGCTTAGGTTTGAAAAAAATTATGTACATCCATCTTGCCTCTTCGGTCCTCAGGTGGTTTTGGCTAAGCATAGCAAATGATCATCTTAAGTGCTAGTCACATGATCTTTTTGAAAAATAATTTTGACCCATTGTAAAAATATCTTCTTTTGTTCATTTCATTCAATTTTTTTGTTTGTTTTATTGTTATACAACTTTTATAGACAATATTTGACCGGAAAACTTAATTTTAAAATCATACATAGAAGAGTCAATTTCATGCAATGACACTTTTCGGCCACCGGGGCCCCACCTTAAACTCTGCGTATGTCAGAATGTATAACAGATGTAGTGGCATGCAAACAACTTTTGCACTGTGCCCATTAGTATCATGTTCTAGTGCAAAAAGTTTCTTTTAATCTGTCCTGTTCAGCTTCTTGGACATGGAAAATTGTAAATCTGAACGTTTTTAAATGCAGGAACTGTATTATTGTGCCTCAGGGAAGTTTAGGCATACTGACTTTTAAGATGTTAATTGCAAAAACGTAGGTGGACAGAAGAACTTTTAAGGCAGAGGTGTCAAAATACGGCCTAGAAGCCAACTGTTGCCTGCTGCCCAGTTTTTTAATTGGCCCGTACCAAATTATAAAAATCTCATTGAATATGGCCCGCACAAGAATCTTAAATTCTGCCTACCTTCTGCTGCATTTCTCACTTTTAACACTAAATGGAGCTAGTGACTTAAACAGTTGCCTGGTATACCAGACTTACCGCTGTTCCAGTGATTGAGTCTGGCGACCGTCCTGCGGATCAAATTCCGAGGGCAGAGCAAGCCACAGCAAACAGACAGCGGAGTGGACCAATCAGCGACGGGCAAACATGACGTTGTTAAAGCAACAAGTAATTAGCGTGAGCGGAGAATGGAGAAGTTTATTCAACATGGCTAGCGCGAGCCATGGTGACTGTTGTCAATGACTTGTTTCGATGTGTTTTTGGTCCTTTAAAAATGGTTTTGCCGTGGATTGGAACATATTCTCGGCTCTCCCGTTCACCATCCGTGTTGTTGTAGACACGACTTTCGGCGCGCAACAGTGATGTTACTCGTTAAGAACACGTCACGCAAATAAACAAATCTGATTGGGCGATTGATTTTGTACCTTGCTCGAGAGGCCGTTAATGGGCTGGGTCCCAGACTTTCTCACAGTGAAAAATACAAGGAGAATAGTCTGGCTGTGCCAGGCAACTTAAACAGTGCTTCTCCAGTAGCTCAGGGGTCAAAACCTGACAACATCTTGAAATCAATATAGCAAACTATAAGATTTCAGTATTTGGTTTTACACAAATAAAAGTGTGAAAAATAATCAAGTGTGATAAATTGAACTATCACGGTTGTGATTTTCTTGATTTTTTTTTTTTTTTTTTTTTTGCTGTTAGTGGACATTTTCTCATTGTTCTGCAAAGTTTGTACTAGTATTTATATGTATTCAGTATGCATATAGTCAGGGTTCAGTACGTACCTCAGTGGAGGAGTCACGGTTCGCTACAGGTTCGGTACAATAGGAAAAACAAAAAGGCTTTTCTATCACAGCATTTTAAAGTTAAAGTTTGTTCTATTGGCTAAAAAAAACAGCTCTTATCAAAGTGCAAAATAAATAGAAGAAAACATTAAACTTGTAAATCTGTGTTTTTATTGTTCTAACATTAATTCACAGTTTATGTGCCAAAAGAGGCAAAGTAACCTTTTTGGTAGGGATTAACTGATGTAACAGATAAGAAGAAGTCAGGTTGCACTTGCCATTATACAGTATTTTTATATATAAAAAAAAATAAAATAAGACGTGCAAATAGTTCAAAAACTGAAAAATCTTCTTATGATACAATGCAAAAATAAATACTCACTCAGGGGCCGTTTACATGGTGACGCTGAGGGTGGATGGGGGAGGGAGGGGGCGTCACCTTTAAGAATAAATGAGTTTTCCTCATAAAATTGTGTTACGATATAGTTACTAGTGACGCCTTTTCATAAATGAACCCATCTTGCTTGCGTATTACTTATACAGTGAAAGGAACTGCTGCGCAGGCACCATAGGAGAGGTCCGACTACCACAGCTAATCCCAGTGGGAGCTAAGGCAGCGTGCTTACCACGTGCAGGCACCCAAGAGTAGGTTGGGATGACCGCCCTACTACATTCAAGTTCATTCAAAAATTCCATATTGTATCACATGATCCTTTTCACCAAAAGTTACGTTTCCGGGTACCAAACGACTGCCAAGTGCAATGAGTGTGCGATTATCCAGCTAAATTGCATTTGGCTGCATTGCTGGGTGTGTGGCAAGGCCAATAAAATGTGTGATGACATTTATGCAGTTAGATGAATTCTTATCACATCTTATCTTGTCTATTCTATCCTCTTATCTTTATACCTCACCCTCAGGTTTGGAGTACGTTTCCCCTGCATGTCAGATGCTTACGACCGGAACCTGAGAGCTTTGGCTATTGAGGCAGCACACGAACAGAAATGTGGCAGCTTTCTGCAGGAAGGAGTTTACTGTATGGTGGCTGGTCCAACATACGAGACCATTGCTGAGTCTAATCTCCTGAAGAAGTTGGGGGCAGATGCCGTTGGTAAGGAAATAGCCGTCATTGTCAAGTGAAAAATGATTGAGTGAGGGAAGCAAATGGAGGGTTCACTTACACGTTCATGCACGAAGGACCCTAAATACTATGTGTGTTATTGTGATTCGAGTAAAAAGTTTTCTTAAAAAGAAAATATTAAATTGCTTTAATGCATTTCTGGTGGAAAGAACTGTGCAGTAGTATGACCAGGCAGAGGTGAGTGGAACTAAGTAGTTTTCCATCTTTTATCATTTGTCCAAATACAGTGGGGCAAATAAGTATTTAGTCAACCACTAATTATGCAAGTTCTCCCACTTGAAAATATTAGAAATGCCTGTAATTGTCAACATGGGTAAACCTCAACCATGAAGAATGTGGGAAAAAAAAAACAGAAAATCACATTGTTTGATTTTCAAATAATTTATTCGCAAATCACAGTGGAAAATAAGTATTTGGTCAATACCAAAAGTTCATCTCAATACTTTGTTATGTACCCTTTGTTGGCAATAACGGAGGCCAAACCTTTTCTGTAACTCTTCACAAGCTTTTCACACACTGTTGCTGGTATTTTGGCCTATTCCTCCATGCAAATCTCCTCTAGAGCAGTGATGTTTTGGGGCTGTCGTTGGGCAACACAGACTTTCAACTCCCTCCAGTGATTTTCCATGGGGTTGAGATCTGGAGACTGGCTGGGCCACTCCAGGACCTTGAAATCCTTCTTACAAAGCCACTTTTTTTCACCCTGGCTGTGTGTTTGGGATCATTGTCATGCTGAAAGACCGAGCCACATCTCATCTTCAATGCCCTTGGTGATGGAAGGAGATTTTGACTCAAAATCTCTCGATACACGGCCCCAGTCATTCTTTCCTTTACACAGATCAGTCGTCCTAGTCCCTTTGCAGAAAAACAGCCCCAAAAATGATGTTTCCACCCCCACGCTTCACAGTGGGTATAGTGTTCTTCGGATGCAATTCAGTATTCTTTTTTCTCCAAACACGAGAAGCTGTGTTTCTACCAAATAGTTCTATTGTGGTTTCATCTGACCATAACACACTCTCCCAGTCTTCTTCTGGATCATCCAAATGTTCTCTAACGAATCGCAGACGGGCCTGAACGTGTACTTTCTTCAGCAGGGGGACATGTCTGGCAGTGCAGGATTTGAGTTCCTGGCGGCGCCTTGTGTTACTGATAGTAGCCTTTGTTACTGTGGTCCCAGCTCTCTGTAGGTCATACACTAGGTCCCCCCAGAACCACACGGGGAGACCTAGTGAATGACCTACAGGGGGAAATTTTTGCTCACCATTCTTGTTATCATTTTGACGGCACGGGGTGAGATCTTGCATGGAGCCCCAGCTCGAGGAAGGTTATCATAATGGCCATTGTGGAGTTTGGAGTGTGACTGACTGAAGTTGTGGACAGGTGTCTTTTATACCGATAATGAGTTAAAACAGGTGCCATTAATACAGGTAACGAGTGGAGCCTCGTTAGACCTCGTTAGAAGAAGTCAGACCTCTTTGACAGCCAGAAATCTTGCTTATTTGTAGGTGACCAAATACTTATTTTCCACTTTAATTTGGAAATAAATTCTTTAAAATTCAAACAATGTGATTTTCAGTTTTTTTCCCACATTCTGCCTCTCATGGTTGAGGTTTACTCATGTTGACAATTACAGGCCTCTCTAATCTTTTCAAGTAGGAGAACTTGCACAATTGGTGGTTGACTAAATATTTATTTGCCCCACTGTATGTATTTAATTATTATTTATTGACATATAATGTCACTTTCCTCTTTTTATTGAAGTGCCCTATTCCTTGTATTTGTATGGATATTTTGATTGAGAAATGAAAGGAACATCATGTAGAAAATAATCTGGCATCTTCATTCATTACTGGGGATGTGTGCATTTAAATAAATAAACCACATCAGTGCAGTACTGTACAGATTTCATTTTAAAGACCAGTGAGAAGAACACATGAAATACAGGCAAATAAAATGGACATTTACTTTCAATTTTAACAGGGGGATCATTACTTAAATGTTAAATCAGATGTATTAAATATGGTTTTTCAACCGAGCGGCCAACAGTGGCTTCATCTTACTTTTCCTCATCTCTTAGGTATGAGCACTGTCCCAGAAGTGGTGGTGGCTCGTCACTGTGGCTTGCGTGTCTTGGGTCTCTCGCTGATCACCAACAAAGTTGTGACAGATTATGACAGTAATGAGAAAGCAAACCATGAAGAGGTGCTAGCGACCACCAGCCTCCGGGCGCAAGACCTCCAGAGGCTTGTCAGACATCTTATCACGAAGATCTAGCAACTTCAGGACAAATCTGCAGGAAACAATCATTTCCAGACTTGAATAATGGTATTTAGTTAGTTTAGCATGATGCTTGACCGTATGATTGACAAATTAAGGATGTACCTTGCCTCCTGCCGAAAGTCAACTGGAACAGGCTCAGGCACACCTGTCACCCTTGTGAGAATAATCAGTACAGAGACAATCAATAAGTTTACATTTAGAATTTTTAAGCATCTTTAATTAAGGTGCAGTGTGTTGACTGAATATGTTCAAGTGAATATTTTACAGGTTGCAGTATTTCGACAAAGAGAAAGTCTTGCTGTTTTCAGTCACTTTTTAACTGGTGACTCCTGTCAGATTTCCTGATCGTTCCAGTCTTTAGATTGTGAAAGGCCTGTAAAAGCCTTCATCAACAGGCCACATTAGATTATTTTTATTTTCTTAAATCAATGGATCTTTTTTTTAGTGTATGCCATTTTTTTTTTTGTTTCTTTACACCTGTGTTTGAGTCCACCAATGAGTATGTGCCGTCCAAGCGTGCTAATACGCATACGCCTTGACTGCACTCACAAGAGGCATATTTTTTTCTGTTTAAACATTATTTTTTTCAATGATCAGAGGTCTCGGAAATTTGCGATTTATGCCCTTAAATAAAAGCAACATGAAGGAAATTAATACACTACAAGGCAAAATTTTGTTTTCATTGCAAATTGCACACAGATGCAATTCGGGGCAACTAAAAGAAAGAAAAAAAAAACACTAATTTGAGTTGGGACCAAAATATGATTTGACCGATATATCCAATTGTTAAGGATAGAAATAATAATCATTTGGTACATAATCTACCAGTAATCCAGAGATACATCGTTTGCCGAGCTTTGCATCGGCTTTCGCAAGGCTAGGAATTGGTTTTCCGAGGTTTCATATTGTTTTCTTTTTTTAAAAACATTGAATACTCACATAATAGTATTTGTTTGTTTATTTGTTTGTTTGTTTAAGGATATGGCGGCATGACTGCAGTCATGGACCAAATTCAAAATTAAAGCCTTACCAAGTATTGCTTCATATTATGCATAATTTATTGGGGTTTTATTTTGAATCCAGCCAGAGTGTTTCCAAGATGGTTATAATGGCATGCTTGACTTCTTACTGCTGAAACTGCACACTCAAGGGGAAATAATATTCAAGATATTCCTTGACATCACAAAAATACGTCACCAAAAACATATTTAAATTTTGTTTTCCTTGAAATTTGGCACAATCAAGTTAAATATTGCCTTTTTACATGTTGGGTTTGAAGAACAATATTGCACTAATTCAGTGCCAGCTCTATATATGAATTTAATTCATTCCAGGACCTGGTTTGTAAGTCAAAGTGGTCCTATGTCGAGCAGGATTTTTCCATAAGAATACATTATAATTCGATTAATTAATTCCACAGCCCAAAAACTTATGATAAATCTTTAATAAAATACTGCTGGAACAATTACAAATAGCAATTACACATAGCAAAATAAAAACATTATAAATACAAATTGGAATAATAATAATAATAATAACGTAAGGAATTGGGTTCTAATGTGGCGGTTATGTTGTGGATGCTGTTCTTGAACGTACCATGTGACTGACGCCAGAGTGAGAGAGGTGTGGCAGAGTTTTTACTCTTTTTGTGTTGTTGTTGGCATCAGCTACGGCGTACAGTAGCCGTGTTGTTTTGCACGGATTCTGAAATAAATGATTAAAAACCTGAAGAAGCTGGCGATTTCTTTCACAGTACTTATTACACAGTAATAATAACTGTCACCTTAACTTATAAAGACTGGCGAACGGAGGTAGGAGGAGAACCGTTGAGATCATAGACTTATTCCGGCCTTATTGTCAAGCTAGTTAACTGACGCGCACACCACGCTCAAGTTTTTCTTTGATTTTCATTTTCATTTCAATGGTAAGTGTCACCTTTGTTCTTTTATCACCACCTGCACTAAACGTCTTGGAACACATGTAAATTTCTCTCACAAGAAAATCCTCCATGCGTCCATCTTGTGGTAAATCAATGAAATTGCGAAGCTGTCATAAATCGTCCAATTTTGAGCACGTCGTCATATGACAAATTGTATGTCGGATGTCAACAGTATCGTATGTCATTGCGATCATTAGGCTGACATTTTGCACTTTGTTACTGACCAAATGTTTTCCTACATCATATCAAATGGTATTGCTTCGAAACATCACCAAATCCTAATTGAACCGTTATAGATATTATACATATAGAATTGGCCTAATGCCAACGATTCTCAAGCCTAGCTGTAATATTGATAAAAATCAGTGAGGCAGCAAGGTATCACATATATGGTTTGACTAGACTGTCTCGATATACAGTAGATACCGTAGTAAGCTTTCTCCCATAAAGGTTTACTATATGTTAATTCCAAATTGTAGAAAATTAAAGATGGGAAGCAGAAATAGGGGCTGAAAGTTCAGTAAAAGAGGAGATTAAATGTGTTGGACTTGGAGATGGACTTGGCTGGTAATCAAGCAACACAGCACAAGGCCCTTGTATTGATCATTAGTGAGTGTTTGTGTGAGGAAATAAAGGGGGCACCTCAGTTGTATACGGAGGTGGGTAGTAGCGTGTTACATGTACTCCGTTACATTTACTTGAGTAACCTTTTGAGTAAATTGTACTCGAAGAGTAGTTTTACTAAGCCATACTTTTTACTTTTAGTAGAGTAGATTTGTGAAGAAAAAATGCTACTCTTACTCCGCTAATTTGGGTTACGTAAGTGTCCTTACATTTTTCCTTTTTATTCTACGTATTAGATTTATTGTTTTTTCGGCTCGCAATGCTATTGTCAAGAGTAGCACTACAAATTTCACCAATCAGACGTCGCAACAATATTCACATGACTCCATTAGACACAAGCTTAACGTTCTATGATCACGCAAGCCTGTCTTTAAAGCACCGTAACAAATGAAGTATTTGACATAAAGCGCTGCACTCAACATGAATCGAAAGCGCGGATTTAAAACTGTTTGCCAGTTTTTATTTGGCACCGATT
Source organism: Corythoichthys intestinalis (assembly GCF_030265065.1). Lineage (NCBI taxonomy): Eukaryota > Metazoa > Chordata > Actinopteri > Syngnathiformes > Syngnathidae > Corythoichthys > Corythoichthys intestinalis. Next base: position 52,288,716 of record NC_080399.1, read on the forward strand.
AAAATTGGAAATATGATCCTTTTAATTATATAATAGTAACTATGAAGGAACTACAGTATTCACTATTCAAATTAGGAAATATTTTCTCCACTAGTGGCCAGGGCACTCTTCTGACGAATAATGCTTCATTACTATTATTTTTTTTCTCTCTTTAATGACTTTTTTTTTCTTCTTTGGCTTAATGTGGTTATGTAATGGGATATTTTACAGTATCTCTATAACAACTGTTCATATACTGGACTGTCTCAGAAAATTAGAATACACAATATTCTAATTTTCTGAGACAGTCCTGTATATTGTTCTATGTAAAGGACGTCAGCCAAGGTCGGCCCCCCACATTTTTACCACGCCAAATCTGGTCCCCTTTGCAAAAAGTTTGGACACCCCTGCTTTAAATGGTGGATTAATGTACAGGACTGTCTCAGAAAATTAGAATATTGTGTATTCTAATTTTCTGAGACAGTCCAGTAGATACAGTTGTGCTGAGAGAAAAAAATACCATTGTTTCAAAAAAATCAAAAATAAGCAGTTACTCAAAATGTTACTCATTGCTTGAGTGTTCTTTTCACTGGATACTTTTTTACTTGTACTTGAGTACATTTTTGGATGACTACTTTTACTCTACTTGAATAATATTATTTTAAAGTAACACTACTCTTACTTGAGTAAAATCTTTGGCTACTCTACCCACCTCTGGTTGTATGTGCACTCCTCATCACTGGCAAACATGTTGAACACTCATAAAATGCACATTCACAGTCATGTGCCAGAGGGCAATGTGAGCAAGCGTCCCACCAAATTTGTGCAAGTAGACGTTCTGTATGCAAGCTTAACTGAAAGTGACTCCCCACCAATGCATAAGCAGTTTGCAAGCGGGAAATCACAGTACTTTTTTCCTTCCGTGAGAGATCAAATTAAGAAAAAAATCTTTTCCGAGTGTGATTTGTAACGACTCATAGGCATACATTTACAGCATTGTATACTTTTTAACTTAATCGAAAATGCATGCAATTGATGTGGTGATAAAACATGCCACCTCCTTTTGGGAAACTCCTTTTTACACTAGTGCACACGAAAAGAAAAACTTTCAGCTCCCGAGGCTTTTATCCGAGAAAAAGAAGAAAAGAAACAAGTTCAGCAATACTTAAAATTTGCTTATTCACCATCTTATCAAGGGAACAAAAAAGTCCAGAAACAAGAGAAATGGGTCAACTGCACTTCAGTAATTATGGCCGAGTAAAAAAGAGTGAAAGCACAGGGAAAGTGTCAAAAATGCCCACATGTGTTGCTCTCAATGCAAGACATGGATGAATTAATCATGTTTCGTAAGAAATATAATGCACGCCCCTCCCCTCCAAAAAAATATATCTTGTCAGAAAATTAAAAAATAATCAAGTCATATGTATGACAACCCACAAAAAAGTCTTAAAATGCGTACGACAAGAGAAATAAAAATCTTAAATAGCATTATTATGTGAATTAGAGTCACATTTTAAGACGATTCGACCGTATACAAAAATTTGGCAAAGTGCAGATGACGAGGAATTAGTCTTTTAACCTGCCGGTTAGCCACGCCTACCGTTAAAGGGCTCTACACGTCCCCAACAGGAGGATGACGTCGGCAGGAGAATGGTTTCATCTGTTTTATTATTCAGCCCATTGAGTGGAAATTATTCAGAATGAGGAAAATGCGACGAAGAGAGCAGCAAAATATCATAGTTTCAGTCTCTCTACTCCTATATTTTTACAGGATATTCTTTTTATCCAAGTATTTTTTCCCCAATAGCTAAATAAATCGTATGGTCACGACAAATAACAGTCTTGTGCTAAATGGAATATGAAATAATAAAAATGCATTTCTTCAGTACGACATGGCAAAATTACTCCATAATGGTCAAATCTGTGGACTTTACGTTTACTGTCGCACCCCCCGAACGATATTATATGCCACCGTAGTTAGTCGGGCTTTTGTCATTTCCCTGCCCCGGCTTCGGAGAATGTAAACAAACCAAGAGGCGTGACAGCTAGCCAACATGCCAACCCGAACCGAGTGATGTTTCAGTCTTCGAAGCGGAAAATCACACATAACTAGCCCTGATTATTTCACACAGCGGCGGGGTTGTCGATTGTCTTCGCCGATCGGCAACCCACCTGGCGGCAAGCAAGTTCGTTGTTCCCCTGCTGAGGGCTCGTTTGCGGAGAAGCAGCTGGACAATGACCGCCGGAAAAACCGGCCAACATTGGAGGACCGCGTAACTGCCACATGGTCAACACGAATATGGCAAAATAATGCTTTACTACGTGGCGAAGACGTAAACAGCGAGAGAGTCATAGGAGATTGGCTGCAGTTGTTGTGCAGCTAACATGGCAGAATGTGTCTGAGGAGAACTTTTCTACATGCCCATCAATGATCAAAGTAAGTAGTATGTGAGTAAGTAAGTAAATAGTCTTTTATTTAAAGAAAGTTTGTCGTATTTACTTTGCAATCGCTGTATTCGCAGCCATTTTTAAAGTTGCAATTTCTGATCGGGTAGAAAATTTGACAGAACACCGGGCACACGAAGAGGGCAATAAGCCGAGTAGAGTGCTCTACCGGCGAGGGGATGTTCGACAAGCCGCCGGCTGTCGGCCGAGTGGATAAGAAGCATGTCAGCCACAAAATGCAAGCCACCTTGGTATTAAAACGTGTCCCATGATCCCAGTATTTAACATAATACAAAACACGATGTTTACTCACTTCCTTGTAAGTGCAATGATCCCACAGTTGCACAATTGTTTTCTATCTATTTTTCGATCGTCTATCTGATAATTATTCTTTAAATCTAGTCAAATGATTTTCTCCATCTTATTTTGAGTGCTAAAAGCTAGTTAACAGATTAATGCGTCAGATTCTTCCACTTACTTTAAGTAAATATTACTACAGTATTTGTTCTTATTGGGCCCATACATCTAAAAGTTGGTCATTTTTCACCTAAATCAAGAAAAAAATGCTTTCATATAATATTTTCAACAATATCTTTTCTTGAATTAAGAGCATTTCTGACAAACATGTTTTTTTAAGTATTAAATATAAAAACTTTTTGTTTAAAAAAGGTTTGTTAAACTTATCTTCAGCGTGCTATTTTATCTCGGCAAATCTGAGTAAAATTTCTTGAAGCAATGGCAGATAATTTCACTTATTTCTAGTAGATTTACACTGAAAACAAGTCCCCCCCGCACCCCCAGTTTTCAGGAGGGGTTTTGCACTGCACATGTATTGGTTTAGGTTGTATACCGTTCGATTCAAACATTTTTGTTTTCAAAAACTACTAAAGAGACATTTAGAAAACCTCAATCATCTCTTAACTATCCAAGAATCCAAAAAATAAATGGTTCTGCGCATGCACGTAATGTTGAAAAAAAAAAAATGGCCGCGAATGCAGCGGTTCCGAACACTACAAACTTTTGAGAAAAAAAAGGAATATTTACTTATGTTTGATCATGGCCGGACATGTAGAAACTTCTCCTCAGACACATCCTGCCATGCAGCTGCACACAACTTAACTGCACGCCGCTGTCTCATCATTAACGTCTTCGCCGTGTCTTTAAGCATTTATTTATGCCATAATCATGTTGCACTTGTATGTTTATGATGTAAATCGTTTATTTAGCACCTTTGGATAACATTGAGAGTCCAACTAAATATAAAAGAATGCTTATTCACCACCACAAAAGCTTCGGGAGCATAATATTATCAGGATGAAAAATTTTACAGAACACCGGCTGTGAACGCGTGTGTTTGTGTCAGCCAATCAAACTTGCGATTAAGGGGGAAAAAATGGACTGGCCCATTTAGCAAGTGAAAAAGGGGTCAATGTAAGTCTGAACATATTGTAAGTACTGTAATTCACCTAATACTGGTAGGGTTCATTCTATCCTTACAACATGGGAATACCATCTAAATTACCTATGTAATTGATGCAAATGCGGTTGCTTAAAAGTTGGTGGGGACAATTTGAGCATCCTATAAATTTGGTAGTGTTCTGTCCCTACCGTCCCTATACGGAAACCTATGACCTTGCCGGAGTGGGACTCATTTTCAGCCCGGGAGTTTCATGCTATAGACCCACTTTATATCATGACCTACCCTATTGAAATATTGTAATAATAATCGTGCTGTCAAGCAATACTGGCTAATTACATTTTTCTCCACGATTACACATGAAATACACATCCATTTCATGTTTTATCAATTGGTACGCATATGATAAAGGTGTTGTCGTTTTTTTTTTTTTTTTTTTTTTTTTTTTTTGGGGGGGGTAATTTAAGCATTTCCACCTTCATTCATTTATATACTTCATATCTACCCTGTACTGTACAACCCAATAAATCGAATAAAAAAATACTTCTTCTACTACTTCTTTTTTTTTTGCTCCAGAATTTACATTTATTATGCGGGCTAATCACTGTTCGCTGGAGGCAATGTGGGAAATGTGATTAGTGTGTGAGCTCTAATTAATGTCTGTGAAGCCTCACGTATTGGCAAAGCTCTGGCAGGAACTTTAGATGTACACACGCGTGCCTGCGCGCGCGCGCACACACCCTTCACCCCCCACAATAATACACACAAGCAAAGCAGCAGGAAAAAACACTTTCATGTCGAGAGAGACACGCACGCGAATAATGCGCGTGCCAGCAGAAAATGGATGAGCTGATATAGGCTACTTTAAGTACAAAATGCGCCCCTAGCGGTTAGTATAGAGTTCAAAAGGAGCGGGCGAGCGCCGGCGAGCCACAGTGGTTCTGACGCTTGAATTTGACAAGAGAAGCAGTAAAGTTAGGAGCGGACTTAAGACGTGCAGCATCGCGCAGAGCATCATGGCCAACAAAGCACAGCCTCCTCACCTGCACCTGGCCGAGGTCACTGCGTCCCAATTTCTTGACATCTGGAAACATTTTGACGCCGATGGTGAGGCTGTTTCGTCTAAATGGTGTTTTTGAATAATTAACTTCTTCTTATGTTGGCGATGCAGTAAAACGTGTGAAAAATGTAAGTACTTCATTTGCTTATGTTGCAAAAGAAGCGACGCCTATTTAGTTTAGAGAGCACAAGAAAGGCTTCAAAATGAGAGAGCATTATAAGAATGTTTAATAAATTCCTGTGCATTCATTAACTATTGTTTGTGCATGTATTAATATTTACATAAATTTTATCTGTTTCCAAAAATATACTTTGCTCTACAACGATCTAAAATAGTCATTAAGTTTGGTTTGTAATTTGATATGTTTCAGTTGAAGGTAAAGGGCTACGAATATTTTTGAGTGATGTGGCTTGAAGTCCGTTTCCATAAGTATGTTGACATTTTGTCAATAATTGCAGTATCGGTTGACATCTTTATGCAGTTAAAAGAAAAAAAAAAACCTTCCCTATTGTAGGTCTTATTGATCCATTTTCTCTCAGCGTGGAATTGTTAATGTAGTTTCATATCTCGACCCAAGCTTTCCCTCTAAGATGTGTTTGTGTTAGGTGCTTTGTTGATGTAGTGTATGTATGTGTCTGCATATGGGTCATTTTCATATGAGTTGGTCGGTAAGGCACATACCCTTTGAATGGATTTATGAATAGTATTCTAATTAAGATCAATGCCAAAAGTTTCAAGTGAGGTTTCATTATTTACAAATTATTATTATTATAAATACAATGTTTCTTCCATTGATGAATATGCAGTTTCCATGAAAACGAATGCAAATGAATTTCTTTGGAGTACTTTTTATTTTTGGATTATTTTACAAATGATCTGTCTTTTCACTCAAGCTGTCTTGACAAGACAGTCAATTAAATTACAGAATTGAAATACACCTGAACTGAAAAGCCAGGATGAGGCAGCCATTTTTATTGACTCAATCGCAGATATATAGTATATATCATGACATTAGGTGTGCATCTCTCCAATAGAGACGATTAGACACTATCTCAATATGTGGTAGTGGTGTGTGATTCAATTCAGAACGATTTCATTTTTAAGTGATTTGAACTTGTCATGAATGGGGGAAGAGCTGCTGAGGAACGAAGAAGGGTAGACCATTGTGTAGCGAATCAGGGAGGCAAGGCAGTTAAGTGGTGAACTCTAAAATGTTTTAGTATTCAAATTTCCAAAAAAGCCAAGTACAAACAACAACAAGAAGATGTAACATTAGGGTTGCCAACTCCCTGAAAAACGAAATAAAACAAAACAAAAACTCTCATTGGTAGGGCCGGCTGGCCCGATACCCGTCACCCTTTAATTATTTTTTATTTTTTTGCATGTGTAAAGTGATTTTTTAAATTATAATTATAATAATTTTACTCAAAAGTGGATTGTGTTCATATTTGAGTAATGTAATTCATTAAAATTCATTAAAAACAATAATTAATAGGAAAGTATTTTTACGCAAAAAATACTTGAATAAAATGAACATCTGCAAAATTCCTGAACCTTTTTTGTGTGCTTTTTTTGGCTGTTTTTTTAAAGATACTTTTTTAAAACAAACATAAAGGCTGAGTTGTGATTTTTTTCCCAGCATTAACAGCTTTGCAAATGATCACTAATGTGGTAATGCAAACGAAACACAGAGAACACAAAAAAATAGAACACTAATACACGTAGTGAAAATAAAGTACACAGAGAAGAGCAACAACGCAAATAATCATCATTTTGATCATGCTTTTTACTGGCGCTTCACCCAAACTTCTTATCTCCCCCACTTAGGTATCTTATGTTGTCTTCCGTTTTCCCCATGGCACGCTACAGTGCCTCCTCGACCAATGAGGTGAGCAGGATTGTCATTGTTCTGTCAGCTCATTGGTCAGAAAGGAGGAGAGGCGGGGGAATGCGTTCCCTTACATTTTCTTAAAAAGCATCATGACAGTATTTGTTCACTCTCCAAATAAAACACTATTTTTTATTTTTATGATAATACGGGACAAAGCGCCCCTTGTAAGCTTAATACGGGATGCATACTTTTGTTTTTGTATATGGGACGATTCCGTTTTTCCAGGGACGGTTGGCAACTCTACGTGACATCGACAATGAAATAACAAAAACAGACAGGGATTTTAAAGTGCCTGTGACAGCATAAAAAATCTCAAATAGCATAGAATAGAATAGAATCATATTTTGAGCCGATTCGACTATATGCAACAATTTGGCAAAGCATGGATGACAAGTCTTTTAATCTGCCATTTAGCCCCGCCTGTCATTATAGCGCTCTAGCGTCCCCAGCTGGTTGATGACGTCGGCAGGGTGACAATTTAATCTGATTTAAAAACGAGGAAAATGCCACAGAGAGCAGCAAAATCAATCTCTCTACGCCAATATTTTTACAGGATATTCTTTTTATCTAAGTATTTTTCCCAATTGCTAAATAAATGGTATGGTCATGACAAATAAGAGTCTTGTGCTAAATGGAATATTCATTCATTCATTTTTCAAGCCGTTTATCCTCACGAGGGTCACGGGGGTGCTGGAGCCAATCCCAGCTAACTCTGGTCAGTTGGTAGGTGGGGGACACCCTATATCAGTTGCCAGCCACTTGCAGGGCACAAGGAGATGGACTAAATGGAATATGAAACTTTAAAAATGCATTTACTCAGTATGACAGGGCAAAATTACTGCATAGTGGTAAAAAATGCTGACTTTGTCCGCTCCCAAGCTGTATTTTATTTCACCGGAGTTAGTTTGGCTTTTGTCATTTCCCTGCCCCGGCTTCGGAGATGAAGGAAAGAGTGCAAACTAAACAGGAGGCGTGATAGCTAGCCAACATGCTAACCCGAATTGAGCAGCTTTTCCGAGTCTTATCCTCGCCTTTCGAAAACGAAAAATCACACAGAACTACCCCGACTCATGTCACACACTGCAATGGGGTTGATTGACTTCACCGATCGGCCAGCCCCCGGCGGCGAGTAAGTTACAACTCGTTGTTCTGCTGCGGTTCCGGCAGGCAGGCAGAGAGGGGAGAGAGGGGAAAAAAAACGCCGAAAATAGCACATTCGTGGTGGACAAACCGGCCGACGTCGGAGCAGGGGCTGCCTGAGCCCAAGCTGAGGATAGTGGTCTATTGGCGGCCACACGAAGAGGACCGAGGGGTTGGAAGTGACCATGGTGTGTGACAAGCCGCCGGTCGTCGGCCAAGTGGCCTTCTCAGTGGACAGGGAGCATTGTCACCCACAAAATACAAGCCACCTCCTTAGTAAAACGTGAGTCGCGATCCCAGTATTTGACATAATATAAAACACGTAGCTTACTCACTTCCTCGTCGGTCTAATGGTCCAACACTTGTTGGACTTGTTTTGGCCATCATCCGTGGTGAAAAGGAACTTTTTGAAACCCAAAAAGGCTGACATTCCTCTCCCTAGTGCAGCAACAAAAGCCTTCAGCACATTGGGCTGGTGTGATGCGAAAAATACACAAAATGCTAATGTCACATTCACATTCTTCGTCAATCTAGGAAGTCACTCATTTTAATGGCACGGGATTTAAAAAATTGAATAAATATATCGATTGCTTCCAAACAAGCAATCCATTTCATTCAGGAGCATAAAATACCGCGTGAAACATAAAACAAACATGCTTTTTGCTGTGATCGGCACTTTAAATACACAGACAGGGGTACGACAAGACATACTTGGTTGAGCACAAAAGGTAGAGAAGAAGCTGTTTTAACACATATTCAAGGAACGCAGCAAATCTTTATCTTAATCTTCTTTCCCATGTTATTTGCTATTCGTTTGGCTTAACCTAAAAGATCCAGCTATCTTAGGGGCCATAATGTGATAAAAGGAGGGCAAAAAAGGCAAAGATACTCCAGGCGCAAAAACACAAGCAAGCACTGTATGCACCAGCTAAGCAGGGCGTCGTGAAGTCAAAACATCGTTGTCGATGAGATCGTAACACAAGGACTCATTGTAAATTTAGAGTGCTGGTTCAAAGCCCATGTACCAATCACACACATCTTACACATCAAAAAATTTATTTTTCAGTTCAAATCGTTTTTATGTAACACCACTACCTAACATGCATGTTAATGGAAGTAGAGGAAACCCAGGCACCTACCATGCTGCCAATAAACAATAAAAATCAAAAGATACTTAAATTAATGTTATAAAGCAGTTTGCAATTGATAGTCTGGTGAAAATCTTATTTAATTATTTATTTATTCATTTATCTATTTCACAAAGGACAGTGCACATTGATGATCATTTATTAGACACATTTTGAAGACGTAAATATGCCAGATTACAGCAAAAATGCTATTTTACATCCGCAGTCCCTCGGCTGGTAAAAAAAAAAAAAAAAAAAAATATATATATATATATATATATATATATATATATATATATATATATATTCAAATTGGAAATACCGTAGTACGTTTCAAGTTTTGCTTGTTTTTTTTTACTAGCCTCCTCACAAACCCTATCATCTATTTGCAAGTTTTTCTCATCTAACTTACTCATACACTCCCTGGATATCAATCCCTACTGCAGTCTGTTTTTTACGGTCATTGACAGTGGAATACGTGTTTTGGTTTTGGATTTTTTTTTTTTTTTTTTTTTACATATTGTGCTTTGCAACAAAGTACTTTGCTAGTCAAATGCTGCCAGTGCATCAACACATTTGGCTACAGTGTGTGAGTTCTTCCCTGATTAGTGGGAGTGTCGTCTTGCTCAGCAGAAAGAATGGAGAGCTAATTTGTTTACTCAGATTGAGCAAACAACACAGAGTTTGCAGCTAAAAATACACATAAGGCATTGCAACCAGAGATGATGAAACCACTTATTCCCCTGTTGGCGCAGGATCAAATCTCAACTGGATTGCGCCTCTGTCTTCCAGCTCCTCTGTGCCGCATCCCTCTCATCTTTCTCTGCTGTCCCGGTCAGGTCTTTCTAATTCAGTCTGTTCAAAGCTTTAAAATAGGCACCTGCACATCCTCCTGCTAATTATAGAGGATTTGCTGTCAACACTTTATGTTAAGATGGTTATGAAATCTTGCATATTAATCAAAATCACCCACACTGAGAGTAAACATTTGAAATCGCTGGACTGTAAGATCCTTTGAAAGTAAAATGCACTTACTTGGGCTTTGAATATGCATTTAGTTGGCTGTGTTCACCTCTAAGAGATTTTAGAGTCAGCAACTCAAGTAAAAGTAAGGGATTGGTGACGCAGTATTCCAACGAGGGTGTGTGTTCATAAAAGTGGTTTTACTTAAATTAAAGGATAGTGCAGACTGTAAAGGTCTGTTGTAAAGGTCCCTGTTGTACTGTGCATTGCAAAACACAAGCTCCTCATCCACGGTATGTGCAAAAGCCATTTGGTGTTTTAGCAATGGTAAAATGACAATACACAATAACCTGTGCAGTTTATATAGTTTATTTAATGTGTGATTTACATTTTTATAAATATTGTAAAGCAAATTTCCCCCTGTGTATGACATAACGGTAACCTTTACCCTGATTGGCTCACCATCAGAAGGCAAACAATCCACTTTAAACCAAAGTATGACATATTGGTTCAAGAAAAGCTTTTCGTGATGTTCTTTTCTCTTTTCATGGGGGAATTAAGTGTATTTCTGACAAAAATTCTGAAATATAATTTCTAAGAGTAGTTTTACTAAGCCATACTTTTTACTTTTACTTGAGTAGATTTGTGAAGAAAAAATGCTACTCTTACTCTGCTGCTTTGCGCTACACAAGAGTCGTTACTTTTTTCCTCTTTATTCTACAGTACATATCAGATTGATCGATTGATTGATTTTTTTCTAGCGATCCCAAGTGTAGCTCTACCAATTTCACCAGTGAGACGTGCCAACAATAATCACATGACTCCATTAGACGAATCAGTCACAAGCTTGCCGTTACAATGATACGCCAGCCTGTTCAATCACGTGCCGTCTTTCAAGCAACGTAAAAATTGAAGTATTTGACACAGAGCGCTGCCCCCAACATGACTTGAAAGCCCATATTTTAACCTCTCTCCCAGTTTATTTGCCACCGAATGACCACGGAAAACCAGATATATCATTCTTTTAATTTCATAATAGTACCTATAAAAGAAGCACAGTATTCATTATTCAAACTAGGAACTATTTTCTCCACTAGAGGGCACTCATGCTTCATTTCCGTTTTTTCCCCTCTCATCGGAATTCAATGATTTTTTTGTATTTCTTTGGTTTAATGAGGTTATGTAATGGGTTATTGTTAGGTATCATTATAACAACAGTTCATATCACTAGATAAGTGTGTGTCCTGTAGAAAAAAACAAAACAAATAAACAGTTACTCACAATGTTATTCATTACTTAAGGATTCTTTTCACTGGATACTTTTTTTTACTTGAACTTGAGTACATTTTTAGGATGACTGCTTTTACTTTAGTATTATTATTTTGAAGTAACGCTACTCTTACTTGAGTAAAATTTTTGGCTACTCTACCCACTTCTGATTGTAACATTTTACATGTAATTTAATGTTTTCCCATTTTTTTGTCGGTAAAATTTTTGCAAACATGGGTCTCGGAAAATTGCCGTAAATTTTACTTCTTTTTCGCCCTCGGGGTAGCATGAAAATAAACACAGGCAGTTAACAAAGAGAAGGGAATTTCCCTTTTATGTATAAGGCGGAAAACACTCAGGTGACTTGAAGTTCCGCTCTGAAACACCCAATTTGGCCAAATTTCAAAGTTGTCCGGGTTGTATGTACAGTGGGGAGAACAAGTATTTGATACACTGCCAATGGGCTTTCCCATTGACTGTGTATCAAATACTTGTTCTCCCCACTGTACATGTGATATTTCATTGGAAAGGTTAAAATCTCAATTTATGGGGGAAGTAAAATTTTGAACAGAAGAGCATTTAAAAAAAAACAAAAACTGAACAGCAAAACCCTAAGTGGAGGTGAGAGCACACGAGAGCATAAATAAAGACGCCATGATTTTAACGAGATATTATTGCGTATTTACCTTGTTTCGATCCAAAAACTCCATGTACCATGTATCACCGGGTGTCAAGACACAGATGTGAATGGCCACAGTCGGATTTTTGGGGGATTTTATGGGTGACAAAATATAACAACGATCGCGATGCAGAAATCGCAGACATCAAGGAGTGGTTGAGATGTTCTTTTTCATATATTTACCCTTTTAAACGTTTGTTTTTCCATTTTTCTCTGTTTGGATCGGTTGGGACAAGCGATGGCTATGAGGTGGATATCCGTGACTTATTTAAAGACACCATTTTTTTCATTGTGACGTAATTTGTTAGAAAGTTTAAAATATGCGTGTGAAAATTTTTTTTAAGTCTTTTTTTTTTTAAACGGAATATTAGACATCAATTAATGATTCTAAGGTAAAAATGACAGTCATTTTGAATAATAAATATAATTACTTGCCTTCTTTTTATGGCTGGGTTGAAACAAAAGTGGTTGCGCGACATCTGTAAAGGGGGGTTTCCAGGGTGAAACGGACAAATTAAAAATAGTGGGCTTAATGCGCCATGAATCTGCTATGGCAGCATATACAGAAGTTCATTTTAAAGAGGGGTGCAACAGCAGAAACTGCTTTTTCAGTTTTGTCTGTGTTTTCTGCCATATATTTTATTCATACAGCCATATATTTTACTATGTTAAAACCACTGCTTTTCAAGAAAGATTACAGTAGCAGCATTGTCTAAAAGTCTATATTTGAAGTTCAGTCAAAGGACCTAAAAATATTTGATGTAAAGTGTCAATGTAAGAATTATATAATGTCTTCAGAGCTCATTGTAAATGAGAAGTGTGTGCAAAATGAGAAGTGTGTGCAGTGAAAAGACATCTCAATATACTACAGTAGTTTGCCTCCACTGACAGCTATTAGCATACAACATATTGTATAGTGGAGCTATGAGATAAACCAGAAACCCTTTTATGTAAGGTTCAGGAATTAAAATGTGAAAAAGCAGACTTAAAACAGATAGCAGTAATATATGGCTTTATTCTGTTTTTCAATTGAGAGCATGACAGCTTGCTAGGGAAATGCATTCATTATTTTTATTATTGACATCTTATGCAATTACTCTTGTATTCAATCACATTGTACTTGCGCTAATTGTCTCTAAGGTCATTTCTCTCCAGAGAGCTAAATGTCAGTAAGACCTACAGGAGAGAGGCTCCCTAACAGGGAGGCTGTCCTACTTATGAAAGCAGCAGGAGTGAGCATTTATAAGTTGTGATAACACTAAGAAGAACATGCATATACATACACACACATATGCACACACTCAAGATTGTCTGTTAAGATGTCAGCAGGATGGAGGAGGAGAAGAGGAGAGAACGTGAGATGATGAGTTTGAGGGAGAGGAGAGAAAACGGATGGCATTATAATCTTTGTTAATGTTAAATGAGGCAGTAATGCCTTCCAGTGTTTTATAGAAGCATCTAGTCACATCGTTTGGACCCATGTCCATTTATCCGACAGACATGTTAAAGAAAAAGTTAAAAGGTAACATTCACATATGCTACTTTTATGAAGAGAGTACTTAGTTGTTTTCTGAATGACTTTTGTCCTGTGATGAGCTCACTGAGGATTAGGGATGGGAATCGAAATCTGATTCCAATTCCGAACCGGTTCCTAGTGTATCGAGGCCTCGACATCACAATGAAAAAGCCTTAACTAATGATTCCTAAAGACGCGAGGACAACAAGACACGTTACGTCATCACGTGACGTAACGTTTCTTGTTGTCCAGACGCATTAAACTAGCATGGCGCCAAGAACCACTCGCTCCAAAGTGAAAATGAAAGGTTACGATGGTTCAGCACGAGCATTGCAGCCGTAAACATAACAATGACAGCATGTAGGTTCAAACGCTCGAAAGTGTGTCTTCACTTCACGAGGAAAAATTACAACAAAGCGAATTGCAGTCATTGCAAGGTGGAGATAACTGCATCGGGAGGGAATACGACTGTACTGTCCTCACCGAGACGCTAAGAGTCAGTCCTGGCTATACAGCTAGCTAAACTCCCAAATGACGATGTAGATTTGTGTCTTTATTATTCAATCAAAAAAAAAGTTGCTTCGATCAAATAAAAAGTTGCTTCAATCAAAATATATACTTTCAATCGAAGAAAACGTCACTTCAATCAAAAAAAATGTGTTTGAATGCAAAAATAAATTTGAAACTCAAAAAAATATATTTGAAAACTATTTTTCTTTGATTGAATTTTATTTTTTTTGATCAAAGTCAAGTTTTTTTTAATTGAAACACCATTTTTGATTGAAGTCATGTAATTTTCCGTTTGGACCACATTTTGGCTAGGACATTTGTGTCTTTATTATTCAATCAAAAAATAAATTGCTTCAAACAAAAAAATATATATTTTCAAAAGAAAAATCACTTCAATCAAATTTTTTTTAAAAATCAATCGTAGAAAAAAAGGTTTGAATGTGAAAAAATATTTGAGACTCAGAAATTTACGACGGAGGATTAGGGCCAAATCAAGGAGAGAGAAAAAAAAAAGAAAAAGGACGACGAGATTAAAACCGTACTGGTACTACAAGACTAAACTCATTACATAGCGTAACCGCTACGCACATTACGTACATGTACCGTAGCTGAGCGCTACGACGAAGCATCAATATAAAGCAATCTATTGATTATAATTTTATGTAGATGAGCCAAAAAATAATGTGTTTATTTATGAAGCAAATTATAAAATATAGGCTCAGGAAAAGCACAATATCACCCCAATACGCTATGACGTCACTTACGGCGTACGTAACGTAATATTGAATTGGAACAACAACGTGCATCTCGAGAGCGGTGGTGATTCTGTACTTCTGGATTCTGTTTCAAAAAGACGTTTTGGTGCATTGGCATCAAATTACAATCAATATAAAGAGTCATACACGTCGTGGCTCCCAGCCAAGGTAGGGTAACTTGTTATTTTAAGTACTTGACGTAATATCCGTCGTAATCACGCACAAATCTTTCACTTCATTAAGTTTTCACCGTCAATTGCAGCCAATGAGAAAATACTGTGATAGGGCCAAATGTACGTTTTATTTATATTAAAAGGTAATAGTCAAACGTACGTTTTGCTCGATGTATTTATATTAAAAGTAATAATTTATGTATCGTGAATCTTCACAATTCTTCTACATGGTGTGTCTGTATATCCATTTTTCATAGTTCTTCCCGAGCGCTTACATGTTTTGCATCTTCTCATTTTTGTCTTCCGAGTTCCCGATTTTCTTGTTTATTCAATTCCACCGATCCAAGATGGCAAAGAACTTGTTGGAAATTGTGACTTTCCTGAGACGTCGGAGTGTATCAGAGGAAACAATCAATTGGATTGAACAGCAAAAGGTATTTCTTACTTTTTTTTTTACCTTTTCATCAGTCAGTTCATGTCATTTGTAAATAACAATGTTTCAATATGCATTTGTTTCGATTATTTCTCCGTCACTTGTTACTTTTCTCATCCGCCTCTCCTCCTATGCACTTTCCTCTTACCATCCCCATCTTCTCACCTGCTTCTCTACTTCACTTCTCACACAGTATCTCGCAAAAGTGAGTGCACCCCTCGTATTTCTGCAGTATTTAATTGTCCTTTCACGGGACAACACTGAAGATATGGCTTTTTCAAAAGGTGAAAACGAGTCGGTGTACATCTAATAATACAGTGTAAATGTATTCTCTCAAAATACAGCCATTAATGTTTAAACCACTGGCAACAAAAGTGAGTACACCCTAAGTGAAAAATCCCCAAATCAGTACGCCTTTTTCCCTCCCCAGCGTAACATGAATCATTAGTGTTACGTGATCTTAGGTGAAAATACTGTAGGGAGCAATAGTGTTAAATGTGGTATTACTGCTCCTCTCTGGTTCAACATTAATGGCTGTATTCAGAGACAGATCTTCAGTTTCGTGGGATACTGTACCTTCTCTTTTCCTACAAATCTCCTCATTTCTCCTCATTACCCCCTGAGCATTATAGTTACCTAGGAGTGATGTATACTAGGGCTGAACGATATTGGAAAAAACTGACATTTCGACTCTATAGGGGTTTACGATGTATGTTGTGATATTGAAACGAAAAGAATTTTCACCAAAGAACTTGCATAGCTCTATTTGGGAAGACTTTGGTTGACTCACCATGGCAACACTGTATTCATATAATACCGTTAAATCCAGGCTAAGGTGGTTCATCTGTGAATGATGAAGATTGCTGCAAATAAAAGGAATCCAGGAGGACATGTCTCTGCACTATTGCTGCTTTTATGATGCAAAACAAAAATATACATGGCTAAAAAAATAATAATAATGAAATAAAACAATCACACGTCCTGCGATGGGACAATTGCGCTTGCGCACATTGCAATGGCGATGTTCAAACGATATATTGTGCAGGCCTAATGTATAGCCATTTTAACTAAAATTGAGAAATGAAAATCGGGAAATTTGGAACGTTCTGGATATCAGTGGACTTAATAGTGTTATGAAATGGAGTTCTGGATGAAAGTTACGTTGTCCTTTTTTTTCTTTGTTATGATGATGTGTCTGTCTTATTTTCAGATTGACAGCGAGGTCATCCTACTGATGGAAGATGCTCAACTGGCGAATTATCTCCCATCATATGGAGACAGGATTGCTCTCTTTAACTTTTGCAATCACCAACCACAGTCATCAAAGCGAAAGCAGGGACTGTTTGAAAAGCTAAGTGAGAAGCTCAAACTTAGAAAGGAAAACCATACAGAGAGTGAGGAAGCAACCACCTCCAATAAAACAAAAAGACCTAAACCAAAAACAAGAAAGCTAGGGTGGATTCACACTGAAGGCCAACTGACCAAACAAATCAGAGCAAAACAAGGCGGAGGGACAAGAAAGATCTCAATTCGAAGTGAAGAAGGTTATAGTGAGATACTAAAACAAGGAAAAGTCACTTTTCTTTCGATACTTTTCTAGTCGATATTTTGACGACAGATGTTGCTGTCTGATTCCATTCAGTTTTAAATACTCAAACTGTTCTTTTTAAAATCACTCCATGAAGGGAATACTGTATTCACATAAAGATAATCAGAAACACAATTGTTCAATACCAACGTTTACAGTTTTACGTTAAATGTACAGTAGTCTGCTACTGCACCATATTTACAGAGATGACAGTTTTACTGTTACACGTATATATCACATTACGATGTTGTGTACGATGTTACAGTGAATCTTTAAAGAAGACCAGTATTACAATGCTACATGTAAACAGTATATGTAACTGTTACAAATCATTCTTATTATTTACAATGTACCATTATTTACAATGTTATATGTGTATATATATACAGTGGGGAGAACAAGTATTTGATACACTGACAATGGGAAAACCCATTGGCAGTGTATCAAATACTTGTTCTCCCCACTGTATGTAACAGTGGCTTGGTAATGTAACTGTTTAACAGGTAATTATGCTATTTACAGATAATGTGAATCATTGCTTTAAATTTCACTGCTGCTTTCTTGGGGACCTTGGCTGAGTGAACATTTCAAAGGGTCGCTCGCATTTGTTTGTTTTTTTCCACAAGTTCCATTTACTTTATATGTTCAATAAAAGGTTGTGAATACGTCTACATTTTACTGTGGAACATCCATAAAGCATAGAGGAATGCCATTTCCAATATTTCCACACTTTATATATGTTCGACTATTTCATTCCTTAGTCGTGAATAGAGTTCTACTGCAGCATATGCATCT
This sequence comes from Corythoichthys intestinalis, assembly GCF_030265065.1. NCBI lineage: Eukaryota > Metazoa > Chordata > Actinopteri > Syngnathiformes > Syngnathidae > Corythoichthys > Corythoichthys intestinalis. The sequence goes on from NC_080399.1 coordinate 52,306,456, forward strand.
GATGGAGCATTCCAGACATTTTCCTCCATAAGGAGAGTGCAAAGCTCAAAAACCGTCTCATCGCAGGGATATGGCCCTTTCGGAGTGCAATCCTCCTTGCAAACAGGTATTTCCTCTGCAAGGACAGGCTACAGTTTGTCGTCTGCTGCATACAGCCGTGCCATGCTGAACATGAGGATGGGCCGTCCTCCAGGCGTCCCATGGGCAGATCTTGGTCGTATTTGGTGTGTGTTCCATGTCCTTACCACTTCATCCAATTCATCCTGCATGACAATTAATATACAATTGATAATCAATCAACAGAACCACTATAAATGTCTAAAAGGATAGTGGTTTTTTAGCTGTAGTTGTGAAAAAGTAGCCTTACGTCACATTTCGTTTTGGCAGATGTTTCAAAGTATTTTTACAAATGATATTGGATTATTTCCATCAATTCGCCTGCTATATATCTCTGTGTATGTTTATTATTCCTCCTCTTTATGTCTCACTCTCTGTCTGTCCCAATCTTAGTTGATATTACAGTACATGGGCAATAACTTCCTTTGTTTATTGAAATAGAATAGATTACAACTATAAACATGAACTATTCCTTTTTAGCCTCTGTGATGGAGGTGCAAAATGTCATTTCTCGTAGTGGAAGTAACAGTATGACTTTTATTCTCAAAGTAACAGTATGACTTTTATTCTCGAAGTAACAGTGTGACTTTTATTCTCGAAGTAACAGTGTGACTTTTAATCTCATAGTAACAATTGGAGTTCTATTCTCATACTAATAGGGTGACATTTTTCTTGTACTGTTACTTCAAGAATAAAAGTCGTATTATTTCGTTGGGCTAATGCTACTTACAGGGAGCTACGACAAAGTGTTGATAGCCTGTAAATAATGATGTAGATGAGCCAAAATATGAAGGATTTCCTTTTCCTTATTTGTAGATCCGATTCAAAAACACAAGACGCTTTCAATACAAAACAGTGTAAAAGCGACGTAAGGTAAGTAGCATTAGGACAACGAAATAATACGACTTTTATTCTTGAAGTAACAGTACAAGAAAAATGTCACCCTATTAGTACGAGAATAGAACTCCAATTGTTACTATGAGATTAAAAGTCACACTGTTACTTCGAGAATAAAAGTCACACTGTTACTTCGAGAATAAAAGTCATACTGTTACTTTGAGAATAAAAGTCATACTGTTACTTCCACTACGAGAAATGACATTTTGCACCTCCATCACAGAGGCTAAAAAGGAATAGTTCATGTTTATAGTTGTAATCTATTCTATTTCAATAAACAAAGGAAGTTATTGCCCATGTACTGTAATATCAACTAAGATTGGGACAGACAGAGAGTGAGACATAAAGAGGAGGAATAATAAACATACACAGAGATATATAGCAGGCGAATTGATGGAAATAATCCAATATCATTTGTAAAAATACTTTGAAACATCTGCCAAAACGAAATGTGACGTAAGGCTACTTTTTCACAACTACAGCTAAAAAACCACTATCCTTTTAGACATTTATAGTGGTTCTGTTGATTGATTATCAATTGTATATTAATTGTCATGCAGGATGAATTGGATGAAGTGGTAAGGACATGGAACACACACCAAATACGACCAAGATCTGCCCATGGGACGCCTGGAGGACGGCCCATCCTCATGTTCAGCATGGCACGGCTGTATGCAGCAGACGACAAACTGTAGCCTGTCCTTGCAGAGGAAATACCTGTTTGCAAGGAGGATTGCACTCCGAAAGGGCCATATCCCTGCGATGAGACGGTTTTTGAGCTTTGCACTCTCCTTATGGAGGAAAATGTCTGGAATGCTCCATCAGATGCATATGCTGCAGTAGAACTCTATTCACGACTAAGGAATGAAATAGTCGAACATATATAAAGTGTGGAAATATTGGAAATGGCATTCCTCTATGCTTTATGGATGTTCCACAGTAAAATGTAGACGTATTCACAACCTTTTATTGAACATATAAAGTAAATGGAACTTGTGGAAAAAAACAAACAAATGCGAGCGACCCTTTGAAATGTTCACTCAGCCAAGGTCCCCAAGAAAGCAGCAGTGAAATTTAAAGCAATGATTCACATTATCTGTAAATAGCATAATTACCTGTTAAACAGTTACATTACCAAGCCACTGTTACATACAGTGGGGAGAACAAGTATTTGATACACTGCCAATGGGTTTTCCCATTGTCAGTGTATCAAATACTTGTTCTCCCCACTGTATATATATACACATATAACATTGTAAATAATGGTACATTGTAAATAATAAGAATGATTTGTAACAGTTACATATACTGTTTACATGTAGCATTGTAATACTGGTCTTCTTTAAAGATTCACTGTAACATCGTACACAACATCGTAATGTGATATATACGTGTAACAGTAAAACTGTCATCTCTGTAAATATGGTGCAGTAGCAGACTACTGTACATTTAACGTAAAACTGTAAACGTTGGTATTGAACAATTGTGTTTCTGATTATCTTTATGTGAATACAGTATTCCCTTCATGGAGTGATTTTAAAAAGAACAGTTTGAGTATTTAAAACTGAATGGAATCAGACAGCAACATCTGTCGTCAAAATATCGACTAGAAAAGTATCGAAAGAAAAGTGACTTTTCCTTGTTTTAGTATCTCACTATAACCTTCTTCACTTCGAATTGAGATCTTTCTTGTCCCTCCGCCTTGTTTTGCTCTGATTTGTTTGGTCAGTTGGCCTTCAGTGTGAATCCACCCTATTTCAAGCTTTCTTGTTTTTGGTTTAGGTCTTTTTGTTTTATTGGAGGTGGTTGCTTCCTCACTCTCTGTATGGTTTTCCTTTCTAAGTTTGAGCTTCTCACTTAGCTTTTCAAACAGTCCCTGCTTTCGCTTTGATGACTGTGGTTGGTGATTGCAAAAGTTAAAGAGAGCAATCCTGTCTCCATATGATGGGAGATAATTCGCCAGTTGAGCATCTTCCATCAGTAGGATGACCTCGCTGTCAATCTGAAAATAAGACAGACACATCATCATAACAAAGAAAAAAAAGGACAACGTAACTTTCATCCAGAACTCCATTTCATAACACTATTAAGTCCACTGATATCCAGAACGTTCCAAATTTCCCGATTTTCATTTCTCAATTTTAGTTAAAATGGCTATACGTTAGGCCTGCACAATATATCGTTTGAACATCGCCATTGCAATGTGCGCAAGCGCAATTGTCCCATCGCAGGACGTGTGATTGTTTTATTTCATTATTATTATTTTTTTAGCCATGTATATTTTTGTTTTGCATCATAAAAGCAGCAATAGTGCAGAGACATGTCCTCCTGGATTCCTTTTATTTGCAGCAATCTTCATCATTCACAGATGAACCACCTTAGCCTGGATTTAACGGTATCATATGAATACAGTGTTGTCATGGTGAGTCAACCAAAGTCTTCCCAAATAGAGCTATGCAAGTTCTTTGGTGAAAATTCTTTTCGTTTCAATATCACAACATACATCGTAAACCCCTATAGAGTCGAAATGTCAGTTTTTTCCAATATCGTTCAGCCCTAGTATACATCACTCCTAGGTAACAATAATGCTCAGGGGGTAATGAGGAGAAATGAGGAGGAGATTTGTAGGAAAAGAGAAGGTACAGTATCCCACGAAACTGAAGATCTGTCTCTGAATACAGCCATTAATGTTGAACCAGAGAGGAGCAGTAATACCACATTTAACACTATTGCTCCCTACAGTATTTTCACCTAAGATCACGTAACACTAATGATTCACGTTACGCTGGGGAGGGAAAAGGGCGTACTGATTTGGGGATTTTTCACTTAGGGTGTACTCACTTTTGTTGCCAGTGGTTTAAACATTAATGAATGTATTTTGAGAGAATACATTTACACTGTATTATTAGATGTACACCGACTCGTTTTCACCTTTTGAAAAAGCCATATCTTCAGTGTTGTCCCGTGAAAGGACAATTAAATACTGCAGAAATACGAGGGGTGCACTCACTTTTGCGAGATACTGTGTGAGAAGTGAAGTAGAGAAGCAGGTGAGAAGATGGGGATGGTAAGAGGAAAGTGCATAGGAGGAGAGGCGGATGAGAAAAGTAACAAGTGACGGAGAAATAGTCGAAACAAATGCATATTGAAACATTGTTATTTACAAATGACATGAACTGACTGATGAAAAGGTACAAAAAAAAGTAAGAAATACCTTTTGCTGTTCAATCCAATTGATTGTTTCCTCTGATACACTCCGACGTCTCAGGAAAGTCACAATTTCCAACAAGTTCTTTGCCATCTTGGATCGGTGGAATTGAATAAACAAGAAAATCGGGAACTCGGAAGACAAAAATGAGAAGATGCAAAACATGTAAGCGCTCGGGAAGAACTATGAAAAATGGATATACAGACACACCATGTAGAAGAATTGTGAAGATTCACGATACATAAATTATTACTTTTAATATAAATACATCGAGCAAAACGTACGTTTGACTATTACCTTTTAATATAAATAAAACGTACATTTGGCCCTATCACAGTATTTTCTCATTGGCTGCAATTGACGGTGAAAACTTAATGAAGTGAAAGCTTTGTGTGTGATTACGACGGATATTATATCAAGTACTTAAAATAACAAGTTACCCTACCTTGGCTGGGAGCCACGACGTGTATGACTCTTTATATTGATTGTAATTTGATGCCAATGCACCAAAACGTCTTTTTGAAACAATCCAGAAGTACAGAATCACCACCGCTCTCGAGATGCACGCTGTTGTTCCAAGTCAATATAACGTTACGTACGCCGTAAGTGACGTCATAGCGTATTCGGGTGATATTGTGCTTTTCCTGAGCCTATATTTTATAATTTGCTTCATAAATAAAGAAACACGTTATCTTTTGGATCATCTACATAAAATTATAATCAATAGATTGCTTTATATTGATGCTTCGTCGTAGCGCTCAGCTACGGTACATGTACGTAATGTGCGTAGCGGTTACGCTATGTAATGAGTTTAGTCTTGTAGTACCAGTACGGTTTTAATCTCGTCCTTTTCTTTTTTTTTTCTCTCTCTCCTTGATTTGGCCCTAATCCTCCGTCGTAGAAATTCGCATTTGAACACTTTATTTTTCATTCAAACTGTTTTCTTTGATTGAAGCAATCCTTTTTGTGTTTGAGCCATATTAGGGGTAGGACATTTGTGTCAAAATCATTCAATCGCAATAAAAGTTGCTTTAATCAAAAAACTATTTTTAATCAAAGAAAAAATCATTTGCAAAAACTTTTTTTTTTAAATATATTTTTTATTTGAAATATATATATTTTTTTTAATTGAAGTGTCACTTTTTTTGAAAAGCAAAAAGTTTTAAACTTATTTTTTTCAAAGTGGAAAAAGTTTTGAACACACTTTTTTTTTTTGAAGTGGAAAAAGTTTTGAAGGCACTTTTTTTCGATTGAATCATTTTGACACAAAGATTCTCCTTCAACGCTAGTTCCGGTGTGTTTAATTGGCAGGTAGCTAAGCCAATGACATAAAAGTATGAAGCAAGCATAATGGCCACCAGGTCTCCATCCAGCCATCGGAGTCTCCTGGAGTCCAAGCCGAATATAGGGCACTGGTACGGGGGTAGAACATCGGCATTTCACCGGAGTACCCGCAACGGCACGTTCCCCTGTCGCGGCACACTGGTCGGACCCCGATATCACCCCCCAGGCGCGGAGGCCGGCTGTCAAGTGGACGCCCCGCGAATGACACGGCAGTCATTCAAAGCTGAAGCGATGGGGCTGCCGGCGTGGACGCCGGCGACTCGCCGGTAGTCCACTCGCTTACTGGGCAGGCTAGTGTCGGGCCACTCGCCGACCACTCCCGTACCGGCGCGTCGCGGACACTCCGGTTGGAACCAATTGCCAACCGTCACGTTAGGGCAGCGGGTGAAGTTCGCCGTGTTAAATCACATTAAGCAACAGGGCACCGTACTCCGGTGAAATGCCGATGTCACACGCCCGTACCGGTGCCCTATTCGGCTTAGACTCCAACAGACTCCGATGGCTGGATGATGGAGCCCTGGTGGCCATTATGCTTGCTTCATACTTTTATGTCATTGGCTCAGCTACCTGCCAATCAAACACACCGGAACTAGCGTTGAAGGAGAATCTTTGTGTCAAAATGATTCAATCGAAAAAAAGTGCCTTCAAAACTTTTTCCACTTCAAAAAAAAAAAAGTGTGTTCAAAACTTTTTCCACTTTGAAAAAAATAAGTTTAAAACTTTTTGCTTTTCAAAAAAAGTGACACTTCAATTAAAAAATAGATATATATTTCAAATAAAAAATATATTTAAAAAAAAAAAAAAGTTTTTGCAAATGATTTTTTTCTTTGATTAAAAATAGTTTTTTGATTAAAGCAACTTTTATTGCGATTGAATGATTTTGACACAAATGTCCTACCCCTAATATGGCTCAAACACAAAAAGGATTGCTTCAATCAAAGAAAACAGTTTGAATGAAAAATAAAGTGTTCAAATGCGAATTTCTGAGTCTCAAATATTTTTTCACATTCAAACCTTTTTTTCTACGATTGATTTTTTTTTAAAAAATTGATTGAAGTGATTTTTCTTTTGAAAATATATTTTTTTTTGTTTGAAGCAATTTATTTTTTGATTGAATAATAAAGACACAAATCTACCTCCATAACGATGCAGAAGACGTTGGTATGATATGCTGACTTTATTCAACCATCACTTGAAGAGTGAAACTAAAAATAGAAATGAAACAAATCAATTTCGTCCCCAATAACAAACAGGTTCACATCAACATGAAGCAGCGATGATTAGCTGCTAATACAGTAATAACATAAACGGTTAGCATGCATTCGCAAGCATTAGCACATGGTTCAAACCACCACGCAACTGGATTTAAGTATCCGATCACGAGTGGAAACACACAACAACAATAACAACACAAAAGATGATACATACAGGTGTTGCCTCTTTAGATATTTTACAAACATTAACAAAGAACATAGGCTTCGAGCAGTGTGTCCCACTCTCACTAACTCGCTCACTCGCTTGGATGCTTTGTAGCTGCACTTCTTCTTCGCATGTATGCGTGCTCTTCTTCACGTGAGCACATTCTTCTTCGCTTGAGGAGGCGCAAGGGCACCCCCACTTGAGCGTGAAAGCACACTAAAAACTAAAAGGCATGCATTTCAATATAATGGTAAATAATACACTTTAACACATATTGCCAAAGGCAGAACAATGACCTATATGCCAATGTATATCTATATTTTTTATTTCTATTAGAAAAATGTTTCAATAAAATGTTACACATTCTTGTGTATTTGACACTTATTTCCACAGTTAACATTGAGACCTTGGGCCTCTTTTGACCCCGTTGTGAGTTTGTAAGGTTGTGACTTCTGATTAAACAAACTCGGTGCCTGTCAAAACGTTTGTAATTCTTTCTCCCCAAATTAGAATCTATAAGAGAATCGATATAGAATCGAATCGTTAAGCATTATCGATAAGGGAATCGGAATCGTAAAAATCGTATCAATTCCCATCCCTACTGAGGATCAGAATAAAACTGAGCATTAGGTGCACCTGCTCATTGATTGACTGATGACCAGTCCATAGTGTAATGTGCCTCATATCTAATGTCAGTTGCAATAGACAACACCTGCCACAGAATGGGCGATTGAGAATGACTATGGGCCTGAAGCAGTCTTGATAGACAGCATGTCAGGCACTAATCATATAAACCAGTGATCCCCAACCACTGAGGTGGGGACCGGTACCGGTCCGTGGCGCATTTGATACCGGGCCGCTAAGAAATAATAAACAGCAATCTGGCCTGTGCCTCTTGACACATCACTATGCCTGTCTACTCTATTGACTAATCCAAGTAGAGATTTGTGTACGTCACCGTCTAGCGGTTGGTCGCCATTACTGGGGTATTTGCACACCTATAGCAGCCCAGCATCAGTCAATGTTAACAGTAACGTTAGCTGCTATTGACTGCTGGCTGTGGACGGCAACGTCTTTAAATAGCTTTTTTACTGGGAAAAGGTCACCTGCTGAACCAGAAAAGGAGCATACAACCAAGTCCATTCTGCATAATATGTGGCTAAAGCTAGCAAATGAGGCAACAAAAGTGAATGCACTTTGAGCATCATACCTCGTGGCGAACCGTATTGCTAAAGCGAAGAAACCTTTCACGATTGTAGAAGAACCTATTATGCCTGCATCCAAGGATATTTGCCATCAAGTTTTAGGAGAAGCCGCTTTAAAAAACGATCTATTCAGCGTATGGCGAGTAACATTTTCCCTGCACTTAATGTTCGTTTGTAGCCCCGTCATGTTATTTTATATTTACCGTAATTTTCTGCCCCACATTGCTGGTCCGTGAAAAAAAAGGCCCATGTTACACCGGTCCAAGGTGCAAAAACGTTGGGGACCACTGATGCAAACTATTAAACATGTTATGAAAAAGGTTTCGAGCTCTTTAAAAATGTTTGTAAATTCCATCACTTCACAGTTAGGTCAAGCTTCCAATGTTCCTCTTTGCGCCATTCATGTTGAAAATCCGATCGTTTATGTTGCATAAATTGCTTTTCTAGTGTTTCCATTCATAACTTTGAATTATGTCACTTAATAGATCAATTTATTGAACTGGAAGGGAAGGAAGCATGTGAAACACTGTTGAAGGGCTCATGTTTAGATCACTACCAGAGATTAAGATTATAATGGACAATGAATGAACCGCTACAGAGGATGTATTTGAATGAACGGAAATTAAGCTACAGCTATGAAAAGCATCCAGTTTGCTCAAGAAGCCCTGAGGCAATTTCATATTTTAGGAATTGACTTTATACAGCTCATGACTACTATTTATTTAATCTCAACAAAATGAAGATATGATGAAAGTGTGGATTTATTAAAAAATAATTTGTAATAACAGCCATGCTACGTGGAGACACAACCAAGTACTTTAACTGGGATAGTATACATGAACATCTGTAACCATTATGGAATAGAAGTGCCCAGATCCAAATGAGCCACAACACGGAGCGTGGCTGAGAACAACGCCAAGATTCCGTAGAACTTCAGCTTTCAATCTGACAAACAGCTCCGGGCTAACCAACCAGACATCGTGGTGGTGGCAAAGAGCAGAAAAAATGACGGTGATTGATGTGGCAATACCAGCTGGTGCCAATACCATGAAGAAGGGACACGAGAAGGTGGAGAAGTACCAAGGGCTGAAACAGCAGTTGAAGGCTAGCGTGGTTCCCGTGGTAGTGGGAGGACTCGGAGGGATAAACCCCCACCTGGGAGGATGGCTCCAGCAGATACCAGGAACAACATCTGAAGCCTCAGTCAAGAAAAGTGCAGTCCTTGGAACAGCTAAGATACTGCGCAGAACCCTCAAACTCTCCAGGCATACTACTTATGCTGGGTTGTTTGGGCGAACATCTGTTAAATTGACATATAAGAAACCTCGAAATCTGGGCTTCTCCATGATTCTTGGCTGCCCATTCAGGGGTTCCACACTTACAACTTGGGCCGCAAGTTGTTTCATTTTGCTTGAAAAATGGTTGAAGTTTTTAAAAATGAGTTTGTATGACACCTGAGAATGTCCAATTTGTTTCGTTCCTGACAATCCAGGCCGCATTGGTACACTCTCTGGGACACCTGTCCCAACGGTAGAACCGTTGTTACCCAGGCATACAAGGCTTGAACCCATAAATAGCGGCACATTTTAAAGGTGCCAATTTAACTCAGCATAAGACTTCGACTCCACAGCCCTTTGACCTACTTTTCCTTCTTGCGCGTAACGGGATCTTACCATGGCCTACATTCCAAAAACACCACTTTTGAAAGTAGTTCTATTAAGGGTCTATCAATCATTAATTTGTCGCTCTATTTGGGGGTGCTCCAGTGTTAAAATTTCCATCGTCTCTCTCATTGATCCGCAACAAAGAATCTGCAAATTTTCATTAAAATGCGACATACAGTTTGGGAGAAATCATAGTATATCGGTTTGGGGATTTTGCTGATTTTCTGCACTTATAAAAGCTCTGCAAACTTGGAACCTCTAAGAAACACTATTGATGTCAGTCTTTGTGAGCGTGTCAAATATGGTTAAAATTCGGCCATTAATTCTGGAACCCAATTTTTTCGATGATCAATTTTAACTACTTATCGGGGGTTCTTCGATACAAAACCGACCTCAGAACAAAGGCAGACACCTATTGTGCAAATGTATAAAATTTCAAGAAAATTGGTCAAGCCGTTACGGAGTCCATAGGGAACGAACACACACATAAACCCAAGCACACAGACAAAGTTCCATATATTTATAAGTTCTCTTCCCTCCCCCCATCTCCCACTGGTAGGGTGGGTGGTTGTTCATCTCAAGCTCAGGTCCTCTACCAGAGGCCTGGAAGCTTGAGGGTCCTGCGCTGTTACTTTGCTGTTCCTAGGACTGCGCTCTTCTGGACGGAGATGTCTGATGTTTCTCCAGGTATCTGCTGGAGCCACTTCTCCAGTGTGGGGGACACAGTCTGGAGTGCTCCTATACAGTATATGTATACATAGCGGCTGGGTAGCTCAGCCTTCCACCAGGTGGTGGTTTAAATCCAGCAGGGGGCACTGAGCAAGGCATACATTAAAACATCTTCCAGTTGGGTCCTTGGGCAAGCCCCCTAGCACAGCCGCCAAACTACCTCACATGATGAGTGATAAAGAACAGGGAAACATACTAGATCAGACGTCACCCAGGTTAACAAAGTCAGCGCCAAATGCGAAGAAACAAGGGCACCATGGCTAGAAATATGAAACTGGAACACGCAATGGAAAATAGATGCTTTATATACATATGTATATATTAGGGCTGTCAAAATTATCGCGTTAACGGGCGGTAATTATTTTTTTTGATTAATCACGTTAAAATATTTGACGCAATTAATGCACATGCCCCGCTCAAACAGACTAAAATGACAGTACAGTGTAATGTCCGCTTGTTACTTGTTTTTTGGTGTTTGGCGCCCTCTGCTGGCGTTTGGGTCCAACTGATTTTTTGGGTTAGTACCATGAGTGAGCATGGTGTAATTATTAACATCAACAATGGTGAGCTACTAGTTTATTTTTTGATAGAAAATTTTACAAATTTTAATAAAACGAAAACATTAAGACGGGTTTTAATTTAAAATTTCTATAACTTGTACATTTATCTTTTAAGAACTACAAGTCTTTCTATCCATGGATGGCTTTAAGAGAATGTTAATAATGTTGATTCCATCTTGTTGATTTATCGTTATAAGAAACAAATACAGAACTTATGTACCGTATGTTGAATGTATATATCCGTCTTGTGTCTTATCTTTCCATTCCAACAAAAATTTACAGAAAAATATGGCACATTTTATAGATGTTTTGAATTGCGATCAATTACGATTAATTAATTTTTAAACTGTAATTAACTCGATTAAAAATTTTAATCATTTGATAGCCCCAGAATATATATTTGTGTGTATATATATATATATACAGGTATATATATATATATTGTTTTGTTTTTATGAATGTTCCTAAAATAGGTTTGAAAATCACCCTCTTGTTTTAATTTTCTTTGTTTCTAAAAGGCAATGGCTATATTGAAGGGAAGGAGTTGGAGAATTTCTTTCGGGAGCTGGAATCTGCCCGGAGGGGAGCTGGAGTGGTGAGACAGTGTTGTAAAAACATTTCAAGTGTTTGTTTACATCATGTTTTTCAACTAATTATGTGTGTTGTGTTTGTAGGATCCTTCAAACCCAACCTTTCGAGAAAAGATGAAGGAGTTCATGCAAAAGTTTGACAAGAATAAAGATGGAAGAATTGAGATGTCAGAGGTAGAAAATTGGGTGGATCGTTGTTGTTTTTACTTTTCATTGAATAATGAAAATGACATTTGCAGGTAACATATAGACTAGTGAGTAATGGTCTGAATGTTTATGGTTCGGACCAGTGAGTACTGGTCTAACATCACTTTCAATTTTAAACACTATTCATTTGATTTTACACGTAATTTTAGATAGTAACAAACACTACTGCATAGTTATTCTAGGAGCTGAGACCTGCATATTCGCTGTCTTAATGGAAGGAGATACAGACTGAATACAATGGTTGAACTCTAGGGAACCCATTAGCTCGTCGTTGTTTAATCTGAGACATAGTTACAAATGCCAAAGAGGTTTCTGCTGTTCTCAAGGTAGACCATGCTGTTCTAACCTCTTTAATGCAATCACGTGATTGACTTTGACAGAATCAACTCTCTGATCCAGAAGAGCTAGACTCACATCACACACAGCGGTCATCGGCTCCCATTTGAATCTTGCTACAACAGACACCAGGTCTTACTCTCGCCATTCATGAAGCCTATCTTTGGGGTAATTGTGTGGTACGCGTTCTCTACATCCCTCTATGAGCAGGAACCAAACCCGCTGACACACTGAATAAAGACTCAAAGAGGTCCGGGAAATGCAAGTGGCTCCAACCCCCTCCTTACTTTTCTGGAGAAAGATTACAACTTTATTTCTATTATTTGAATCCAAATTCAAAGTGTGAAGCAGGATTTACACAGATTTATTTTGATAGTTAAATCGGGAAATTTAGAATGGAGTGCCAATGCAAACTGCTTCACCTCCATAACCAGAGGAGCCAGATTCAGTGGCCAATGTCGGGTACTGCAGACTTTTTCAAACATTTCATTTTGTAAGACGGAGGATTGGGCACCGAATAAGACTCGGGTTTGGTAATTTTGTGGAAAAGTACAAGCCTGTCATTTGAAAAGAGGATGTGATGCACTGGATGCAGTATGTGGGTAAATACTGCCAACCTTTTCACACCTTATAAGCAGTCTTCTTAACATTCCCTTTAACGTTGGTTTTATTTGTTCCGCATATCATTATCTAACCGAACAGAGGAGAATCTACTTTGCTCAGTGTAGGGTTGACCCGCTCTTGATGTCGGCAGCAAATACAAGTAGACCTACCACACAGATAACATTAATTTGGCCAGGGAAATCTCTGCAATGAAATGGAATTGGAAACTCACTTTCCTTCTGTCACTCTGTCAACGAAGAAAAAGTGTGCCCGTGAAAGGGTCCCTTGCACTCTGCATTTTCACAGCTGCAGTTTACGGTACACTATTAATGTAGAACCCATTCATTTGCAACTTTAAAGTCAAAAAGTTTTATAACCTTAATTGCTTAAGAGGGCCGACTATTATCTTTTTTCTCTCATCTTTCCCATTCCTCTATCATTCTGTCTCTATAGCTGGCCCAGATTCTCCCTACTGAAGAGAACTTCTTGCTCTGCTTCAGACAATTTGTCAGTTCCAGTGCTGAGTTCATGGCGGTAAGTGTGTGTGTGTGTGTGTTTTATTGAAACAGGCTGTGGTATAGTTACCCCTTTTTTTTCACTGGTTTCGGATAAGTGGACTGTCTTTTCGTCCAAGTCACACACCATTTATTTGGCTTCTTCTCTTTCTGCATTTATTTGTGAAATTTAGTGGGCGAGTTTAATTGTTTTCTGGTTTATTTGGTAAAGAAATAATTAGAATCCCAATTAAGTACTTCAAGTTGTAATGTTTTTGTGATGTTATTTGTTAAATAATGATTGCAAACTGCTATGCTGCAGTGTCAAGATTTAGAGTTGAATGTATACTGTAGTAGCCATTGGGGATGTGCAGTTCAGGTAGACAATCCATCTACTTAACATTTTTATAAGCCGCAATTTTAGATTGTACGTAACATGAGACTTGGCTGGGGAAAATCTAATATGTTTCTTTAGGGCATGTTAATGGGGGGGGCATTAACATTTATAAAATCCCAAATGTTGGGGACCTCAGTTTACTGTATATGTCCAAATTTTTTGACCATTGATCGGTTTTCAAAGAGTGTTCCAGACAGCCACTAGTTGGCAGTCGCACAGACATGAGCAGAGTGATGTGTCCAAGGGTCAAAAAATTGCTTTATAACATGAACAGTACTAGTCAGGAAAGAACAATAAAACCCCTTTCAGACTTAAATCCAGGTAAATTTCCCATGTAAGGTGACGTGGGATTTACACGTGTCAGGGCTTTCAGACATGGGGTGAATTACCCAGGTTGGACACTTTCAGACTTCGTGACTCAACGCTCTCTGTGCAGAGAGGGCGGCTGGTACAATTTTATAATGCAGACATTACGTCATTTTTGGTTGGCATCGGCAACAAAATAAACCACGCATTTTCAAAGATGGACGATGGACTGTCTCTTCCTCGGCTCTACGATCCAGTAGCAATTTAATTTTGTTATGTTTTCAGTTTAATTTTACTATTCCCAGTTTGTCATGTTGATAAATGCAATTTTTGTTTATCACTTCTAATCAAATGACGATCGGCTCACCATGATATTTACGTCATCAGCCTTCGCACTGTGACCTGGGTGTTACGGCAAGCTAGGCAAAGTTGATGTGGACCAAAATGCGAGCCGGAAACACATGAAGTGTGAAGTGATATTTATTGCACAAGGGCAAGGTGCTGAGCGGCTGGTGGGTTGAATGGTAAATGGCTGTGGCTGAGGCTGTGGCTGAGGTTCAGGCTGAGGTTCAGGCTGTGACTGTGAGGGCTTGGAGGATGGGTGTCCTGATGGCAAAAAACAGAATTAGTTAAGAGTTCTAAGACAGGAATCACAAACTACAGTGTTCGTTTGCCGATGTACCAATGGTGACTGGCAAAATCATCTGGCACCTGCTTGCTGCCCATGCTGCTCCTTAAAAGCAGTGTTGATTGTGATGAGCTGCAGGTGCGCTCCCAGGTCTGCCAAGGTTGAACTCATGCCACATAAAACAGGAAGTGTAACAACAATAAAAGCCAGTAGAGGGGAGTGTGGGCTAGGACCACCACACTGGGAATTCAATGGCTGCTTTCACACATGCTGCGTCCTGGGTAAGTCCCGGACATTATACCAGGACGTGACCCGGTTAATGTCCGCGCCATAGCCGTGTCAGTCGATGCGAGACATTTCCTTCACAAATAAGGGGTACCCGTTTAAAACCCGGGAATTAACCGGAGATCAGGTATGTGTGAAAGGGGCTTTAATGTTATCTGTTGCGATATATATCAATATAGAAATATGAGTTATGTAAAATGAAAATCTATTTAAAGGGGTATACCCAAAGTTTGGATGGTAAGAGGCGGGTTGCTAGGTTTGCTACATCCACCTCTGAGATTCATGGCCTGCCACTGTAACACCAAATGCATGGCATTCACCTGCCTTTAAATGACACAACTTATTGGTCCTGGACCGGGGTCGGCAACCCGTGTTTTGAGAGCTGCATGCGTCTTTTTAACGCTGCCCTATTGGCTCCCTGGTGCATTAAAAAAATGTTCGAAAATGGAAAAAGATGGTTGAGGGAAATATATTTTTTCTTTTGACATGGTTTCAGAAGGAGGACAAAAATGACACAAACATTCTTAACGTTTTCCAATGCTGTAAAAATGTGTAGAAAAAATACTAAATTTCAAAATTGCAGTCAACCAAGATTTGCATCATAGCCTGCGACACACGTTTCTATCAGCAGGGTGGCATGCCAGGCAGGTGGTTATTGTAAACAAACCAGCAGCCGAGTACCCATTTGGGAGTGAGAGAAAAAGTGTGATTGTATTACTTTTGAAGAACTTAGAGGAGTGCAAAAATAGATTTAAGAAGTGGATTGCATCGCCAAACTCGCCTACTGCTGCATGTTGTGTTGCAACCCAGATGGTGAGTACACGATGGAGACATTCATCAACATATCAAAACACCTATTTATTGACTTCAAAAACAAAACCGAGATAGTAAAGAAAATGGAAGACATGCCCAGATAAGGGGGATTTTATGCACGTTTCATTTTGCGTTTTTCGAAACCTCAAAATAAAAATGACATCAAAAACCGAATTTTTTTATTGCGTTTCTACAATTTCATAAAATCAATTAAATAATTCATTAATACTGTAATGAAGTTAAACTTGAGGTGGCATCATACAACAGAGTAGTCACGTGGTACGTTGCATGCACTGTAGGGAAAATAAACATTAAATCATAAAGGCTCATTATGTATTTTTAGCCGACTTAGTCATTTTTATAGTAGGCTAATATAGCTAATACAGATCCATACAGCATGTGTTGCCGTCATTATTGGACTTGTTTAAGTCTTTTAATTTTTTGTGGCTCCAGACATATTTGTTTTTTGTTCTTTTGGTCCAATATGGCTCTTTCAACATTTTCGGTTGCCGACCCCTTTCCTTGACGCACCCTACCTATTTGAAGCAGTTTTACCACTTTGCAACTTCAATTTGCCTCCCAAAAAAAAAAAAAAAAGATTGGGCTCAAAATAACCACCAATTCTTTAAAATCATCAAGATCTTTTCTGACTTGCCTGAAATAAAAGACAAAGGGTCTGAATTAACTAACTTTTAAACTTTATGTAAACGGAAAATGGTGTCTAGTTTGACTCAAGAGCTCAAGAGCATTTCATTTCATCTTCCGTTCTGGGCACTAGGCAAGTTATACACTGAATTGGTTGTCAACCAATGAAATGCAAATGTTATGTATATATCGCGAGTCCTCGGGTTTCAAGTTGAAAAATGTATTAGAAAGCCAATAAAAATGTTGTTGGATTAATCATATGACTTGCAAATGTCCACCAGAGGCTTTCAGCAAAACACCTTTCTCTTAAAACATTTTAGCACAGCAATAACATTCATTTTCAGTATTTCTCACTTTAGCACCAGTTTAAGAAAACTACTTCATAATACCAAATTGAATGATACCAAGTTTGGTAAAAGAACTTTGTTGCTATGCTCAATGTGAATGATGAATGATTGTAGAAATAACTTAATTCTGTCTTTGAAGAATTGTAGGCTCTAAAGAATATGAAAATATTAGGTGTACCAAATAATGCTGAAGATAAAATCATGGCAAATTTCATGTTTTCAGCAACAAACAAATGTAGTCAATTACGAACCAATAAAATTGCAGACGAAACATGTTGTTTTCCTCAGTCTCATTCAAAAAAAGAGGAAAATGAGTGTAGGAAACAAAGGATGGCTGACTACAAACACTTTCTGGGGAAACTTAATGAAATGTCGATGGGAACCCGGGAGCCAGAGTTTGAGAACATAAAACAAGAGAGGAGGATTAACCGGTCTTTGTTGAAGTGTGTGTAGAGAAGGATGTGAGCATCGAGATTTTAAAGGGTTGGAATGAGAAAGCAGGACCTTCTATTTTCAGGGTCATATATAATGAATAACACCACTGCTAGCTCCTCTCTGCAGAACCAAGCAAACGAGAAGGGGAGCTACAGGGGGGAAGGGAGATGAGAAAGGGTGAGGACCATCCATCTTTGACAAGGATCCCTTCTTTGGACACGGACAGCTGCGAGATTAAAACATTCATTAAAACGACTGTCTCCTTTCTCGTATCCTTCTGTCCCTTGTTGCCACTGTCTATGTATTAGGATGAATGGGAAGTTTTATTTTTTCTTGTGAACAATGACTCGTCGCAACAGTTCCATAAGAGACACTGGGGGTCAACAAAAAAGTTTAACCTTGGAAGAAAAATAAATAAATCAATAAATAAAAAGGAAATGTAATTCTTGCTGCCCATTTCTTACAGGCATGGCGTCGATATGATACAGACCGCAGTGGCTACATTGAAGCAAATGAATTAAAGGTTTGTATTTCACTTGAATAACTATTCAACAATAGCATGGTGGAAATTCCACTCAACACATTTGCAACCATTACAAATTGTAAACTCTTCTTTGTCTCTACTACACCTCATCTACTCGTTTTTATGAGCTAAGCACTCAGACCAAGCTGAAATAGCCAGCGCCTTTCATCATTTACTGTACATCTTTAAATCATTGTCTGTTTATCGTTTTTTTTCTTTTTCTTTAATGCCACTGAGTCTGTTTTTTATTTTCCTTTGCTCGTAAGCCTAAAAATATTGAACTCAATGTTTGGATTAGTATGCATGTATGTTTCTGTTATGAGACCCCATAGCTGTTTACCTAATAAAATAGTGAGCAAAGCATGCTACAGAAACAATCTCCTTCATTTACTTGTGTTTGTATGCATAGTATTCAGAGTATGTGTTGTGTTATTTAAACAGCAAAAGACATTCATGTTTAAACTATATCGATATTATCGGCCGTCCGATAATGTCAGCCGACAAAAGATTTTAGACTCATATGGGATAATATCAATATCAGGCTTGCACCTGTAGGCACCCTGGTTTATAAATTAATGCACTAGCCTGCAGCTTTTGTGCATGGTCAGATCACAGCTAAGTACAGTACCTGTGCCTAGTGTGACCTTCAGATGTCTCCAAACTAATTTGCTTGGGATTTGTTAAGTGAAGTAAAGATCCTTATCACTCATGAGACTCAAATGAAAATGAACTATGAATAAAAAATAATGAATTATAAACTCATCACATATAACTACTATGTCACCATAAAGAAGTAATCACGAAGAAAAGTAACTAAACACAGAGTTTTAATTAAAAATCTGTGTAAAAGCCCAGCAAAAAGTATTTTGGGAATTGTTGTTGCATTGGCTCGTCCTCATGCATTGAAGTTCTTCGTTGTAGTGACAGAAGGCAGTGCTGGTAGGTGGTAATGCATGAGGTAATAGAGGCCTGCATTGGGAGTCATGAAGGAAAGTTCTGGTCCAAACGAGATTTCAAGTTAGTGGCTGAAGGCGAGCATTCAAGTAATGCAAGTAATGCAATCAGTCTGCAACAGCATGTTTTCTTGTTAATTACTGATACATTTACACTTTGAAACTTCATTGTAAATGTCCAGATATTTTAAATAGGTTGATTTACCTATCAAGTACCTCGAACACCACCTCGACAATATTGTCCCGCCCACCTATCTTGGGAATAAAAAAAAAAAAAAGAAAAAAAATCCATCAAATGATTTTATTTTCACTTACCCATGGATCCTATGGTTGCCTGCCTGTATTTGTAATTAGTTGGCACCTCCACATTACTAAAGCATCCATTTGGGCATAAGAATACAATTATCAATAATATGTTAAGTCCATGACTGCATATATCAGTGTCGATTTGATATCGGTACTGCATTTTTGAGTTGCGAACAACATTGGGATATCAGTTATCGGTTAAGTCTTTATCGGACAACACTAGTTTAAACCACTCACGAACAGCAAGGCAAGGTAAATCTATTTGTATAGCACAATTCGACACAAGGTACTAAAGTGCTTTACATCACATAAAAAACAAAATCACAAATAAATTGATATTTAAAGTCACATTAAATCATCAAGACGGATAAAAAACAATTAGTTGAAACACAAAATAGAAATCAAACAAAAAATAATAAAAAGCTACAGTCATCAATTTGAACTATATGGGCAGTCATGAATACGGTGTGAGAAGCAATTGCATCTTTAGTCCTAATTTAAAAGAGCTAACGGTTTGAGCATATTTCAGAGGTTACGGTAACTTGTTCCAAATGTAAATAGCAAAATAACTGAATGCTGCCTCACACTGCTTGGTTCTTGTAATTGAAACACACAAGCAGACCAGTTCCAGACAACCTTAAGGGTCTAGATGCTTCATAGGGGTCAAACAAATCAGGCATGTATTTTAGTTCAAGGCCATTTAGTGTTTTGCAGACAAACATCCATATTTTATAGTCTATCCTTTGACTCACAGGAAGCCAGAGAAATTATTTCATAACCAATGTAATATGGTCCAGTTTCCTTGTATTTTTAATGGCTCTTGCAGCAGCATTCTGTATTAGCTCCAGCTTCCTGATTGATTTTTGTTAAGAACTGTAAAAATCCCATTGCAATAGTTCAATCTACAAAAAAGGAATAGCGATAAACATCCAATCCATTTGGTCGCTGACTGCCCTCCAAGTCAAAATACAGGGTAAGACAATAATAATAATAAATAATAAAAACGGGAACTTTTTAACAATTCAATAAATCCAAGAGTGACGGAAGAAAAACTTTTAATCCAGTGTAATTGAAACCTTAAAACAACCAATTTAAGAAACAATTATGGATTTTAATTTTAAAATTCCATCCTTTAAATGGCGTCCTCCTGCATGAATGCATCCTTGAAATCTGTCTTTGACCACTTAAAAAAAAAAAAAAAAATGCGTATTGGCAGTAAACAATGTGCCATTTTAGTAACCACTGTGAAGTCAGGATGAAATTCACAGTATCCCAGCTCAGATAAAGAATCAATTAGGAATCTCATTTCAAGAATACATTTGTACAGGAGGAGGCCATTTAAAGGACATCATTAGAAAAAAAAAAATCCATCATTGTTTCTTAAATTGCATGTTTTAAGGTCTCAAATACTATTATTAAAATATTTTTTTCTCCATCACTCTTGATTTTATTGGATTGATTAAAAGTTGGCGTTGTTTTTTTTTTGTCTTCTTTTTTTTTTTTTTTTTTTTTAAATCACCCGGTATAATAAGGCGAGAAAACAATTACTGTAATTTTTGTTCTATAACCACAACTTTTTCCGTCACCTTTGAACCTTGCTGTTTATAGTCCAGTGCAGCTTGCATACGACAATAGTTTTCTTATAAAATTTGCTTTACGATAATTGCCTTAAAAATAACACACAATAAAATGTTTGCCTGGAGGCAAACATTTTTTACTTTGTATTTTTGTACTGCATGTTTGCTGTTCTTATTTAAAAGCAATTAATTTTATTTTGTATAGGAAAAAAATACTTAAATTTTGCAAAGAAAAGCCCCCAACTGCAGGGAAAAAAACGGCCATTTCATTAGCTATTCCAGGGGTCGGCAGCCCAAAATGTTAAAACAGCCATATTGGACCAAAAAACAAAATCAAATGTCTGGAGCCGCAAAAATTAAAAGCCTTAAATAAGCCTAATAGTAAAAGCAACACATGCTGTATGTATCTCTATAACCTATATTAGCCTACTATCTAAATTACAAAAAACACATGAAACAAAATACATAATGAGCCTTCATGAGTTAATGTTTAATTTCCCTGCAGTGCATCCAACGCACAACGTGACAACTCTGTTGTATAATTCCACCTTAAGTTTAACTTCATTACAATATTAATGAATTGTTTCATTGCTTTTATAAAATTATAGAAATGCAATAAAAATCTGATTTTTGATGTCAATTTTATTGTGAGGTTTCGAAAAACAATAAAATGGAATGTGCATAACGTGCCCCTTATCTGGGCATGTCTTTGATTTTCTTTATTATTTCGGTTTTGTATTTGAAGTCTGCAAATAGGTGCTCTGATATGTTGATGAATGTCTCCTTCATGTACAAAACTTACCATCTGTGAACGGTTTTCCACGCTTTATTATCTCCTGGGTTGCAACAAAACATGCAGCAGTAGTGGAGTTTGGCAATGCAATCCACTCTTTAAACCTATTTTTGTGCTCCTCTAAGTTCTTCAGAAGTAATGGAATCGTATATTCGTACTCTCTCACACCCAACCGGGTACTCGGCTGCCAGTTTAAATAACGACCATAACACACACTATATGAACACTATACAAATACCCTGGCTGGCAGTGAATGAGAAAAAGGATCCAGAAATATTATATTTTTATGTGTCTGTGTGTTCAGGGCTTTCTGTCGGACCTCTTGAAGAAGGCTAACAGACACTACGATGAGCAGAAGCTTATGGAATACACACAAACCATAGTAAGGGACCATCCAGTATGTGAACACTTTCAAACAAAAGATGGTCATGTTTATTTTACATAGATAATGTATATATATTTTTTAATCATTAAACTTGTGATTAACTCATTCACTACCAAAACATATACAACGTTAGTTGTATTGAGTTCATTTTGCCTACACTTATAGATTAGTCAAAATGTTTCTTTTATCCCAGACAATAGAAGTTGATTTAATTACCTGACATGTTTCGGTGAACACTTCTGGCTGTATCCATCAGCTGATAAAGACACCAACACCAGAGACCCTCTGATGAAGGCGGAAGTGTTCGCCGAAACATGTCAGGTAATTGAATCACTTACTATTGTCTGGGATAAAAGAAAAGTTTTGACCAACATATACAGTATTGTTTGGAATAGAATAGAATAGAATAGAATAGAATAGAATAGAATAGAATAGAATAGAATAGAATAGAATAGAATAGAATAGAATAGTCCTTTATTGTCATTATAAAGTTGTACAATGAAATTGTGGAGCATCACTCTTTACAGAGCATGATAAGTTAAAATCTCGTAAGTATAAAAGTATAATAAATATATATATAAAATGTGTCCTATGTTCAGGCAGTACAAATAATCAAAGGGAAGTAGCAACAATTTGAATTTTAGACAGTGAAGGCATTGAATATTGCATGTTAATATTGCACGTAAGTAAATGTTGCACAGAGAATATGTGTGAATAGAAGTGAAGTAGCAGCAGTTTGACAGTGAACGCATTGAAAATTGCATGTTAATATTGCACGTAAGTAAATATTGTATATAGAATATTGCATGTAAATGAATATTGGATATTAGGTGATGTGGTGGGACATATGCAAGATGAGGGTGAACATAGCTTTGGCAAACAAACTGTTCCTCAGTCTGTTTTTGCTTTCAAACACCTACAGCATCTCACAGAGGGGAGCAGCTCAAACAGATAATATAATAAAAGATGGGAATTTAATTCTAATCTATTCCGTGGCGCTTGAAAGAAGGGGATGTCTTCTGACATAATGTTTGGTTGTGAATGAGTTAAATACAGCTCCAGTAATTTCAAAACAAGACAGGTAATATAAATAAAACAAGTCTTCTCTCAATGAATAGTGATCTTAGTGTACATTTTAGTCTTGGGAATTCCATTGTTCGCCTGAGTGCTCTGGGCAGCTCGTGTCCTGCAGGTTATATGTTTACAACCCAGATGTGCTAACATCTGCTACTTCTTGGAGGCCCTAGAGGTGACCTGACCTCATTTGGTGAAGCAAGTTGCTGATTACACATGACTTCACTCTGTTACATCACTTATGTGCAAATCTCTTATAAGGACCTTCATGAGAATAACCCCCAACTATAATGTATTGCAAAACTATGGTGTTTAAATTCTAGCTGGCGGCGTATTTCAGCATTATTTAAAGGGACTATAGGGGATTTTTAGAGGTAATTTAAAATACTTTTGTAGTCCATGCCTGACCCACCAATGCCCAGATGAATACACAGAGCCCTGAAATTTTTACTGAGACTACCCCAAAAAGCCCTTTATATTACTTTCGATAGAGAGACTTCGCGTCAAACACTTTGGGCGAACATGCGCCTGTGCAGGTCCACGCACATCCCCTTAACAATCCTCCGCCTAGTTTCCGCTTGGCAGAAACACCTTTCTAACCCACTTAAGACTTGCTACTGTTTTTACGTTTCTGCTGCTGATTTGATGTGCCAAACGCTCATTACTTTATATTTGTGCTGGTGCAAGCATGCTCCCCATGCAAAAGCTGCTTTAGGCATAAGGTGGCAGTCATGAGTAAAAAAGTGACAAACTCTGTATAGTCCCTTTAAACACATACTGTACAAATGACTCTTTGTAAACTTTCAAGTCTGATGTGAAACAGCACTACTCACCGTTGAAAAACAATTAGGTTGTCCCTTTATTGGCCGTCTGTGCAAAGTTGTAGATGCAATTTAAAAAGTAGAAAATATAGACTTTTTATCTTACGTTTCAATTTTATATCATACTGACTACATTAGCTTATGAATAACCTGCCATCCTGTCATTCGCTTCTGTCTCTCCCCATCTCTGCTGCGCTTTGTAGCTCAGGATGTTTGATCTCAATGGAGATGGAAAACTAGGCCTTTCAGAGATGGCAAGGTAATGTGCAATTTCACTTCCCTCAGGTTAGGTTGAATCCATTGTCTGCATCTTGATACAAATGAAAACCATTTTCCCCATTGATTAAATACATCACTTTCGCAGACTCCTACCTGTTCAGGAGAATTTCTTGCTTAAATTCCAGGTATTGTACGACACACACCAAAGAGAAATAGGCTTCCTCCTGTATATGAATTACATTATGCATTTTTAACTTTAAGTGAAAGTTAAGCATTCTTCTTATTTTAAAAGGGTGTCAAGCTGACCAGTGAGCAGTTCAATGCAATCTTTGCATACTACGACAAGGTATGTTATAAAACAAAATTTAAATGTACTTCATGATTGGGCAAGAACATTTTTAAATGATAAAAATGGATTCACTTTTTGTTTGGAACAACTAATAAGGGGAATTCAAAGGGCCCTATAGGTTACTCCGCATCAACACTCAAAGATGTTGATTGCTTTTGGCACCTTAACTTTTATCTAACCAATTCACAAGACACTTTCACCCATCTGTTGTCATCTAAAACACTGTAAAGGAGCAAAATGTCAGTCCAACATGGTGACACCATCTTGAAACGACAATGCCATCAAGGCTCGATAGTTTTGGCTATTCCGTAAGCCTCTACTGTTAAAATATTCACCGTTCTGTGGTAGAGTGATCGTGGGACGGAAGTAAAGAAACGTTGGTAGCTTGCGTAGAGTTAAGCTCAATCCTAAAAATATCAGGCTCAATCATGCACAGACAACAAGCATGTGCTCAAGAGGACAAGTGATAAGATTCGAGCACCCATGGAAATTAAGGCACTTCTGTCACGTCTTATTAAATATCTATACAAAAAATAAGACCGGTAGCATGTTCACAAGAAGCACTGACTGCTGCTGCCACTGATTCTGTCAACAGGGCACAGTGTGTCTCGTTAGTTAAACCCTAACAAGGCTCACAGCCAGAGCCCCAAATTAAGTCTCAATGCATGATGGCACACAATAATGGCTGAGTGCTTGACACATGTTGCTCTGGTTTCTCACGACTCGACTTGACCAGATGTCTCCTTGAATCCAAACAGAAAGTTTTCGTTTTTCAAAAGCTTGTGCATTTCAGTTAAAACTCTGGGAAGCATCTCTGCAAACAATAAATAATCATTTGTGAATACAAATAAATCTTCAGACGTTCAAATTGTATACAGAGAAAATGGACATGACATGATTTGTGATTTGAGTTGAAAAACCTTCATTTTTGGTCAGGTGTGAAAACCCAATTGTAATTATCGTTGACAGATATACTCTACATTCATGATCAGACATTAATTATTGAATATGAAGAAATACTTTCATTTAAGAGTGTCATTGAAGGCTCTCAAGCAAGCATTAAAACAGCACACGTGTTTCTGCTACCTTGTTTCAGGATGGTAACGGCTACATTGACGAGCAGGAGTTAGACGCCCTGCTACGCGACCTTTGCCAAACCAACAAGACGGTGAGACAGAGTAGTCCGACCAGTTTGTGCAGGTGCACCAGTAGCCAAGGTTGTCAGATTGGAGAGATAGTCTCCGAACCCAAACAAACATTTATAAATTGATATGATCTTAACCGCTTAAAGAGTGCAAAAAACAAGGAAATTATTCCAAATAAAAAAATGTATTTGGATGAAATTATCCATTCCACAAGGGCTGTCAACAGACTTGCAGGAGGCCGGGGACAAGAGACAATTATAGGGCCCCCTCACTCCCAGCCTTACATTATTTTGATCATTCTCTGTAAAAGATAGGTCTTCATTACTACTAATACATCAACAACATCAACAACAACAGCATTCATAATTAATGCAGACTGACTTACACACGCCCCCTACCGATCTGCGGCTGCTGTGCTGAGTGGGACCCGGGACGCGCCCCCTCCTCAGCTCTGACTGTGGGCTGCCTAACAGCTCCCTGTCTCTCCCTGACAGGCTCCTCTGCTGTTCCACTGCTGCTCGTTTGTCCTGTTTTGGTGATGGATTCGTATCAGGGCATGCTATAATACACAGTGGGTTGTAAACCCAAGATAAATCCAGCCGCTGGACCCAAGTCTGTTCAGTCTCGTGCTCACCACAGACTAACATATTTCCCTGATCTCTCATCACCTTCTCTCTCCTCGGCTCAACGTGAGCAGCATTTCTTGTCATACCGCAGCTCAATAGGCTACAAGCGGCCGGTGATAGACTCTAGGCTTTGGTCACGGTGATTGTGAATATAAACGTTCAGGGTTAGCGGCTGTTGTTCACTTACCGACATTACTGTCCACAGTCAACTCTGGCCCCAATTCTCTGGCTTCTTGTCCTCCTTTCAAAAACTTCATAATTTTTTTTCTCGTTCAACTCTATGATCTTCATCCCTTTTTCTTTTTCTTTTCTACGCACCCGATTTATGACGACTCGCCATGTTTAGCGTTTATAAGAATGACAGATTTTAATTTCCCGCTTGAGGGCACGTACGAAGTGTAGCCTTGAGTGCGCCATTCTCTGCTAAGACAAAAGGGGTGGGGGGTTGTCCAAAAAAATGAAAAAAATATTTACAGTGGAGCAAATAAATATTTAGTCAACCACTAATTGTGCAAGTTCTCCCACTTGAAAATATTAGAGAGGCCTGTAATTGTTAACATGAGTAAACCTCAACCATGAGAGAAAGAATGTGGGGAAAAAAAAACAGAAAATCACATTGTTTGATTTTTAAAGAATTTATTTGCAAATCATAGTGGAAAATAAGTATTTGGTCAATTCCAAAAGTTCATCTCAATACTTTGTTATGTACCCTTTGTTGGCAATAATGGAGGCCAAACGTTTTCTGTACCTCTTCACAAGCTTTTCAAACACTGTTGCCAGTATTTTGGCCCATTCCTCCATGCAGATCTCCTCTAGAGCAGTGATGTTTTGGGGCTGTCGTTGGGCAACATGGACTTTAAACTCCCTCCACAGATTTTCAATTGGGTTGAGATCTGGAGACTGGCTGGGCCACTCCAGGACCTTGAAATGCTTCTTACGAAGCCACTTCTTTGTTGCCCTGGCTATGTGTTTGGGATCATTGTCATGATGAAAGACCCAGCCACGTCTCATCTTCAATGCACTTGCTGATGGAAGGAGATTTTCACTCAAAATCTCTCGATACATTGCCCTATTAATTCTTTCCTTTACACAGATCAGTCGTCATGGTCCCTTTGCAGAAAAACAGCCCCAAAGCATGAAGTTTCCACCCCAATGCTTTTCAGTGGGTATAGTGTTCTTCGGATGCAATGCAGTATTCTTTCTCCTCCAAAGACGAGAAACTTTATTTCTACCAAAAAGTTCTATTTTGGTTTAATCTGACCATAAAACATTCACCCAGTCCTCTTCTGGATCATCATTTCAAATGCTCTGTAGCGAACCGCAGACGGGCCTGGACGTGTACTTTCTTCAGCAGGGGGACACGTCTGGCAGTTCAGGATTTGAGTCCCTGGCAGCGTATTGTGTTACTGATAGTAGCCTTTGTTACCGTGGTCCCAGCTCTTTATAGGTCATTCACTAGGTCCCCCCGTGTGGTTCTGGGATTTTTGCTCACCGTTCTTTTTATCATTTTGACGCGACGGGGTGAGATCTTGCATGGAGCCCCAGATCGAGGGAGATTATCAGTGGTCTTGTATGTCTTCCATTTTCTAATAATTGCTCTGACAGTTGATTTCTTTACACAAAGCGTTTTACCTATTGCAGATTCAGTCTTCCCAGCCTGGTGCAGGTCTACAATTTTGTCTCTGGTGTCCTTCGACAGCTCTTTGGTCTTGGCCATAGTGGAGTTTGGAGTGTGACTGACTGAAGTTATGGACAGGTGTATTTTATACCGATAATGAGTTAAAACAGGTGCCATTAATACAGGTAACGAGTGGAGCCTCATTAGTCCTCGTTAGAAGAAGTTAGACCTCTTTGACAGCCAGAAATCTTGCTTGTTTGTAGGGGACCAAATACTTATTTTCTACTCTAATTTGGAAATAAATTCTTTAAAAATCAAACAATGAGATTTTCAATTTTTTTTTTCCACATTCTGTCTCTCATGGTTGAGGTTTACCCATGTTGACAATTACTGGCCTCTCTAATCTTTTCAAGTAGGAGAACTTGCACTTGGTGGTTGACTAAATACTTATTTGCCCCACTGTATTTGAATTATTTAATATGTTAACGTTTTTAAGTATATATCGAGTAGAAGATAATATTTAATCAGAAAATGATTTAAATAAAAAAGAAATGTGTGAATGTACAGTAAAATAAATTAAGGGTCATTCAGGGGCCCCTATGGTCCTGAGGCCCGGTAAAACATACCCGGTTGCCCCCCCGTCCCCGACGGGCTTGCATTCCACTATATTTCATGTATACTTGGGAGTTGCACCGACAACATCCTAACTTGTGACACCATCTCTTGTCCTCTAGGAGGCAGACTTGCAGAACCTGACCGGCTACAAGCGGAGCATCATGAGTCTTTCTGATGGAGGGAAGCTCTACCGCGGAGAGCTTGAAATCGTCCTCTGCAAGGAGCCACTTCAATGATTTACATTCCTTTCCTGCTGTCTATCCTTATTATATTGTTGTGCCTGCCCTTCTCTCCCGGTAAAACACTCACTTCCTTATACCTGGCAACAAAACACCAGGTGCATGTGCAGGACCGACCTCTCATCTTCTCCTAAAGCTATTACTTCCAAATGATAATAACTACAACATATCTCTTCGCCATAAAATGCTTGTTTTAGCAACCCGACCTATGAATCCGAAGAGGATCTTTTCTGAAACACCCAGCAAGACATTTTATGCCATTTGAAGACATTTGATTCTATGATAAAAGTTAACGTTCAATGTTCGTTTATGGCCAATACTGTTAATTGAAAAACTCAATAAAACATCTCAACATGAACAATGTTGTTTTTGTCTATACAAATGTTAGCCTAATTAATGATCAGTTGTCTACAGACAAGTTTCCGAGGTATTTCCGCTTTACTTCCTTATGTCTTCAAGCAACTTCCGTTTTAGAATTTTTCCATTCAAAACAACAAAGGGACTGGAGTAACATTACTCATCAAAATCCCTTAAAAAAGACAATTTGGAAATACCGCATCCATCTGCCATCATCGTGACATGGGAGGACAACAAGTTCATGAAGGCAGATGTGGAACCAAGCTCGTGCCGCCACAAAGTTGCCGCTGATGTTATGGAAGGTATGTTCTCCCTTTTCCTGCGTTTTCATGTGTCCTGTGTTAAAAAAATACAAAAGCTAACATCTTGCGCATGAAACGACTTGTTGCCTTTGATATTGTTTTACAATAATGATTATAATTATGATGATCTTCAATTTTATTTACTATAACTACTGTAACTGATGCTAGCCTATTGCTAATCAGTACGTGTAGATGGCACAATTATGTCAATGCTAAATGCAAGAGTTACAAGTTTTTTGTTTGTTTGTTTACAGCTGGAAACTGCTGTTAGGCAAGGTAAGACGACTTGTACTTTGACGGACATATATCGAGACTATGTTGGTTCTACTTTGATGATGGAAGGGCAACCGAGAGGCAGGGGCTGGGACAGACAGTGGCTCGACTCGCGGCGGACCGGCAGCTTGATTCCGATATCCAACAACGAGCTTTTTAACTGCAGCAATTTTAAGATACGCTATTGGAGCTGGAATTACCGAGGAGTGGGAAAAAGCCCGTTTGAATGCTGCTGAGGGTCTCGTAATTTTGGGTGAAAGTTTGGCTCCCTTAAGTTCTGCTGTCTGATAACATATTCCCCATATGCTCAACCTTCATTAATATTTTTCTAATCATTTTATAAATTGTGATTTATTGACCTGTTTTGCGCATGCACCAATGTTTTTAAATAAAACAAGAATGGAGTCATGTTGTCCAAATGTTTTACTGCGATCAATATCTGCAATAAAAAAGAATGACATACTATATTTGTGTATACTACATACCTTTTAGTATTTCCTTTTAACAACAACATCCGTGTCAGCCCTTCTGCATTCGGCAAATGTAATATAATTCGTGATTTCACCTCATTTTGGTGACTCAAGTGGCCGGCGTATCAATCATTCATCACGTCAACACAGTCTGACAGGTTGTTTTAACCCTTAAAGACCTGCAACATGAAGCAATTATCAGAGAATCCCAAAATTTGAAAAATAATGTCCTAATGAAACCTTTTTTTCAAATTTGTAAAAAGAAATGTCAAAATGAATATGTGTAATAAGCGCTCTAATATCTATAACCCTGGCTAAATCCTGTTTTTTTTTTCTCATGAAACCTGCAGATGCATGTGTTGACTGCATCCATCATTTTTTTTTCAAAAAGAAATGTCACAATTCTGAATTACTCTCAAAATCATGAACTTTTAGGTGTATCAAATGTGATACATTTGGCAATAAAGGATAATTTTGTCCACGAATGGTCAACGAAGTGATTAGAACAATCAAACAATCTCATCTGCGTCTCATCTACGTCGTGCTGAATCAATTTTTGAAGATTCCGTGAGTTCCTCTGATTTCATTTTGCAGTTTTAACTTTGTCAACACACTGCTCAATTCAATCATGATTTATATTGTTTTTTCTAAACCGGAAGTTCGGAGCAGACATTGTCCAAGATGGCCACGCCCATGTTTCACTCAGTAAACTTGTCTATACCCTCTTTCAATTGTCCTATTTAACTTTACTTACAGTACGTGCCAGAGATTCAAACCTCTTTGTTCAAAATTGTATCGCACAAAATATTAGCACAAGTCAAGCAGAAATGAGACCGTGGACCTGTGGCTATTGTTTCTGAGAACAGTCCAGCAACATTGCCCAAAATATGCGAGAAATAGTTTATTAGAAAACAATTATTAGCAATTAATTATAGACGTGTTATTACATGACCAGGTTCACTCGATCATGCAGAAGGTTGTCATTTCTTTTTTTAACACTGTAAGTACCGTTTTTTTTTCTTGGCTATAATAAAAGATCAGAAGGGCGTCAGATGACCCAGATACCAAACTGACTACTTGGCTTTTTCAAACAATAGACCACTCAAACAAGCAATCAGCATTCCCCTACACACTCCAGTGGAGTCGCTGCCTAGGGCGAGGGTTAGGTTAGTGAAGGGGGGGTTTCACTCTGGATAGCTGCAATTAGCATCTTGAATATTTGCAAATCCAGGGCTCCCTTGGCTTTCTCAAACACGCAGGAACATGGAGATGGCCAGATGCCGTGTTCTACAATATGCTTGACATGGCAGCGCTGAATTTATATGTGTTGTATCAGGCATGCACCGGAAGGCAACAAGGATGGATGGAGTTCTTGGTGGGTCTTGCAAAGAAATTGGCTCACTCTCATGTGGGCGCAAAGAAGGCGAGAAAAGGAAAAATTCCTTCTGCAACAACTTCCAACACCTAGCCCCGGGAAAAGGGCAAAGTGTCATATGTCACCACATAAATTTTTTTTCTTTTTTATTACATCATGCCTTGTTTATAGTTACTTTTGTTGTCTTTTCACATACTGTACATTTCCTTATAGAACAAAAAGCTTTTTTTGTGCAAAAAATGACTCGCGTTGTACGTCATCAGCCATCCATCATCAGCAATATGACAATTATAGCTCCATACATACAAGAAACAGTGTAACAAAATTGAGACAGCTGTTCTTTCTTAATGCTGTAATGTCAGACAGCCCTCTGCAACAAATCCCCAGCACAAAAAAAGTGCTCGGATATCTTCCCAATGTTGTAAAATCATGCACAATTTGATCACATTAGACAACCATAGTGAGCAGTTACCAAACCCTAAAACATACTGTAAAAAGATTGTCCACCCGATTGCCTGCCTGAGCGATCCACTGGCCGACAAAACCAAGGCAGCCCTGCCCTGCAAACACTCAAGATGCTAATTGGAGCAATCCAACCCTGTCGTTTTGCGAGTGTGAATGGGAATGACTAATGAGGACCTCAATACTCAAAAAAGATATGCTGATTAGAGTCAAATGACCCTTCTCTGGGTATAAAAGTGATTCGTATCAACTGATCCACCCTTGGTAGTTCTAGTCTAGTAAAGTCTTAAAACAGCAAGCAAAATTAACAGACATTAGAAGCAGAAAAGACGGCCCTTAGGTGAGATGATTATCTTTACGGAGTGGGATGTTGCACCAATAAATTCTAGTAAAACCTGTGCAATCGAGTTGACATGCTTCTAAAGTTTGAATTATACAGCAAGGATAGGAGCTCCCATCTTGTAGCGGAGCTGAGGCAAACCCACATTAATTAATCACAAATATTGAAAACTTTATGTGACATACAAATGCAGAATTAAAAATGTCCATCACTTCTAATGCCAAGAGAATTTAGCAGATGGGATGAATTATTTTACTTCTCAGTGACAACTCATTTTATAGATAACACCCTTCATGTAGGAACAGAAAAAAAAACATGCTACAGGAATTATTTTAGTTAAACAATATTAATCCAACTTGTAAATCTAACCATTTAACAGAAAAAAATAAGACTGAACAGTTTTATATTTGATAGTTGAACAAATCAGCAGACATTTTTGGCCTTTATACGACCAGAGGTTGTGAGTTCAACTCTGTCCTGATGAATTCATCTAAGTATCCTTGTAAATCTGAACATTTAAGTGAAAAAAATAAGATAAGTTTTATATTTGATAGTTCAACAGATCAGCAGGCATTTTTTGGCCTTTATATTGTGTATATTATGGTCAAAACAGGTAATCAACAGTCGACCTAGATTGCAAAATTGTGAAAATAAATAATAAATTACATAAATATACCATCTAACAAAAAATGGGTTTGGAGCACATCTTGTGGTGAGGTTAGGTATCGAACCCATCATCTTGTTTTCTGTTTTGAGCCTTACAACTAAATAAGCTACATACAATGAAGCTATGCGAACACACATATACAGATATTGAAAAATTGAAAATTCAATTATAACGTTCTCAAAAATATTTACAATCCACCCGTTCATTTGTTTGGACAATAGTTTTGAAAATAACAACTCCAAGCCTCGTTTTAATTGTTTCTACAGGACTTTATTGTCAAATTAAAAGTAATAATTGACTTTTATAATTAAATATTTCCAAGGTACCTTTCCATGCCTTGGCTTTTGCTGAAATGACGCACCTTCAATCTCCACATTTCACTGTCAGTAAAATAAGCTCCAAAAAATCTTGTCAGCTCCCTTGCATGCTGCCCTGCAGCCAAAAACATTGCATCAGTGCATGTTTTCTCAGAGAGTGCACATGCCATGTAGTCTGGGGCCAATTTCAAAACAAAAGCCTAAATTATAAATGAAAGCTTTTAAATAAAAACATACATACTGTCTATATTTTAGATTAAACTATTATTCTTCTACAACGTAGTTACAGAAGTCAAATGGTTGCCTGAGGGTTTATGTCCTATGACTTACATATTTTACCTCCGAAAGTTTGATGTACTGTCTGTATTTCTATTGTGGGCTGATCTCAGAACTTCGGGGCAAACACGCAAACCACTCTCCCACCGTGCCACTAATTCTTTTATAACTCGCAAAATTATCATCAACATCTAAACTAACTAGTTTGTCTAGTAGCGTGTGGAGGAACTTGTCCTGTCATTTGTTTGTGTCAGTATGCTTTTTAAAAGCTTGGAGCAAGGGAGTGTGCCTAGTGTTTCATGGAATGAGGAAGAAGTTTCAATAACTTCATAACTTTTGTTTTATTTTTCATTTTTATTTCTTCATAACTTTTGTTTTATTTTTCATTTTTATTTATATGTTTTTCATATTTATGATGCATTGACAGCCAAACAGAAAGATAGAGAGTTACATCCCCCAAATCAGCATGGTTTTCAGTGACAAAAGTAAGTGTTTGTTTTACATATTCAGCTTTATTTCTCTCAACTAATTCATTTTATTTTCATGACTAATATATAAAATAATGTCAGGTTTCTTTATTTGGGCTTGCGATTTGCTTTGAATATCTAATATACACTTCGACTTATACACTGTCTATCTACACTATACTGGACAATTATCAGCATTTTTTTTTTTTTTTCATGTTGGTACTTTTAGAAATGTATGTACTTACCTAACCTATTAGCAAGTTGGAGTGTATAATGATTAATGAATGTTAGCAACATCAATGTCGACATTTTCTTTTGATCTGCAGCCCAAAGTCCTTTGCTTTGTATGTTACTTTGCTATATTGACATGTCATTAAATGTGTTGGTGGTGGTGGTATAAAGTAAAAATGTGTCGATCTTTCTCTGGATTCTCTACTTTGCTACTTTGGAAAAGTAAAAATAAATAAATAAATAAATGTCGCCCTTAAAAGGGTACGAAACCATAATGCCTTAAACTGAATGTTACGTTTAATTTTATGAATCAGAATGTATAAATTATATTGTCTCTTAGCCAATCAGCAAAGCTAACAAGAAAATATATCTCATGCAGTAGACACTGTGGTACACTAATTTTCAATATTTGAATGATTAAATAACAATCACTCCTACCACACAACAGTCCAGTGGACACAAGGGCGTAGGTTTGAAGTCAACATTGGTAGGGACGATATAACAGCATGACCTGCATTTACACTTTTTGCTAGGGACGGGATATTAAAAAGACCAAACAGATTGGGTGAACGGGGGTCAGGGTTACATTTCTCACAAAAATGAACCCAATTATTTGATCAACGCAAAATACATCTGTATTGACTTATACCAGTATTTCTCAAATAGTGGGGTGCACCCACTCTCATTTTCAGAGTGTGCCCAGTAATTTTTGAAACAAACAAAAGCACACAGCAAAGTGATATGAAGAGCTGTGCGCCGTTTTTGGGTCAGGCTCATTCAGCGACCCACTGTCTTCTCCTGTTCTCACGTGTCCACCCGAGAAGCGCCATGTTCGGCTTGGAAACGTCACAATGACTGCCCTCACCTCCGGTTCTTCCGCCGGCCGCCGAGAATGCGCTGTTTTCAGGCCATTTGGTTTTTGGCTTTGACTTTTAATACCGTGGAAGAAGAGTAAAGACCACTTTGTTTACTGTGTCTAAAAAGGTTTGTAGCGGACAGCGGGAAGCCAAATCAATTAAGACGTCACCTAAAGACATTACACCCCAATCTCATTAATAAGCCGCTTGGTTGTTTGTCAGTAAAAACGTGGAGAATATTGTCAACAATCGCCCCGCTTTGTCAGTGTTATATCAGTAAACCATCATTGCAAAGGAGCTAATACTGCGAGCAGCAGAAATAAAAACTGTCCCTTGGTCCAATGACCCAGTCATTTTTGTTCTATTCATTTTTGGGGGGTTTTGTCAAAATATTTGGCATATTGTCCTCATGAGTTAATGTTGCTAATTAATTTGAATTTATTATTATTTATTGATTTTACTAAATCTTTTTTTTTTTTTTCCCAGTATCAAATGGTCAAAAAATGTACCCTGAGTGTATTTTTACAGTTTGGGTGTTTATTATTATTATTATTATTATCAGTTTTTTTTTTTTTTTTTAATTCAGGCAATTTGATGCGCTGTTACAAACAAAACAATGTTTATGAAGTTATACTTTATTGTAAGTTGATCTATGTTACTTTTTTTTTCTTTAATTGAAAAAAAGAACACAATGTTAGGCAGAGGTGTACCTAATAAAAATTTTATAGACAAATGATACTATTTACAGTGGCGGCAGAGGGTTGGGGGTTGATCGCGTCACATTTCCGGGGGGGGGGTTACAGAAAATAATTGAGAAGCACTGACTTATACTAACTTTCTTATACATTGGTTCAGGTTATACACCGTTCGAGTCAAACCCTTGTTTTCAACAACTACTAAAGAAAAATTTTCAAAACTTCCAGAACAAATGTCGTGATTTTCTTCACAAATTCAAATTGCAATATTTGAACATTACTTAAACTTTATTAACACAATAAAATACAAACTTGCTAATAATCTCTAAACTATCCAGGAATGCAAAAAACATTTGTATTAAGACATCTCAACATTTTCTGTCCAAATAACTAAATTAATCTAACTGAAAAAAACTTTTTAATCAGGAACTAACAAAAAATAAATAAAAATAGAGTCTTCTTTCAGGTAAAACACTACTGCTTTTGTCCACACGTACAGCCAAACTCACCATAAAAAATGAAAGCTCCTTTGGGCTGCTTTAGGAACATATAAATTAAAAAAAAAAAAAAAAATTGAAAATTTGGGAGAACGGGTAAACCTTGGTTCGCTATATTTTTTACAGTTTAATTAACGTTCACAGTAGAAAACACATACAAGAGGACACTTCTCTCTAAGCAACTTTTTACCCAGGTTTTGCAGGTTGGCAAATTTCCACAGTTTAATGTTATGCTAACTCTGATGCAGGTCGGACTTTCAGTTGCAAAATTAGTGGTGTGTATCCCACCTCCACAGCAATGACGTATTTTTACATTACTTACAGTGGCTGAGACATGTATTTCTGATGGGGATGTGAGCATGTGTGGCAGGTGCGTTTGAGGAAAAAATGGTTTCGCTAATTGAAGTGGCAAGTGAAATGAGCTTGAAGTGGCAAGTGAAAAGGGGTAAATTTAAGTCTGAACATAATAAAAATAATTCACTTAATAGTGGTGGGGTCAATTCTTCCCTGACAACATACTGTTTAAGACAATCTACAGTGGGGAGAACAAGTATTTGATACACTGCCAATGGGAAAACCCATTGGCAGTGTATCAAATACTTGTTCTCCCCACTGTATATTACCTATGCAAATGAAGTCATTACATACTGCAAATAAGGTGGCTTAATAGTTGGTGGGGACAATCTGAGCATCCTGAAAAGTAGTTTTATGTCCCCACCGTCCCTATGCAAACCTACACAATTAAGTGGAGAAGTAGTTAGCGCAGTCATGAGTTTAAGAAATTTATCTTCAGCTTTGGTCTTCCTGTGCAGCATTTGTTTGTTCTCGTCCTGCTTGCATTAGGTTTCTGTTGTGAACAGATGGGCTGACGGAATTATGAAGCTAATGGACAAAGCGGAACTGTGATGAATGGGATTTCTTTGGGGTCAACAGGGGTATATAGAGTGAGAGTATGCAAAAGTTTGGGCGCCCCTGATCATTTTTACGACTTTCCATAGTAAATCACTGATTGTTTAGAACAAAAATTTTAGTTAAAAATAAAGTGGGGCAAATAAGTATTTAGTCAACCACTAATTGTGCAAGTTCTCCCACTTGAAAATATTAGAGAGGCCTGTAATTGTCAACATGGGTAAACCTCAACCATGAGATATTTGGTCAATACCAAAAGTTCATCTCAATACTTTTTTTATGTACCCTTTGTTGGTAATAACGGAGGCCAAATGTTTTCTGTAACTCTTCACACGCTTTTCACACACTGTTGCTGGTATTGTGGCCTATTCCTCCATGCAGATCTCCTCTAGAGCAGTGATGTTTTGGGGCTGTCGTTGGGCAACACGGACTTTCAACTCCCTCCACAGAATTTCTATGGGGTTGAGATCTGGAGACTGGCTAGGCCACTCCAGGACCTTGAAATGCTTCTTACGAAGCCACTCCTATGTTGCCCTGGCAGTGTTTTTGGGATCATTGTCATGCTGAAAGACCCAGCCACGTCTCATCTTCAATATACTTGCTGATGGAAGGAGATTTTCACTCAAAATCTCTCGATAAATGGCCCCATTCATTCTCTCCTTTACACAGATCAGTCGTCCTGGTCCCTTTGCAGAAAAACAGCCCCAAAGCATGATGCGTCCACCCCCATGCTTCACAGTGGGTATGGTGTTCTTCGGATACAATTTAGTATTCTTTCTCATCCAAACATGAGAACCTGTGTTTCTACCAAAAAGTTCTATTTTGGTTTAATCTGACCATAACACATTCTCCCAGTCCTCTTCTGGATCATCCAAATGCTTTCTAGCGAACCGCAGACGAGCCTGGACGTGTACTTTCTTCAGCAGGGGGACACATCTGGCAGTGCAGGATTTGAGTCCCTGGTGGCGCATTGTGTTACTGATAGTAGCCTTTGTTACTGTGGTCCCAGCTCTCTGTAGGTCATTCACTAGGTCCCCCGTGTGGTTCTGGAATTTTTGCTCACCGTTCTTGTTATCATTTTGACACCACGGGGTGAGATCTTGCATGGAGCCCCAGATCGAGGGAGATTATCTGTGGTCTTGTATGTCTTCCATTTTCTAATAATTGCTCCCACAGTTGATTTCTTTACACCAAGCATTTTACCTATTGCAGATTCAGTCTTCCCAGCCTGGTGCAGGTCTACAATTTTGTCTCTGGTGTCCTTCGAAAGCTCTTTGGTCTTGGCCATAGTGGAGTTTGGAGTGTGACTGAGATTGTGGACAGGTGTCTTTTATACCGATAATGAGTTAAAACAGGTGCCATTAATACAGGTAACGAGTGGAGCCTTGTTAGACCTCGTTAGAAGAAGTTTGACAGCCAGAAATCCTGCTTGTTTGTAGGTGACCAAATACTTATTTTCTACTCTAATTTGGAAATAAATTCTTTAAAAATCAAACAATGTGATTTTCAGGTTTTTTTTCCACATTGTGTCTCTCATGGTTGAGGTTTATCCATGTTGACAATTACAGGCCTCTCTAATCTTTTCAAGTAGGAGAACTTGCACAATTGGTGGTTGACTAAATACTTATTTGCCCCACTGTATCATATAGCAGATGAACACAGTAATATTTGAGAAGTGAAATTATGCTTATTGGATAAACAGAAACTGTGTTGTGTAATAATTCTATAAACAAAATTAGACAGCAGCTATTGTGCCACACTCTGATGACGGTACTAAGGACCTTCTCTGCCACACAGCTATAGAAGCTCCTCAAAACACATCACCCCAAGCACTTTGCAGCTTCTGGAAGATGTACAGACATTGGTGAACTTTCCTCTGCACACTGGAACTGTTCCGGCTCCAGGTGAATCCTTTGGAAAGGTGGTCTCAAAGAGAAAGACTCTGTCAAGTGGACTATTTGCATGTGAGGTAACAACAAGTTTTTATTTATTTTTGTAAATCACTCCTATGAGGCGTGATCGTTTCTTCTAAAGAGTTTGTTCTGAAGTTGCTTCTTATCATGTATTTCTGTCTTTTCCTGGTCCATTGCCCACAGTGAGAAAAACAATGATGGCCCTTCCATCGGGCTATTTTACATCTGGGAGTTTTCTGTCAACTGCTGGGGCGTTGAGATTTCCCTTCTCAAATGCCGTTAAATACAGCATCCTTGGATTGTCAGTCACTCTTCTTCTGGTGGCACTGGGTATCTTGGCCTGGCAGGCCTTTAGATGCTTCAAACGCCCATCCACCAGACGCCCTCAGTCTCAAGCAGGTGAGCAAAGATATAATTAATACAAAACATATTTTTTTCTTGTTGGAAAACAGAAAACATTTGATGAATAGAATTGTTTTATCTTTGCTGCAGTGAATGGTCATTTGTTTTACGGAGGCGAACTAACAGGACAGTATAGAGAAATTCCAACCATCAAGGTGAGAAGTGACTGCAAAACACAATTTCAATCTGCTAAATTGGCATTATTCTTGGAAATAAAAATAAATATATTATTGATTATTGATATGCTTTTTTTTGTTCTCGTTTTTACCTGTCCCATAGATACAGAAAATGGAAAATTTGACGGCCTCTATGGGCTGAAACAGTTTAATGTACCACATGGAAGTTTAGTGTATTATGCTTATTGTTGTTTTTATTGTGAACAGAAAGAAAGAAAGAAAGAAAGAAAGAGAGAAAGAAAGAAAGAAAGAAAGAAAGAAAGAAAGAAAGAAAGAAAGAAAGAAAGAAAGAAAGAAAGAAAGAAAGAAAGAAAGAAAGAAAGAAAGAAAGAAAGAAAGAAAGAAAGAAAGAAAGAAAGAAAGAAAGAAAGAACGGAAAACAAAAGCATAAATGTATATTTATGCTACCTAATTGTTAGTAGTGTCTCGAGTGGTAGGGTACACTCTGGTTAACAAATACCACACATTTATGTGCATTGTGTACAGTATTTACCCAGTAAAAGATGGGTAACTTCAGATATGTTTACCAGTCTGAAGCCAAAAACCTATTAGATGTAAAGGACAATTAGGAGTAGGACATGCTTAAGAAAAATAATATTACTGTAATTTAAATGCATATGCAAACTTTGTAGGTCGAGGATTTTGATGCGAACATCTTGGGAACTACAAAAGAAACAGGAGACAAAGTCTGTATCATCATCTTTTTGCTATAAATTTCACATCTAAACCTGCTAGAATACTTTAGTTTAGTTTATAAAAGTATAGCATTTGTATGCCTTTGCATGGCAGTCCTCTGAAAATACCAATGATTCTGTGGTGGCACTGTTAAAATTGGGCTAAAATAACATTTATCACATAGGGAAAAAAGCAGTGCTGTATTCTTTGCTAAACACTGTCTCACAATCCATCTCCTCAGGGGTTTGACGGATGGCTCCATTATTCATTGTACTATGACGAGCAGCAGCATCATCTTGTGGTTACTATTTTGAAAGTGGAAGGGTTTCAAGACCAAAAGCCAACAAGCAGCCACCAATTGTTTGTCCAAATTAAGCTGTTATGGACTGGATGCGAGAAAGATGTAGCTCACATTGATGAAAGGGTAACTCACATCCTCATGATTTATTTAAATATATTTGAAATGTGAACAATATATATGTTGTAAAATGGGAACAAAAACAAAAGTGTAATGTTGTTATACAGTGGTACCCCTACATACGAATTATTTAATTAATTTTGTGGTTCCCCATTAACTGCGAAAAACGAGGACACCGTACATTACAATTTGATTCATTCGTTCCACAGCACAAAACCTAAGATAGATCCTTAATAAATACTTCTGGAACAATTACAAATGGCAACTACACATAGCAAAATTATTATGAATACAAATCGGAATAAAATAATAAAAAATAAAAAATTAATAATAATACAAATAAAAATAATGTAATGAATCGGGTCCTAATGTTGGGTTGTCTTTTGCATGCTGTTCTTGAATGCACCGTGTGACTGAAGATAGAGTGAGAGATGTGCGGAAGAGTTTTTACTTTCTGTTTTCATGTAGTTGTTGGAGTCGGCTACGGCGGACAGTCGTCTTGTTGTGTTGCACAAGTTCTAAAATAAATCATTAATGATGAAGCTAGTGGCTTCCTTGCCGATTACTACCCATCCTGTTAGAATAATAATTGTCACCTTAACTTATAAAGACTGGCCAACAGAGATCGGAGGAGGACTGTCGAGACCGTTGACATATTCCATCCAGCCGTATCGTCGAGCCAGTTCACTGACGCGCACACCACGCTCATATTTTTTGTTTTATTTCCATCTTAATTTCAATGCTAATCGTCACTTTTTTCCTTTTTTTTCACCACCCGCACTAGACATCTTGGGACCCATGTTGATTTCTCTTACAAAAAAATCCGCCGTGCGTCCGTCTTGCGGGAAAACAATAAAATTGCAACTCTGTCATAAAATGTCGTATTTCGAGCATGTTGTCACACATAACGAGACAAGTGACGAGCCAGATTTTAAGTTGGATTTTGAAAGGCTCGTATATCGATGAGATCTTATGTCGAGGTACCACTGTATTTTTGTTCAGTGTTTGTATGTACAGTGGTATGAAAAAGTATCGGAATCTTTTGGAATTTCTCACATTTTTGCATAAAATCACCATCAAATGTGATCTGATCTTTGTCAAAATCACACAGATGAAAAAACACTCTGCTTTAACTAAAATCACCCAAACATTTATAGGTTTTCATTTTTTAATGAGGATAGCATGCAAACAATGACAGGAGGGGGAAAATATGTATGTGAACCCTCTGCCTAAGGAAACTTAAACAGCATTCGAAACCAATTTTACGAAACAATTTAAGTCAGGTGTGTGCCCATTCACTGACGAGTGGCTTACAGTTGCCCTGCCCACTATAAAACACACACCTGGTAAGAATTGTCTTGAAGTGCTCCATAGCTGGGTCAAAAGAGCTGTCTGAAGACCTACCATCAAGGATTGTTGATTTGTATAAAGCTGGGAAATTATACAAAACCATCTCTAAAAGTCTGAATGTTCATTAATCAACAGTCAGAGAAGTTGTCTACAAATGGAGAGAGTTTAGCACTGTTGCTTCTCTCCCAAGGAGTGGTCGTCCACCAAAGATGATGCCAAAAGTTTAGCGCAGAATACTCAGAGAGGTAGAAAAGATTAAAAGATTAGTACTGATCGATATGCCAGACTGATCTGCAACTACAGGAAGCATCTGGTTGAAGTTATTGCTGCCAAAGGGGGAGTGCATGAAATATTGAATGTGATGCTTCACTTACTTATTTTTCCCCCCCTCTGTCATTGTTTACATACTATCCTCATTAAAATATAAAAACCTATAAATGTTTGGGTGGTTTTATTTAAAGCAGACAGTT
Organism: Corythoichthys intestinalis; assembly: GCF_030265065.1. NCBI lineage: Eukaryota > Metazoa > Chordata > Actinopteri > Syngnathiformes > Syngnathidae > Corythoichthys > Corythoichthys intestinalis. Next base: position 52,348,827 of record NC_080399.1, read on the forward strand.
TTTTCATCTGTTTGATTTTGACAAAGATCAGATCACATTTGATGGTGATTTTATGCGAGATGTGAGAAATTCCAAAAAGGTTCAGATACTTTTTCATACACTGTATTTATATACTATACATATGCTGTGCATACATACTGTACATTTACAACTCTTTAAGTGTGGTAGTCATTTTAACTTACTTTAAGTACACTGATGCACCTGTACATTACAGCATTTTTAATTTCAATGCCCAATTAACAAAGTGACACCTTGCATCTCAAATTGTTGCTTTAATCCAATTAGAGTGAAGGGACATCACTTGCTCTGTGCACAGTGCTGCAGGACTGGCAGACTCGCATTGTAAAAGGCACCTGTAACCCATTGTTTGGAGACCAGTTCAGTTGTATTCTGCGTGATGAACAACAGCTGGATCATATCGCCCTAAGGATGGAGGTTGGTATGACGTAAATTATTTAAGACATTGAAAAGAAAGTACGGTTGTATCACCATGCTGTCAGTTTGGCATTATTGAAATCTTAGTGAAGTTAAGACAATAGGCTGTCATGACTATGCTTATTCAAGTGAAGTCTGTAACAAGTCCAGCAAACTGTGAATATTTTCCCTTTTGGTCTTCATGTTTCAGGTGAAAAACTTTGACAAATTCTCCAGACACACAGCATTAGGGGAGGTGAGGACTTCTCTCGGACAACTCAATATCTCCTACCCTCTTGAGCTAAAAGGAAAGCTCATCACTCCCCGGAAGGTAAAAATGCACAAACTAAACTTTTATTTTTGCACCAAGTTTTTTATGAGATGAATTAAAGATCATAGTTAAAAATCAAAAAACATTTCTAAAATATACAAAGTGACTATTTCTTTTAAATAATGTTCACAAATCTGTGACAGTCAGAACTCCTCCTTTGTTGAGATAATCCATTCCATCTCACTGGTGTGCGTATAGAGATACATACTGTATGCTGCACATTTCATTTGGCAGGATCTTGTCGGGGAAGTGCTTCTGTCCCTGAGGTTTCTTCCAACGTCTCAGAGGATTGAGGTTGGAGTGTTAAAGGTTCGAACGATCCATAAGGAAAAACACATGGATGCAGGTAAATGACAAATATGTGTGTGCAATATGTAATCAAACAAAGTACATACTAATGGATGTGCATTCTTTGTATTAAATTTCAGATTCAGCTCTCTATGTCAGGATCAGTGTGCAGTGCGACCGATGCAAGTTGAAGTACCAGAAAACATCCGCAGTGACGCGTGGCACTATGACTGTCTTCAATGAAGTTCTTGTTTTCTCCTTGCCAGAATTTCCTCTTCAGCAGTGTAAAATTTTAGTTTCTCTTTATGGGACTCACTTAAGTAAGAAATCACCAAAGCAACTGATTGGACAATTAATGGTGAAGAAGGACAAGAATTCTGAAAATGAACACTGGGATCTTATGCTCCGATCAGTCCGCCAACCAATTGCAAGGTGGCATGCTCTGCTTATCTGAGTTATTTCCCAGCAACTTTTTCTACATGTCTTAATTGTTTTTAAATTAAGTAGGTAGAATAATATCCACATAAGAGAGAGATTTTACCCCCTTCCCACATAGCACACGCATTTAAACGTATTGCGGTGCCTGGCAATAATGACGCTCATATGTGTTATATGTCATTTATGCTAACCCTGGGGCTTGGGCAAAAAAATAAAGCTTATAAATAAATGCATGTCGTCAAATAAAACCACGAGCGCAAGCTCATCTTGATCATCCCGAGACGTATTGTTATTTTATAATGAACAAAACAATACCCAGAGGAAGGTAGAATAGCCAAAAATTTTACTCATGTAAGAGTAGCGTTATTTCTAAATAATATTACTCAAGTAAAAGCAAAGGTAGCGGCAGAGTGGTTAGCACGTCTGCTTCACAGTTCTGAGATCAAGGGTTCAATCCCTGGCTCTGGCCTTCCTGTGTTGAGTTTGCATGTTCTCCCCATGCTTGCGTGGGTTTTCTCCGGGTTCTCTGGTTTCCTCCCACATCCAAAAAACATGCATTGCAGGCTGATTTAAAACTATAATATTGACCAACTGATTAAAGGTGTACCCCACCTACCACCCAAAGTTAGCTGGGATAGGCTCCAGTAGAGCCTAGTTCGGGCCTAAAAAATCCAGCCCGACCCGACACGGCCCGCCGGTATTGAGGCCCGACCCGGCCCGAGCTCGATCACTTAACTAGATTTGCAGGCCCGAGCCCGAAAAACCCGATTTTTTTTTTTTTTTTTTTTTTTTTTTTTTTGACTGACGCGGGAAAAACGCAGCAGCAGCAATTTATTTTCATTTCTTCGAGTTGGCAGAAAAAAACGCAAGTTTTCTTAATGTTTAAATAATCTACATATTGTTTTGAGAATTATCAAAGCATTCACACAACGAAATAACGCTGGGAAAGTTTGTTAAACATATTTCTGAGTGTGTGGGATATTGTTCTCACATGGACGCGCCTCTCTGACAAGGAAATGAAAATGAGGGCGGTGCCTTGGCCGTGCGCAAACGGTACAGCGGGAGGACAAGAAGAAAAAGCGGCCGGCGCCACGGCGTTCGTGCACACGCACAAGCAAAAGCGCAATACAGAGAGCCTGCTCTCCATTTTTTTTTTTTTTTTTTTTTTTTTTTTTTTTTGAGTGACGCGGAAAAAACGCAGCAGCAGCAATTTATTTTCATTTCTTCGAGTTGGCAGAAAAAAACGCAAGTTTTCTTAATGTTTAAATAATCTACATATTTTTTTTAGAATTATCAAAGCATTCACACAACGAAATAACGCTGGGAAAGTTTGTTAAACATATTTCTGAGTGTGTGGGATATTGTTCTCACATGGACGCGCCTCTCTGACAAGGAAATGAAAATGAAGGCGGTGCTTCGGCCGTGCGCAAACGGTACAGCGGGAGGACAAGAAGAAAAAGCGGCCGGCGCCACGGCGTTCGTGCACACGCACAAGCAAAAGCGCAATACAGAGAGCCTGCTCTCCAATTTTTTTATTTTATTATTTTTTTTTTTAATAATTTATTAGTCCGGCATGGCGGCCCGACCCGACCTGACCCGAACGTGAATGCTTAAAATGTGGGCCCGACCCGACCCGACATTCGGGTCGGGTCGGGTTCGGGTTCGGGCACAAAATCTAACCTCTAGGCTCCAGCACCCATGCGACCCTTGTGAGGATAAGCGGCTCAGAAAATGAATGAATAAAAAGTAGTAGTCATCCAACAATTTACTCAAGTACAAGTAATAAAGTATCTGTTGAAAAGAATACTAAAGTAATGAGTAACATTATGAGTAACTGATTACAATTTCTGATTGGTTTTGTTTTCTGAAAATTGGTGTGTATTTTTTTCTGATCACAACTGTATGAACTAATAATAATATACTGAACTATAACCTGTTATATGACCGTATTATGCCAAAAAAACACAAAAATCATCAAATTCAGACAAGAACAACACTATGACCCATTTCCCATTCAAAGAGCATGAGTGCCCCTAAGTGAAGAAAAAACATTGTTAATGGTACAAGGGAGTTATGTGTTTATTTTTGTGACATCTCATTGGTGAAACTGAGACAGACGCTGTCGGCATATCTGGCAAAAATGAAGTCAATATGTAGAATAAAGAGAAAACGTAATGATTGTAGTCTAGCCCAAAGTTACGGAGTAAGAGTAGTTTTTCATTTTCACAAATCTACTCAAGTATAAGACAAAAGTACTGCATGGGAAAACTACTCTAAGAAGTACATTTGTCTCAAAAAGTTACTCAAGTAAATGTAACGGAGAAAATGTAACGCGTTAATAGCAACCTCTGACAATATGCAGGCACACACAAGAGACTCCTCCAAAGTGGGATGTTCAGGAACAAAGTGCTCTGTAATACTGCAAGTGAGAAAACGAAGGAAGGCGGGAAAAACAAGATCTGCAAGAAAAAAACCTTAAACAGGCACCCTTCTTTAAAGGGAACTTCGGACTTAAAGACTCGCAGGCTCTTGACGTATGGAGGGCGCCATGTTTTAAACGCGCAATAGACGCTTTGGGGTGATGACGCAGATTGTCACTGTCACTCGACGAATACTACCGGGTTACTGCAATTCCTTGTACGTAGCAAGACGTCCAAAAGATGCACTCATTGGTTAAACTTATTGGTTTTTATTACCTTTTCATTGCCTCAAAATACTTTTTGTACGTGTTTCCCTCTCATACTTTTAAGCATTGTGTTTTCTTGTGGTAGCTCTAAAGCAGATTGTTGATCTGTTGACCACATAAGTCACATAGCATATTTAAACCAACTCTATTTGAGCTTACTACATTTAAGTATTTTCTTAAGGCATCTTTAAAGCCCGACGTGGCCCGAGCCTGATCAATTAACTTGATTTGCTTGCCCGAGACCGAAGACCCCCGAAATTTTATGTTTTATTTGTAGGCACGAGTCCAAACAAACCCTCGAAATTTTATGTTTTATTTGTGAGGACTCAGGAGAAGGAGGAAATGTGGGGATGCGATGCGTGGTTACGTTTTGTGTGATCACGTTTGTGACGATGCCGGTGCATATATGCATAATGATAATAAATTAAAGCCTGTCTTTTGTAACGAATTCTCCCAGTTAAACAAGACTGTAAGATGGATATTCATGAATTCATATTCATATTCATTTTTATCTTTTATATTTGTGTGTGTCACACTTGGATGGAAGGGAGCAGACTCACGTGCAGAATTCAGTTCAGTCTTTTATTTAACACAAACAATAAGAAGCAGGAACAAACTGAGGGCGCTCCAGAAGGAGGGAATAACGAGCTATAAAATAAAATGATACAAACGAGAAACAAGAGAGCCAGGCAAAATGCACTGGAGTTTACAACTACAACAAAGGGCTATGCATGAGGCACGAAATAACAAAGAGCTATGGCAAAATACTATGAGCAACTTACAACTTAGAATACTGTATCTTGGCTGTGGTGGCAACGAAGGGCGAAGACACTTTGGCACGAGACTAGGGAGTGACAAACAATATAAGCACATGAGGAATGGGGCACAGGTGGGAACAATAGGTAATCATAATCAGTGACAGGTGAGACGGCAGGAAGGGTGAGTGGTGGAAGCAGGAGGGTGAGGCTTCAAAATAAAGCAGGAAGAGACAATATACCAAAACATGACAACCCCTCACCCAGACGTGACAGTGTGTCTGTTCTAACAGGCGGATAGTGGATTTGACATTTATTTTAATCTCAAGTTGGAAGAAAAAAGAAAACAAGTTTTCCCAATGTTTAAATAGTCTACATATTTTTATGATCCTTATAAATACATTTACCCAACAAAATAATGCTGGAAAGTTTGTTAAATATATTTCTTGTATGAGACCAAAGCGCCACATTCGTGTACATTCAGAGAAGCCGAAACAGGTTTCTGTATAGCATCTTCAACAATCAATTTGAATCCTTTCCATCTATATCCCTCTGCTATCAAAAGTGTTTGCTTTTCAATTTCCCTGTCTTAAGTTTGTTTTTCACTATTAGCTGCTCCATATCGAAAAGGAAATACCAGGATACTCGCGGAGGGTGCCAGGGTGGGAGGGGAAGAGAAAGAGAGCAGGGCCACTGCGTTTACGTGCACAGGCATGGACAGCGCCTTCTCTGTTTTATCCAAATTATTTTATTTAACATACATACATCGTTTTAGTATAAATATATGAATATATATTTATTTTTAAAAAAGCGAGAGAGAAGTCGGCCCGACCCGACCGTAAATAATCACACATAAGTCGCTCCATAGTATAAGACGCACCCTCTGCCAAACTATGAAAAAAACTGTGACTTATAGTCCGAAAAATACGGTATAATTTGATGATACTGCATACAACCTATAGCAAATTCTTATTCAAATACTGTACTTGTGCTGCCTTATCTACTATGTACTACACTCCACCTGAAAGACATAAGTCTGACATAATTGCTTATTGTCAACTGATATTATTTTATTCTGGTAGTGTTGACAGGTACAACTTAAGCCTTCTACATTCATCATCACATCCCAAATATTGAGTCCGTTTAATAGCTCAGTACTTGGTATGTTAAGCTGATATTCGCCAAAGTGACAAGTAGAAGTGGAGTGTCTAATGCGGACTGTCAAATTAGATTGTTCTAATTGATTTAGCAATTTTATGTTAGTCAATTGCATTATAAATTGTATGTTTATTATAATTATAAATTTTCTCATTTATGTGCTACATATGAAAGCGACAATAAAATGCATTACTGATCCTGACTGATATCCCTGACTCTCATTTGTCTCTTTACCTATGTACGATTCAGCCGAGTAAATTGAGCTGCTCAAACTGACTTTGTTAGTAGGGAAACAATGAACACTAAAGTTCTTTTATTGGTAATGTTTTTGCTACCTACAGAAAAGATAGGCATCGCCAGTTTTCAATTAAAATTATTGTAAAATTATGATTTTATGATTTTGACTTCACATTCTAATTCAAAGAATACATTGTCAGACACAAGAAATAATGACAGCAGACATTTTTTTATGAATTGAAAAGTGTTTTATAGTGGCATATTTCACAACATATTATATGAGTTGAAACATCCCATCACGAAAATTTACTTTATTCAGCTGCATCTTTCCCCTGTAAGAACACAAAGCTAAAAGTTAAATCATAACAATATTCATTTTATTGTGACAGACAATAACGCCAAAACAATTTTCTGCGCTCTTGTATTAGTACTAATCATTTAAATGTGTTTTATAGTATTTACCTTGCCAGAGTCGCGGCTTTTGGCTCTCAGTTTGTTGACCTGAGACTCTGCAATATCAGCACGCTCTTCAGCCTCTTCCAGCTCATGCTGGACCTTCCTGCACTTGGACAAATGAGCATTGGCCTGCTCCTCCTGGAAGGTCAGATGGACAGATAGATTTAGCTGGCAATAGAATTAACTTTGCAGCCTAAATTATTTGGCAGTGAACTTTTCATATACATTTCACACAGATGTCATTTTTGGTCTAAATCCTTACCGCTTCCTCAGCCTGTCTCTTATAGGCCTTCACCTTAAGTTGTAATTTATCAACCAGATCCTGCAGCCTGCTGACATTTTTCTTGTCCTCTTCAGTCTGTAATAGAAAAATCAGGTTTTCAGGTTAAATTCATTTAATGATTCAATTTAGGTTAATTTCTTTGCAACCACAATTACGCTATATATGATAGGCTATGTGTTCTATGTCAGGACTTCTAAAGTGGAAGGAGTGCTTCTACTGCAAGTAAATATTAGTTGGCCCTTCAAAGTTTTGCATCATTTTGGTTTTCTGCCTTTCTAGCCACTGTCCTGTATTCTCAGTTTAGTTTTTGAGCTTCATAAAGAGCAGGCATCGATCACATGCAAACATGTTGATAACATGAACAATAATACCATTTATATGTGTTACATGATAGGTCTTTTTGGTCTACTTGTATATCAGTATTGGCACAAAAACATTAAAAAACACGCATGACACCCCCCTAAAAAGAAGTATGCATACTAAATGATTATATATTTACCTGGTAAGTGAGCTCCTTTACTCTCCTCTCATATTTTCGGACACCTTTAACAGCATCAGCTCCACGTCTTTGCTCTGTCTCAATCTCTGCCTCAAGCTCACGGACCTGGGGATTGTTTTTGAATTTGGCATTTATCATTTTAATAAGATGTTACAACTCTTTTGTTGTAACACTCATACCCTAGACTCCAGTTTCTGAAGCTGCTTCTTGCCACCCTTCATGGCCAAGTTCTCAGCCTCATCCAGGCGGTGCTGAAGGTCCTTGACAGCAACCTCAAGGTTCTTTTTCATCCTCTCCAGATGAGCACTAGTGTCCTGTTCCTTTTTGAGCTCCTCAGCCATCATTGCAGCCTAGAAAGGACAGAATGTGTATGTCACAAGAAGCAATCAGATAAAACAATCTTATTAAAAAGGTAACATACATCAGTAATGGCCTTCTTGGCCTTTTCTTCTGCATTTCTGGCTTCCTGAACTGTGTCATCCACTTCACTCTGGATCTGGACAAGGTCAGTCTCAAGCTTCTTCTTTGTGTTCAGAAGGCTTGTGTTCTGAGACATCGAGATAATTGTCATCAGAAAAAAAGACAACAATGCTCCAGTGTTGAATCATAAAACTTGACTTCACATTATTTACCTGAGAGTGCAGGAGCCCAACACGTTCACTGGCATCTACCAGCTCCTGCTCAGCAACCTTACGGCCTCTCTCTGTTTGTTCCAGAGCGGCCCTAAGTTCCTCAATTTCAGACACCATGAGGCCATTCCTGCGGTCCACCATGGCAGCTTGTTCCTTGAGGTCATCCTGTGCTCTGACAGCATCATCAAGGTGCAGTTGAGCATCCTGATAGAAGAAAAAAACCATCGGGGTGATTAGTGAATGAAAGACAACATGAAAGAACTGCAATCGTGTATTTGCAATTAACATTGTCATACCTTCAGTTGTGCCTGCACAATCCTCAGCTGCTTCTGAGACTCCGCTGCCTGCCGATTGGCGTGGCTCAGCTGAATCTCCATCTCATTCAAATCTCCTTCCATTTTCTTCTTGATTCTCAGGGCATCATTCCTGCTCCTGACCTCAGAATCTAAAGTGCTCTGCATGGAATCAATCACCCTCTGGCTGTTCCTCTTAATCTGCTCCATTTCCTCATCTTTCTCTGCCAGCTTCCTGTCCACTTCTCCTTTAACCTGGTTAAGCTCCAACTGGACACGTAGGATCTTAGACTCTTCGTGTTCCAGAGTTCCCTATGTCATTGAATTATATACAGTATAAACACAGATACCGAATAACAATTTTGCTACGTTCATATTAGTTCAAATCACCTCAGCCTCTTCAAGCGCAGTTTGGATTTCAGATTTCTCTGTCTCCACCTGCTTTTTGGCCTTTTCAAGCTCATGGATGCTCTTTCCGGTCTCTCCAATCTGTTCTGTCAGATCAGATATCTCCTCTGGAAAGAGACAAAGAAGTTTTCAAATTTGTTATTACTTTCACCATATGCAGAACGAAAGGCTAAAATTGAAATTCCACTCAAAATGTCGTGCTCTGAAAAGAAAAAAAAACTTACGCTGCAGATTCTTGTTTTCACGCTTCATGGTCTCCAGCTGATCCAAAGCTTCCTCATAAGAGTTCTTCATCTTGAAGAGTTCAGTGCCAAGAGAGCGCGCCTCCTTCTGAGCTCCCTCAAGCTCGGCCTGACCCTCTTCAAACTTCTGTTTCCATTCTGCCAACACCTAGTTTAACAATTTATACAGTACAAAGTGGTCAGTGTTTTTCTTTGTATGTCATGGGAGCACTTAGATTTAGTTTTACCTTGTCAAAGTTTCTCTGCTTTTTGTCAAGGTTGGCAGCAAGCCCATTGGCCCTTTCCACGTCAATCATGAGGTCTTCCACTTCACTTTGAAGTCTCTGTTTGGTTTTCTCAAGAGAAGCACACTTGGAATTCACAGCCTCAATCTGTTCCTCAGCCTCTTGGAGGCGCTGTGCCAACTTTTTCCTGTTGATAAATTCAATAAACAAGAATAAAGTTCTGTATAAACACTGAAAAGATAAGATGCAAGTTAACGTCTAGATGTTTTACAACATTTTGGAAATTATGATAAGCTTACATGACATTTTTGTTTTTTTACAATATCACATGCCCACCTTCATTTGTAGCTTTTGTTTGCTATTAAGCAGAGATGGGTAGTAACACGTTACATTTACTCCGATACATTTAGTTGAGTAACTTTTTGAGAAAAATGTTCGTCTTAGAGTAGTTTTACCTAGCCATACTTTTTACTTTTACTTGAGTAGATTTGTGAAGAAGGAACATTACTCTCCCTCTGCTACTCTGGGCTTCACTAGAGTTGTTACATTTTCCCTCTTTCTATGTAGTGACTGTGTTTTTGCCAGAGATGGTGACACTGTCGCCGCGACAGTGATCTCAGTTTCACCCATGAGACGTCGCAACAATAACCACATGACTGTATTATAACAATCAGAGGTAACAATGTTTTTTTTTTCCACTAGAGGGCACTCATGCCCTTTGGACAGGTGATGTTTCATAGTTGTGTTCTGGTCTGAATTCAATTAATTTTGTGTCTTATCTTTTTGGCCTAATCTGGTCATGTATTAGGTTATAGTACAGTATAATAGTAACAGTTCATATAGATGAACTTGTGCAAAGAAATAAAACATCATTATTTTAAAAATCAGACATTGTGACCAGGTACTCACAATTTCACTCATTACTTGAGTTTTCTTTTCAAAGAATATTTCTTTACTCGTACTTGAGTACATTTTTAGATGACTACTTTTACTTTTATTTGAGTAATTTTATTTTGAAGTAACGGTACTCTTACTTGAGTAAAATTTTTGGCTACTCTACCGAACTGTGCTACTAAGTGTGGTGATCCATTTCATACCATATCCATTTCAGACCATTAGGTATTGAGTGTCAAATATTAACCATACAATTATGCTCCCTATTCTGTGATTATAAGTGTGATTGAAGCAAGCGAGCATAAAACAAAATACATAATAATGTATATCTGAAATTACATTTTTCCCCGATCTTACTTGGCTTCTTCAAGCTCCTCTGTGCGCTGGATGGCATCAGTTTCATACTTAGTTCTCCACTGAGCCACCTCACTGTTGGCCTTGGACATTCCACGCTGCAACTCAGCCTTGGCTTCCTGCTCTTCCTCAAACTGCTCCCTGAGCAGATCACAGTCATGGCGCGCTGACTGCAGTCCATGGGCAAGAGCATTCTTCGCCTGGCAACACAAACATCCTCTATGAACACACTTCAGCCTCCAAAAAGTCTTTAATTGAAAGTAATGTTTCTTACCTTAACCTCCTCTTCAATCTGTCTCTTCAGTTCCTCAATCTGCTGTGTGAAAGCCTGCTTACCTCTTGTCAACTGTGAGACAAGAGCTTCCTTTTCCTCAATTTGACGACCAAATTCACCTTTTTTTTAAACATATAATCATGTAGCGTGAGTATATTCTTAGTCTTTCATCGGCCGTGTAGTTTGACTGTCAGATGCATACCATTTTCTGTAAGAAGACGGGCTTTCTGTGCACCCAGGTCATTGAGCTGACGAAGATTCTCATCATTCTTGGTCTTCAGTTCACTAAGTTGGTCCTCAAGTGTGCGGCACATCTTTTCAAGATTTCCCTTGAATTTTGAAGATGTAATTTGTATTATTAGCCAGTTTTTGTTTAATAGTTCTTAATTCATGCTACATACTGTGTGAAATAAATTAACATAGTGTAACAAAGCTTTACCTTTGCTTTAGCAACAGCCTCCATGTTGCTGGAGAGATCATCAATCTCCATCTTGTATTCACTTTTTTCCTTCTCAAGCTTCTGCTTGACACGCTGGAGGTTGTCAATCTGTTCACCCAGCTCAGCAACACTGTCAGCCTGCTTCTTTCTTAGAGCGGCAGCAGTGGCTTCATGCTGCAAGGTGGATTCCTCAAGATCACGGCGCAGCTTCTGGAACTCAGCCTCGCGCTTCTTGTTCATCTCAATCTGAGCAGCAGTGGCACCTCCGGCCTCTTCCAGCCTCTCGCTGATCTCCTCAAGTTCCCTGGAGAGATCGGCTCTCTGCTTCTCAACCTTGGCACGAGCAGCACGCTCAGCCTCAATCTCCTCCTCTAGTTCCTCAATACGGGCCTATTAGAACATATTTATATTCAATTTTAAAATCTAACATTTATTATTGAGAAAAGATCATTTCCAGGAAAAAAATGAGGTTAGCCTACCTGAAGTTCTTTAATCTTCTTCTGAAGCTGGGCACCCATTGACTGCTCATCCTCAATCTTGCTAAGAAGTTGACTAATTTCAAAGTCCTTCCTATGAAGATTATCAATATTTTTTTGTAACTTCTTTGGGAAATCATTGTTGATAATACAGTACAAAAAAGAGAAGAAGAATGAAGCTTTTACTTTTTCAGTTTTTCATCAGACTGCTGTTTGTCATTCTCAAGGTCCATGATAGATTCCTGAGCTAGTTTCAGGTCACCCTCAAGCTTCCTCTTAGCCCTCTCCAGATCCATACGTAGCTTCTTCTCTTGTTCCAGAGAACCTTCAAGCTGCGTTATATTATTCGGTGAGTCTGGTATTCAAGCCACATCTTGTCATTCTTGTAGAAATAACTAACAAATCAAAACTTACATCGTCCACTTGCTGCTCAAGCTTGGTCTTCGCTTTGGTCAGAGTGTTGACCTTATCTTCCTCAGCCTGCAGGTCATCAAGAGTCTGCTGATGAGCCTCCTGAAGAGCTTTCTTCTCCTTGGTCAACTTAGCTATGCTCTCATCCTGAGAGGCCATCTCCTCAGTCAGGTTCTTCACCTACAATGGAAACAACAATTTTAATTATTACACAAAAACTGCACTGTCTGATGTGGGGCGTCTATACAGTATTTATAAAATTATACAGTATATTGGGTATTGCACACCTTGTTCTCAGTGGCATGTTTCTCCTTCTCCACTTTGGCCAAGGTAAGCTCCAGGTCATCAATATCCTTCTTGAGCTCAGAGCATTCATCCTCCAGCTTTCTCTTTTTTGCAGTAAGCTCAGCATTGATTTCCTCTTCATCCTCCAACCTCTCAGTTGTCTCCTTGAGTTTGGCTTCCAGTTGAATCTTGCTCTTGATAAGACCCTCACATCTCTCCTCGGCATCTGACAGATTTTCTGATTCCTGTTGCACATTGAACAAAAAATGTAATCATACAAAACATAACTAAAAAAACAAATCCAAACAATGACTTATTACTAACAGAGGCAACTTGCAGCTGCAGGTCATTCTTCTCCTGCAGAAGAGACACCATCTTCTCCTCAAGTTCCTTCTTCTTTGCAAGAGCAGCAGCCAAGTCAGAGGTCATCTTTTCGTAGTTTTCCTTCATTTGTGCAAGCTCCTTCTCTGTTTCCGCACTCTTCAGCAGAGGCTTGATCTTGTAGTACACCTTCATCCATGGCCAATGCTTGACATTCATGAATGAGCGCACGTTGTACTGGATGGTAAAGATAGCCTCCCTGGGCATGGACATTTCAGGTTATGCATGTGCTTCTTTTATGTTTTTTTTTTTTTTTTTGGTTAAATAAATACAGTGGTACCTCTACTTATGTACGTCTCTACATACAGAATTTCCAGGTTAACACAGGCTTCAAGGGGAAAATATTGCCTCTCGTTACGAAATAAATTTCCGGATACTGTATCTGTATGTGTGTAATAACTTTTATTCTTTACTGTATTCTGTTTTTTTACATTATGCACAACTCTGATTTTATGTTTATTGTGCAATAATCTAATTATAACATGTATTTTTGTTACATGTTTTGATGCATTTTTATGCATTATAATAGATTTCTGTCTGAATTTCTGGGGCCTGGAATGGATTAGGGCATCGACATGGAAAACACGTCTCTACTTACTGAATATTCATGTTACGAAACTACTTATAGAACCAATTAATTTCGTAAGTAGATGCACCACTGTACTTGGTTTGAATTTTTTTTCTCCCTGAATTTATAACATGCCTCCGCTCCATCATTTTCACAAACTCCTTTCTCATGAGGTAACCACGGCAAAGGGCCTGAGTCATAGTAACAAGAGCTGCCAGCTTCTCATCTCTCATTTCCTCAAGGGTACCCAGAAGACCTGCTTTGAAGAACACCTAAAGAGAAATAATGTTTTTTTTTTAAATTGCTGTGCCGCCTGGAATAAAAAACAGAATTGGGTGTCTATAATAATTAAAAAAAATAAAAAATATTTTTAAAAAAAGCTAGGGGTGGGCTGATATAATTGGACATAATAAATTAGTCATATTATTTATTTACCTTGGTGTGACCAAATCTGTATTGGTCATGGTCAATGTCGATTGAACCAAGAAGCTTCTCAGCAGCTTTTTTATTGTCAATGAACTGGCCCTCAGGGATGACACTGGCATTCAGCACCTTGTACCTTTTTAGTTCAAGATTTGTTAAATCCTGTCACTTTTTATGATTGATTTATACTGATGATAAAGCATGATAAAGCATGTATAATACCTCTGCTTGAAGTCACCATAGAGGATTCTACTGGGGAAACCTTTCCTGCAGATTCTGATACCCTCCAGCACACCATTGCACCTAAGCTGGTGGATGACCAGGAAATTCTCCATCAGACCTAAGGAAAGGGAAACATTGCATAGTGTTTTTTATTAACAGTGGCAACTCCAACTCCAAATCAGGTGATAAGATATGATGCCCATAACAATTACCACAAATGGTTTACAGTGTATCACAAAAGTGAGTACACCCCTCGCATTTCTGTAGATATTTAAGTATATCTTTTCATGGGACAACACTGACAAAATGAAAAGTAGTCTGTGTGCAGCTTATATAATAGAGTTAATTTATTTTCCCCTCAAAATAACTCAAAATATAGCCATTAGTATCTAAACCCCTGGCAACAAAAGTGAGAACACTCCTTAGAAACTACGTACATCCCTAAATGTCCAAATTGTGTACTGCTTGTTTCCCTCCAAAATGTCATGTGACTCGTTACAGGAGTGCTGTCAGCATTGCTTCAGAGATTCAAGAGGTGGGGGGTCAGCCTGTTAGTGCTCGACCATACGTCGAACTCTACATCAAATTGGTGTGCATGGCTGTCACCCCAGGAGAAAGCCTCTTCTGAAGACGGTACACAAGAAAGCCCGCAAACAGTTTGCTGAAGACATGTCAACAAAGCACATGGATTACTGGAACAATGTCCTATTGTATGATGAGACAGGTGGGCTTTCTTGTGTACCGTCTTCAGAACAGGCTTCTGAATCTTCTATATTTTGAGGGGAAAATAAATTAACTCTATTGTATAAGCTGCACAGAGACTACTTTTTATTGTGTCAAAGTGTCATTTTGTCAGTGTTGTCCCATGAAAAGATATACTTAAATACCTGCAAAAATGCGAGGGGTGTACTCACTTTTGTGATACACTGTATATGTATTCTACTGAGATTTTTACAAAATAATTTACCTGGCGTCTTTGACTCATTAGGAATCAGACAACGCACAAAGTGAGGATGGGTGCTCCTCAAGTTTGTCATCAGTTTGCCCAAATTTTCCTATAATTCCAAAACAGTCAATTTTAATAAAATACAAAATACGCAAAAATCTTTTGCCAATGAGAACTTACCCTAAACTGCGAAGATACAGTCTGCATAGAACCACCCTTCTTCTTGCCTCCTTTTTTGCCACCACCGGCTTCTGTTTACCATTTGGAGGGTATCAATTGAGTAGAACAACATTTAATATTCGTATAATGCATCAGATTTATTTTTTATTTTATTTTCCAACCTACCTTCGGCAGCAGCAGGTGGATAAAGGTAAGCCAGCAGTTTCACTGAAGACTTCTGATAGAGTTGCACAACAGACTCATTCAGGGGGTCCTTGTTCTTGTCCAGCCAGCCAGTGATATTGTAATCCACAGTACCAGCATAATGCACCAGCGAAAAGTGGGCCTCAGCCTTGCCCTTTGCAGGTTTTGGCTTCTCAAATGCCTTGCATTTGCCAAGATGCTGGTCATACAGCTTGTTCTTGAAGGATGTATCTGTGGCCTTGGGGAACATGCACTCCTCCTCAAGAATGGAGAAGATGCCCATGGGCTTAAAAAAGTAAGAATAATATTATAGGTCACTCGGTTGAGCTGGCGTCACTAACCAAAATCTGCCTCTGAATCAAATGTCCACCTTTTCAATCAACTCGATGCAAGCAGCCAGGTCCATGCCAAAATCAATGAACTCCCAGATAATACCCTCCTTCTTGTACTCTTCTTGTTCCAGGACAAACATGTGGTGATTAAAGAACTGTTGCAACTTCTCATTGGTGAAGTTGATGCACAGCTGCTCCATGCTGTTGTACTGTGGGAAGACAAATCGTCACACCGATAATTTACACGACGACAATGACTAACATTTGTCTTTCTATGTGAATGAAGCTTACATCAAAGATTTCAAAGCCAGCAATGTCTAAGACACCAATGAAGAACTGCCTTGACTGTTTTGTGTCCAACATCTGGTTGATACGGATGACCATCCACAAGAACATCCTCTCATAGATGGACTTGGCTAGGGCTGTTACTGAGTTCAGCACCTAAAAACATACATCGAATGATTCAATCTAAAGGATGGAACCAGCCGTATGTTTTTGTGATTGACACCGTGATATGTCTTTATTGATAATACCTGGGGTACAGTCTGTCCCTTGGTAACAAACTCATTTCCAACTTTCACTCTGGGATAGCACAGAGCCTTCAGCATGTCAGCTGAGTTCAGACCCAACAGGTAGGCAACTTTATCAGCATCTGAAATATTTTAGAGTGCTTTTGATTGTTTGACAGAAGCAGTCTAACGGCAATAAAATGGCATGCTGATACTTTTGGGACAAATTTGACCGTTACAACGTACCCTCTGTGCCATCAGGTTCTGCCTGCTCCTCACGCTGCTTCTGCTTGAATTTCATGTTGCCATGATGGAGTACAGCACCAGTCATTTTGTAGATGCTCATCTTCTCCTCATTGGTGAAGCCCAGGATATCAATAGCATTCTGTGCGTACAAAAAAAATATCTTTTTCAAAAAGAAGCATTTGCAAACAACAAAATATGCAAAGAAAAGGTCAAATAAAACACAAAAGGACTAAAAATATTTCAAAACTAACTACTCACATCAGTGGCTTCCAGCTCAACTTTGTCATCAATGCTGGCCACAGTGATCTGACCCTGACTGCACATGGGGAAGTCGTAGGGGTTGGTTGTGATGAGTGACATCTCTTTAAAATAGAAATAATATTTTGAAAATTAGTTGACTTTTTTATTGGACATTGAAATGTGTGAATCATGTATTTTAAAATGACTTCACCAATCAGCTCTGGTTTGTGGTTGGTCATCATCTGATAGAAGATGTGATAGCCTCTCTCATCAGGCAGCTGGAATGTCACTCGGGACTTTTCCAGCAGATCTGAAATAGTTTTAGGCAAATCGCTCATGTCACATCCCATAATCATGTTGCAGTCAAAGCATTTTCAAAACTGTGAATTGCATACTTACATGTCTCAATATCAGCACTGGCCAGTTTGCCAGTTGTGCCGAAATGAATTCGGATGAATTTACCCTGTTTAGAAAATACAGTTTTCCTAAGACTCATTTCTTCATAACGTACAAAGCATAGTTATTCTCTTGCAATTTCAAAATACTCACAAAACGAGAAGAGTTGTCATTCCTCACAGTTTTGGCATTACCGTAGGCTTCCAGAAGAGGATTGGCAGCGATAATCTGATCCTCAAGTGACCCCTGTAATCATTTTTTAAAAAATGAAATAAAGATCAGCCTCGACAAGTCAAGAAAATTTCTGAAAACACTGTTCTTTTATATATGAATATACCTGATACTTTCCCTGTTCCTTTTGTTTCTTATCTCCACCAACTGAGATTGTGGCAAAGTACTGAATAACACGCTTGGTGTTCACAGTCTTTCCAGCACCAGATTCTCCGCTGAGAAACAGAGACAAACTCATTAAAGTGTGCTTATATATGGCGGAAAACACAGACAAGGCTGAAAAAGGAGTTTCTGCTCTTGCATCCCTCTTTAAAATAAACTGCTGTATTTTAAGCTAAAAGAGCTGTTGTGTTTGATAGAACAATTTGTCTATATGCTGCCATAGCAGATTCATGGCGCAATAAGCCCCCGAACTATTTTAAATTTGTTCGTTTTACCCTGGAAACCCCTGTTTACAGACGTCGCGCAACCGTTTCTGTTTCAACCTAGCCATAAAAAGAAGGTAAGTAAACGTATTTATTATTCGAAATGTCATTTTTTTAGCTTAGAATCATTAATTGATGTCTAATATTTAGTTTAAAAAAAAAAAACGACTTTAAAAAATCATTCACTCATATATTTTAAACTTTTAAACAAATTACGTCAAAATGAAAAAATTGGCATCTGTAAAAAAGTCACGGATATCTTGCTCATAACTATCGCTTGATTTTATTTTTTTCATTACTGTCGCATTTTCCCCAATATTTTAGATGATAAATAATCGATCCAAACAAAGAAAAATGTTTTTTTTTTTAAGTTTAAAAGGGTTAATATATGAAAATGAAAATCTCAATTACTCCTTGATGTCTGCGATTTCTGCATCGCGACTGTTGTTATATTAACATGTTTCACCCATAAAATCCCCCCAAAATCTGGCTGTGGCCATTCACCTCAATGTCTTGACACTCGATGATACATGCTACATGTAGTTTTTGGATCGATACAAGGTAAGTATGCAATAATATCTCGTTAAAATCATGGTGTCTTTAATTATGCTCTCCCGTGCTCTCACCTCGAGTTAGGGTTTTGCTGTTATTTTATTTTATTTAATTTTTTTCAAATGCCCTCAAAATTTTTGTTCCCCCAGAAAATTGATATTTTAAGCTTTCCAATGATGTATCACACATGCATATAGGACCATTTTGAAATTTGGCCAAATTGGGGGTCTCAGAGCGGAACTTCAAGTCACCTGAGTGTTTTCCGCCATATATATGTGTTTTGTTTTTTGTTTTTCTACATTAAAAACACTACTCACGTGATCAAGACAGACTGGTTCTCCCTGTCTGTTAAAATGGAAACATGAAATCAATTCTGCAGCAGCATCAAAAAATAATTATGAACTCATACATGTTCAGTTTATAACATACCAGTAAGCATGAACTGGTATGCATTGTCAGAGACAGAGAAGATGTGGGGTGGAGCCTCCATACGTTTCTTGCCTCTATAAGCAGACACCACTTCAGAGTCATACACTGGGAGCCACTTGTAAGGGTTCACAGTGGCGCAGAAGAGCCCAGAGTATGTCTGTGAGAGAGTCCATGTGCAAAACGCTTAATTAGCTATTAAAGACATATTACCAATATTATGTATATTCACTTACATTTCTACACACTTTACAATATCCGATTCAATGGAAAATACATGTGCAATGATAACAATCATGAAGAAAATGGTCTTACGTAGATCATCCATGCTGCATAACGCTCTTTGAGGTTATACAAGACAGAGGCTTCATTGAGATGGGTCATCATGGCCATGTCCTCAATTTTGTCGAACTTGGGAGGGTTCATCGGACTGACGTCATCTTCTTTGACTGTCCTCTCCTGGAAGAAGACATTAGAGTGAGAATTACTTTCAGCACATGAGTTTAACATAAGAAGGGGATTCCAACCTCTTCATTCTCCAGGACTTTGACGGTGACTTTGCCACCTTCTTTCTTGAGGATTGTTGCCTTGAGATACAGTTCCTTGGTATCAACCACATAACAGGCTGATTTGGCGTCGAATGGTTTGCTCTGGGCCTCAATTCTCTCCTTCTCTGGTTTACGGAGGTAGATGGCAGCTTTGCCATAAACGGCCATTTCTGCGTCGGTACTCATGATGGTGGTTTATGTCTATGAGGGAATCAGAATAATATTCTCAGTAATTTGTATCATATCCATATACTGTAATTAATATAAGGTGTCCCCCAAAATATTGGTTTAATTTCACAGGCCAATAATTTTTGTAATCCTTTTTAAAATAGCCTCAAATATTCTCAAAATTTAAAGAAACATCAAAGTTTTGTATTTGTTATGTCATATCTTTCATTTTTGTTTATTTTTAGCTCTTGTTTATTTGGTTGTTAAATGTTTGTTAGTGTCATGAAAGCCGCTTCAAAATCAAATATTATAATTATTATTATTATGTTCAGGTTAAGCAATCCTGTTCATTTACAAAGAATAGTCATTTTGATCTCAAATGCAGTAACCAAAGATTATATCAACTCCCAAATAAATTTGGACATGGTACCAAAAATTTACAGAATAAGGCTCCATGTTTGGCAAGAACTTGAATCCTGACTTGACATGTTACGTGTCACAGGCGGCGCACATACTGAAAACTTGGTCACAGAATTTAAAAATCTTTGAATTTCTCTCATATATGGAATAATAAAACGTACACCAAGACCCAAATGTCTTTTTCATTGAGCTAACTTTAGTAATTTAAGAGATGTTTGCTTCTAAAGTTGTGTCAATTTTTTTAAAGACAAACTATATTTTACCTGGCTCATGTTAAAATGAATCATACTTCTCTTCTTACAATTCACTGTGTTGTGTTAGTTTCAATTCCTTTGCTATATGGAGTCACACTCGTTTGGATAAACTGTAAGGTCAGCACAAAAGTCTGCGGTATGTACTGTAAATCCTCATTCAAGCCATGTGTGTGTGAGCTCCAGCCTAACCCAGTATACTTTGGGTGACAGATAGCGTACACCCTGGACTGGTCATCAACAAATTTCACGGCATATACACACTAACACTATTCACACTTCCAAAGACACAAACAGACAATTTGAAGTATTCAATGAACCTCTGTGCATGGTTTCAGAATGTGGGAGGAAATAAACACAAGACCTCCCAAATTCCACTCTGAAAGATAAGAATTTACGATCTCACATCAGTATATGCTCACCAGTCATCTACCGTGCCACACCTCTGACAATTAATTTAATATTTGTTAGATTATACAAACAAAATAGAGTAACAGTTTCATACCTGACTTTCTATCCTTTGAATATTTGAATGTCACAATCCTGTTGAAATCAAAATGCAATTTTGTTACTGACGTATTTCAGATACGATCATGAAATATATATTTTTTTGTAATGTTTAATGTACTGTATTTTAAAAAAGGAATATACTAAATTGCTTCAAAGGAGAGAAGTTGTACTTACTACACACTGGGGTCTTCAGGGTCCTTCACCACACACTGCTTCAGCCCCCTTGGTCTCCTTTTATACTAAGTGTTGGTTGCTTATATGGCAAGAGTTAAATAAGGACCACAGGCCAAATTGGTGTGGATGACCTTGAAAGCCAACATCCCTAGAAACACGTCCACTCACATTCTCTTGAGAGGTTTATTTTCATCGGTTCAAATTGATTTCTATGTAGCTATCAATATAGGGGTTATCATAAACACATTTTTTGCCCTGGTCCTTGTAATCTTGTATAAGTGAAGACGTCAATACACTACGGCAACTTATTAATGCTACTTTATTGTGTAGTAATCATTTATTTTCATCATGGTAAAATGACAGTAGATGCGTTTGTTTATTGAAAGTTGTGTGATTTTGTGAACTTTCCATTAAAAAATCAATCAAATGAAAGTCTTACGTTTTGTGGGCAGTACATATTGTATTACCATACTTTAGGGCTGCAACAAATGATTTTTTTTTTTTTTTTTTATAATCGATTTGTCATATTTGTGTGTGTCTCAGTTTTTTTTCTTTCCTTTATGCAGCACCTGATTGAGCCAGATTGGCGGGGTAATGCGACACACCTGTGCTTGATTAGGAAAGCTCAGTATTTAAGGAAGCTGGTCACCATCTGCAAGTGTCGGACTATTGCTTGCTATTTGCCTTGCTTACCGCCTGTGTGTTCATCGTCATCCTTCGAGTTTCCCGACGTTCTACGGTCGTATTCTGGTTTGGTCATCTTTACTTTAGTGCTCTTTTGGGCTTTGTAGTCAGATTCTTGTACTGTGTTATATTCATGCATTCTAGCGTGCTCTCTTAGTTGTACTTTGTTAAACTCGCATTTTTCGCGTGCTC
This sequence comes from Corythoichthys intestinalis, assembly GCF_030265065.1. Classification (NCBI taxonomy): domain Eukaryota; kingdom Metazoa; phylum Chordata; class Actinopteri; order Syngnathiformes; family Syngnathidae; genus Corythoichthys; species Corythoichthys intestinalis. The sequence continues at coordinate 52,370,511 of NC_080399.1, forward strand.
CCTTTGTTGTATTTTATTATATCCGCGTTTATTCGCGTGCTCCCTTTGTTGTATTTTATTATATCCGCGTTTATTGGCGTGCTCTCTCAGTTCTACTCGCATTTTGGCGTGCTCCCTTTTGTTGTACTTATTAAATACAAACATTAGCTCTACCTGATCTCCTTGTCTGTTTTTGGGATCCACATCAACGGCTTGCCGTTCATAACAGAATAGTCCGACCACATGGATCCCACGGACTCGGAGGGTCTTTGCCGTGCTCTCGTTGGTCACTACCATATGATCAGTCAACACGAGCAATCGATACGCAAATTAGTGGATGTGATCGGCTCGCTCACCACAAGAGTTGCGAATATGGCTTCGCCTGTAAAGCCCGGTGGTATAATTGACGCTGCTGCGGCGCCCGATCTACCCGCCCCGCCCCCGATGAGCCCGTCGGCTTCTTTTCGGGAGCCGATGTTGCCACACCCTCATCGTTATGAGGGAGAGCCAGGTGCTTGCCGACAGTTTTTGCATCAGTGCTCCCTAATTTTTGACCAGCAGCCTTGTACGTTTGCGAGTGACAGATCCCGTGTAGCTTATGTAATGAGTCTCCTCGCCGGTAAAGCGGCTACATGGGCCATGGCGGTAAGCAACACAAGGCCCGCGATCCGTAATTCTTTTGAAACTTTTGAGACTGAGTTTGTAAGAGTTTTTGATCATCCAGTTAGAGGCAAGGAGGCAGCCAGCCGCCTGTTGGATTTTTTTCAGGGCGATCTAACTGTTGCAGACTACTCTATTCAGTTTCGCATTTTGGCCGCTGAGTGCGGTTTTGGGGAAGCGGCGCTGTGTGGGATTTTTCGGCGTGGGCTGTCTTCTGCGGTGAAGGACGAGTTGGCGGTTCGGGATGATTCATCGAATCTGGAAGACCTGATTTCTTTGTCCGTGCTTTTGGACAATCGCCTGAAAGCGCGTGAGAGGGAACGTGCCATGGAGCCTCGGAGACGTCGTTGGTCATCGCCGCGGAGCGGTCCGACTGCGGTCCGTGGGGACAGCTTCGTCAAACCGCCGTTCGTTTCTACGCCGACGCGGAGTCCGGTCCCGATAGGAGGGGAGCCTACACAACTCGGTGGCGGGCGCCTTTCTGCTGCGGAGCGACGGAGGCGGTTGGAGGCAGGCTTGTGTCTTTATTGTGGCTCGCCGGGGCACCATATCGCCGCCTGTGACGCTGTCCCTTCGCGTCTATCTGGATCTTCGGTCCCAGGGGTTCCCCTTGCCCGAGGGGGGCCGAGGTTCGTACATGACAGTAATCAGTCAAGTGAATTGCCCCGCGACGTGATAAAGGAACCCAGCGAACCCCAAGGTGTTATGAGACTGCAACTGCCGGGTGAATTGTCACACGGTGGGGTTAATATTAAGTTTTCTGCTCTAATCGATTCGGGGGCTGATGATTGTTTTGTTGACCAGAGTGTTGTGGACGCTCTTAAATGTACATTAATAAGACTCGCTAGGCCCAAACGGGTTTTAGATCTCGATGGGCGACCCCTGGCGGACGTGAGGTTTATTACGCCTCCGCTCAAAACAAAACTGTCCGGAAATCATTTTGAGGTCCGTAGCTTTTTGGTAATGCCGTGTAAATCTGCTCCAGTAGTGCTGGGGCTCCCCTGGTTGAAAGTACATAACCCCAATATTGACTGGGCTAAAACGCAAATAGTAACTTGGAGTACTTTTTGTTATGCACACTGTTTACGGTCGGCGTGTCTGCTTCCCAGTCAAGCACACACTGCTACAGAGCCAGTTAATTTGGACAATGTTCCTTCTGATTATCATGATCTCAAGCGCGTTTTTAGTGAAGAGCATGCTAAAACCTTACCGCCGCACCGCCCTTACGATTGTGCCATTAACTTGCTGCCCAATGCCACGCTGCCCAACTCAAGGTTATACCAGGTCTCTAAACCAGAGCAGGAGGCAATGAGGGAATACATCTCCTCTTCCTTGGCTGCTGGCCTTATTCGCCCTTCATCTTCTCCGTTGGGGGCGGGGTTTTTCTTTGTTGGCAAAAAAGATGGGGGTCTTAGGCCGTGCATTGACTACCAGGGTCTCAATGACATTACTATTAAAAACAAATACCCGCTACCGTTGTTAGATTCAGCTTTCGCCCCATTGAAATCAGCCACCATTTTCACAAAATTAGATTTGCGCAGTGCTTACCACTTGGTCCGGATTCGTGAGGGAGATGAGTGGAAAACCGCTTTTAAAACCCCGCTCGGGCATTTTGAGTACCTTGTTATGCCTTTCGGCCTCACAAATGCACCTGCCGTGTTCCAGAGTCTCATAAACGATGTACTGCGTGACATGTTGAACATATTCTGTTTCGTATATCTGGATGATATTTTAATATTCTCAAGAAGCCTGCAAGAACATCGGCAACATGTTCGCCTTGTTCTCCAAAGACTTCTGGAAAACCGATTGTTTGTCAAGGCAGAGAAGTGCGAATTTCACCGAGTTTCAATACAGTTTCTGGGGTTCATTGTGGAAAAGGGACAGCTCAGGCCCGATCCCGCTAAAATCCAGGCAGTGGCCGAGTGGCCAACTCCGACATCGCGTAAGCAATTACAAAGATTTCTCGGGTTCGCCAACTTTTATAGACGTTTCATCCGTAATTATAGCATGAGGGCCGAGCCTCTTACTAGGCTGACCTCTAACAAACGGCCATTTATGTGGTCATCGGTGGCAGAGGCCGCATTTGTAGGCCTAAAACGAGCGTTTACGAGTTCACCTGTCCTGGTCCATGCTGATGCTAATCTTCCTTTTGTGGTCGAGGTTGACGCATCGAGTTCCGGAGTGGGGGCCATCCTGTCCCAGAGGTCTTCGGTCGACCAGAAACTGCACCCCTGCGCTTTCTACTCCCGCCGCCTCAGCCCGGCGGAAGCGAACTATGATGTCGGCAACAGGGAGCTGCTCGCCATTGTGCAGGCTTTGCAAGAATGGAGGCACTGGTTGGAGGGGACAGAAGAGCCGTTCCAGATACTCACGGACCACAAAAACTTGGAGTACCTTCGAGCAGCCAGGCGCCTCAACTCTCGTCAGGCCCGTTGGTCATTGTTCCTGACCCGCTTTAACTACATTATTACTTACCGTCCAGGGTCAAGGAATGGGAAGCCCGATGCACTCTCGAGGATCCATGAGCCAGTGGAGGAAGGGCCTTCCGACGAGCCGGTCGTTCCTGACAACCTGATTGTAGGGGCACTACGGTGGGAGATCGAACGTCTGGTGGAGGAGGCCCTGCGGGGTGTAACTGTGCCTGGAGGCTGCCCCACGGGCAAGTTATTCGTTCCAGATGCTCAACGTGCAGGAGTGCTGAAGTGGGGTCACGTTTCCAAGTTCGCCTGCCACCCGGGTGTGTCCCGCACGTTCTTCCTCATTTCACAGAGGTTTTGGTGGCCGGGTATGCGCAAGGACGTCATGGACTATGTTGCTGCTTGTACCATCTGCGCTCGAGGCAAGGCGGTTCACCGCCCTCCAGCTGGATTGCTGCATCCACTGCCTGTCCCATCTCGCCCTTGGTCCCATGTGGCACTGGACTTCGTCACTGGACTCCCGCGATCAAAGGGTCATTCTGTCATCTTGACCGTCGTGGACCGGTTCTCAAAGATGGCGCATTTCATCGCACTCCCCAAGTTGCCCTCTGCTTTGGAGACTGCTGACCTGTTGGTGGCGCACGTATTCCGGAGTCATGGCATTCCGAGTGACCTTGTCTCCGATAGGGGGCCACAATTCGTGTCGAAAGTTTGGGGAGCGTTCTGCAAGGCCTTGGGGGCCACGTCGAGCCGGTCTTCCGGTTATCACCCACAGTCGAATGGACAGACTGAACGGGTCAACCAGGAGCTGGAGGCCGCCCTTCGCTGTGTTTGTCAGCTGCATCCGGCCTCCTGGTCATCACATCTCCCGTGGGTGGAGTATGCCCACAACACCCTCATTTGCTCAGCCACTGGGAGGTCGCCATTCATGACCGCGTACGGGTTCCAACCCCCGTTGTTTCCGTCGCAAGAAGTGGAGGTAGTTGTGCCGTCTGTCCAGGTCCACCTGCGGAGGGCCCATAGAGTCTGGAGGAACGCAAGGGATGCACTCGTCCGCACGGCAGCCCGCAACCGCCAGATTGCTGACCGCCACAGAAGGCCTGCTCCGGTCTATCGTCCGGGCCAGATGGTCTGGCTGTCGTCACGAGATTTGCACCTCGCTGGGACTTCTAAGAAGCTGAGCCCGAGATACGTCGGTCCGTTCGCTGTGGATGCTGTGGTGAATCCGGTCTCTGTCAGGCTGAAGCTTCCGAGCTCCATGAAGGTCCACCCGGTTTTCCACGTCTCCCTGCTCAAGCCGGTCTCCACCAGTCCCTTGAACCCCCCGCCAGTGCCTCCTCCTGCTCCTCGTGTGGTCGACGGTGGGCCAGTGTATACGGTGCGTTCCATTCTCGATTCTAGGAGGCGGGGTAGGGGGGTGCAGTACCTGGTCGACTGGGAAGGTTATGGCCCGGAGGAACGCCAATGGGTCCCCCGCTCCTGGATCCTCGATCCGTCGCTGCTGCGGGATTTCCACTCCCTTCATCCCACGAAACCAGGTGGTCCGCCAGGGGGCGTCCGTTGAGGGGGGGGTTCTGTCATATTTGTGTGTGTCTCAGTTTTTTTTCTTTCCTTTATGCAGCACCTGATTGAGCCAGATTGGCGGGGTAATGCGACACACCTGTGCTTGATTAGGAAAGCTCAGTATTTAAGGAAGCTGGTCACCATCTGCAAGTGTCGGACTATTGCTTGCTATTTGCCTTGCTTACCGCCTGTGTGTTCATCGTCATCCTTCGAGTTTCCCGACGTTCTACGGTCGTATTCTGGTTTGGTCATCTTTACTTTAGTGCTCTTTTGGGCTTTGTAGTCAGATTCTTGTACTGTGTTATATTCATGCATTCTAGCGTGCTCTCTTAGTTGTACTTTGTTAAACTCGCATTTTTCGCGTGCTCCCTTTGTTGTATTTTATTATATCCGCGTTTATTCGCGTGCTCCCTTTGTTGTATTTTATTATATCCGCGTTTATTGGCGTGCTCTCTCAGTTCTACTCGCATTTTGGCGTGCTCCCTTTTGTTGTACTTATTAAATACAAACATTAGCTCTACCTGATCTCCTTGTCTGTTTTTGGGATCCACATCAACGGCTTGCCGTTCATAACACGATTACCCTATTTTTTCGGACTATAAATTGCACCTGAGTATAAGTCGCACCAACCCAAAAATGCGCAATGAAGAGGGGGAAAAAAAGCATATAAGTCGCACCGGAGTATAAATTGCATTCTAGGGGGATATTTACTTGATAAAATCCAACACATAAAACAGTTATGTCATCTTAAAAGGCAATTTAAAATAAAAATACAATAGAGAACAATATGCTGAATAAGTGTACAATACGATACTGCTACATGATGCATGAACAACGAAATGCGAATGTGGCCGGTATGTTAACGTAACATATAGCTATTAAGAGTTATTCAGATAACTATGGAATAAAGAACATGCTAACAAGTTTACCAAACCATCAGTGTCACTCCAAAACACCAAAATAACATGTGAAATGATATAATAATGTGTTAATTATTTCACACATAAGTCGCTCCAGAGTATAAGTCGCACGCCCAGCCAAACAATGAAAAAAACTGCGACTTATATTTCGGAAAATACGGTAATCGGACTATTAATTACACGATTAAAGGATTAATGGATAAATGTCACTTCTTTCAATTACCTTCACAACTTAACTTTAAGCTGTTTTGGGCAAGTAACAATGAAGACAAAATGGATGACAATTTCCTTCAAAAATAGTATTTTATCTCAGGTTCCTGACTTAATTGTAGTCTACAACTGTGCTGTTTTTAAGTACATAAAACTCATTTTGGTTTTAAAACTTAAACTTAATTAAGGTTCTGAGTATGAAACATGAAAAGAATTTCTCAGTACACAAATCAGACAAAAGTCCTGTGAATTCAAATTAAAAAAGTGCTGCTGATTAACATTTTTTTTGTGGGCAAAGCACTGATATAAATGTTGTCAATGACTCATTTATTTTCTTGAAACAAAATCACTAACAAAATCAAATGAGGTGGCAGACTGTAATGAATCATTTTCTTTACCAAGCAGTTGTTCATGAATACAGTCCAATTTCAAATCACACTCTTTTGTTTGACAAAGTTTGTTTGTGTTGAAAGGAGACTTTAAAGGGTGCAATGCCCGTGTGGGTAGCTCGTAGCAAAAAAAAAAAGTTTGTTTATTTTTTTTCTTTTTCTTTTTTAAATTCACATTGTTAAATATGTAACACAATTAACTACGTGTATTTAAAACATTTTATTTTGCGAGGGGCTGGGGACCAGCCACCCACTGTTAAGGTAGATCGCGGAAGGTTGTCTTCTTGAAAAGTAGATCTTGGAGCAAAAAACATTGAGCATCCCTGATCTAAGCTTTTATATGGATAAGTTTATGTGTGTGGTTACTGTTAAGGCCGGCGACTGCGGAATACAAGATTGGACCCAAGAGCAGACAATTGAGGGGATGCCTACAAAGGTTTATTGATACAAACAAAACAGACACGCAGTCGTGGAAAAGGGGGAATAGTGAAAAGGATCTGTGACAAGTGTCCAACAGAGATCAGATAACACTACACTAAGCGGTGGGCAGAGAGTCAATAAGACAACAAAAAAATGAACACAGCCATTACCTGCACAAAGTAGAGGAATCACAAAACAAAAAACAGCTGACAAACAATCTAGCAAATACAAGGAGCCTCAAAGTACAAGTGTCGAATGGCGATCAGCAAGTTAATATCTCGGCACCCTTGCTTGGGTTGCCTGCGTTTAATACGCAGCTGATGAGCATTGGAAGCACCTGCATCCAGGGAACCCCGCCCACACTCTGAAATGAGATAATTGACAAGCAGCCGAATGTGACAGTTACAATGTATCACAAAAGTGAGTACACCCCTCGCATTTCTGCAGATATTTAAGCATATCTTTTCATGGGACAACACTGACAAAATGACACTTTGACACAATGTAAAATAGTCTGTGTGCAGCTTATATAATAGAGCTAATTTATTTTCCACTCAAAATAACTCAAAATATAGCCATTAACATCTAAACCCCTGGCAACAAAAGTGAGTACACCCCTTAGAAACTACGTATATCCCTAAATGTCCAAATTGAGTACTGCTTGTCATTTTCCCTCCAGAATGTCATGTGACTCGTTACAGGAGTACGGTCAGCATTGCTGCAGAGATTGAAGAGGTGGGGGGTCAGCCTGTTAGTGCTCAGACCATACACCGCACTCTACGTCAAATTGGTGTGCATGGCTGTCACCCCAGGAGGAAGCCTCTTCTAAAGACGGTACACAAGAAAGCCCGCAAACAGTTTGCTGAAGACATGTCAACAAAGCACATGGATTACTGAAACCATGTCCTTTGGTCTGATGAGTCGGGCCGGCTTTCTTCTGTAAAAAAATTAGTTGGCACCTAATTTATTAATTGGGTTTAATCAATTAGTTGTTGCAGCCTTACCATAATTTTAAATTATAGTTAACATTTCACTTTTTTAACCAACATTTTGTGTGATCTAAAACTACAGAATCTTTTACAATTCAATAATCAGCCGTTGGAGAAGTGAATTGATGGATTAAGTGGATACACAGTATACTTATCCTCCAAAACCTGAAGGGTGTCCAAAACTATGGCCTGTGGGCCAACTGTGGCCCAATTTTTATTGGCCTGCATCAAATTATGAAAATGTCATTGAATATGGCGTTCACAAAAAGCTTGAGTTCAGCCTACATTCTGTTGCACTTCTCAGCTTGAATACTAGATGGAGATAATTACTTGAACAATACCATTCCATCAGCGCTGTCGTCAAATCCTGACAAAATGTTGAAATCAATGTAGGAAACTGTAACATTTCAGTATTTTATTTTTTGCTTTTGGTGGACAATTTCTTTTTGTTCTCCAAAGTTTGTTTCAGTAAAGATTAGAATGTACATAATGACTATATACTGTATATCATGGTGTTTAACATCAATACATACAGTCACATACATGAATGCATGTACCGGTACATGTGTCTCATTTATATGGTGTAACTCTATTAGGCTTAACAGTTGAATGTTACTGCTGTGTACCTACACACACTCATTGGCTTTCTTTGTGTGAACAGGGTTTGCTTACAAAGCAGTAGTTAAATTTGAGACATTCCAAAAAATGTGTGAAGAACAGCTGATGTGTACATGTCTTCAAACATTTGTCACAATGCCAATACATCTTGCGTATCACATTTCCATCAACAAAGGATGACTCTTGATATGATCTCAATTACATGCAATTTAATATTTAATTTCCGGTAGGCTTGTGTTGATTCTTTTATTTGATATCACATTGATTAAAGTAATCACGTACCAAATCAAATATAGGATTCTAGCTCTTCTCAAGAATTTGTTGATATTTTCAAATATTAATCAAAGAAGTCAAGTCAAAGGAATATTCATAATCTTTTTCAAGTTCAATGATTTTATCGTTTTAAACAAATGGCATCACTATTTGTAATTACTGGATGTGTAACAGATATGTCTCTGGTATTCACACATATCATGCTATTAACACTTAAATCTGCACACATAGCTGCATGTCCATTTTTGGCTTCACACACAACACTGTTCGTCACAGTTGTTGAGCAATGCCGTTACTAAATGTCACAACCAACTGAGACGATTTTGTTCTGTGAAGGATAAATAATATCACTAAGTTGCTTATTATATGTTTGATTTAAATTTTTCAGAAATGAAAACAGGATCAACAGTTCAGGATAAAGTAAATCACAGAAATTGAACAATTCTATAACATCATTTTGTCTGAATGAATAAAAAAATGTAATGATAAGATGACGTTCAGATATAATTGTATTTTAATTGATATTGATATTTTCTGTTGTATATTTGGTAATAATTACAAAATGTGGAGTTTTTTTGTATAGCAAAAAATTCACAGATAAATGCTCATTTAGCGCCAAGGCAGTTTGCATGCAACATGCAAAGGTTTGGGCCAGTGTGGGTATGGCATAAAGATTTGTAAAATAAGTAAATACATACATACATACATACATACATACACACATAAATAAATAAATAAATAAATAAATAAATAATCAAAACTAATTGTGGTGGTATAAAAGAAGCACTCACTATCCCTCTTGCTAAAAATAAGACGTAAATCGACTTCAGAACGGTTTCAGAAGAACAAAATACACGTTCTGGAGTGGCCAGGTCAAAGTCCAGACTTCAAGCCCATTGAGGTGCTGTGGCATGATCTAAAGACAGCGATTCATGCCAGACATCCCAGGAATCTAACTGAACTACAGCAGTTTTGTGGAGAAGAATGGGCCAAGATTAGTCCTGATCGATGTGCCAAACTGATCTGCAGCTACAGGAATTAAATGTGATGGTTTACTTACTTGTTTTTCCCCCTTCTGTCATTGTTTGCATACTATCCTCATTAAAATATATAAACCTATGAATATTTGGGTGGTTTTGGTTGAAGCAGACAATTTTTTCATCTGTGTGATTTTGACAAAGATCAAGTCACATTTGATGGTGATATTATGCAGAATTGTCAGAAATTCCAAAAGGTTCAGATACTTTTTCATACCACTGTAAGTCGCATAAAACACACAACTTAACCAAAAAAAATAGTTTTTATTGGACAGAGGAGCACAAATTTGCATCGGAGAAAAGTTATAGGTACAAAAAAAAACTAACAAAATGTAAAACTATAAAAACAATTGAGCTGCAGTTTTCTCCTGACCTTTCCCATTTTGTGGTGTTGTGGCTTCTCGGGGTTGTCTTTCACGAACTGGTAAGTTAGGCAATGGCATGTAGCCCTAAGCTAATCTTCTGTGAAACGTGGATCATTGGTCCTGCATATTTTGGGTCCGCTGTGTGTAGTTCTCATACAGTACATGGCACTTGCCCTTGGCTTATCACCTGGTATTTATTTATTTATTTTCATTTCACTTATTGGCATCGCGCTGTTCACTGTTGCTACTTATTGTGCATCTGCATATGCTTCGACTGACAGGCTGCGAAAAAAGTTGGGACTCACCTGATATAAAATTTCTATCATGACAAATCAGTAACATAGGCTTGGTTCATACCGCAGGTCTTAATGCACAATTCCAATTTTTTGTCATATCTGTTTTTTTTTGTGTGCCTGTTCAGCCTGCTTTTGTCCATGAGCCCGTTCACGTATTACGCATGCGCACTAAAGCCTGAGTTATGCTCCTGTGTCAGACCTGCGCCGTCAAAGCAGACCTGATTTATGACCCTCCGCCGTAGCCTAAAGTGCATCTCCAGAATTTTCAGACTTCACTGACATTGACACATATGACGTGGCCGAAGTGGACTGCGATTGGTCCGCTCAGACCGTGGTTTCCGGTTCAGCGCGAAATCACCGCCATTTTCAAACATTGTTTTGCTACACGAAAAAATGGACCAAGCCGACCTGAGTATCATCGAAGAGCAAGTACGACAACTTCTACAATGTCTCATCAAGACATTATAAAGATTGCCAAATGGCAAGGTCAGCGATTGCATCAAAAATGGAAGAACCACCAAGACCAGTATGTGTGTGTTCGGAAGCGAATGGCCACCCGAAGCAGTGACCCAGCCACCCCAAAACTGCCAACTTTTTAACACTTTATGTTGTATTTTTGGTTGGTGCACTTTATCATTTATTGTGTGCATATGTTTACTGTGAGTCTGTGACTTATCTATATTTCACACTTCAAGTATATGAGAAATAAACCTCAGGTTTGGTGTCAAAAGAGTTGTTTTGATGTTTTATTTTTAACAACAGTTTACACACTTGTTACATCATCACTGATTGAGAGTGCCTCGGTGCATTTATGATAAGGTGATTACCATCAAGACTTCCAACGTAGTTTGGGAAGTTCCATAGCCACCAGAAATCTGCTATGGCTTTCCACTAGCTGGTTATAGGACATCGCAAAAAAACGGGCTGTAGGCCTGTCCACAATGCTTTGCAGACCTCAGACACAGTGCTCGACGCCAGTTTGAAGCTAGCCGCCTCAGCTTGCTGGTTTCAACTCGAGGGTAGAACTCTGTGCGGCGTCAAAAGTCGGACAGTCTGCCTTGAAACAGTCTTCTGCGTCGCCTGCGCCTCAACATTGTATGATCAACATTTGTTCAATGTTGATGAGATGAAGATCCACATTCAAGGGTTTTATCTGGCATTGTTTTTGTTTTTTTTTCTTCGTTGGCGTTGTGTAACCAGAAAAAAACTAAAGGAAGTCGGCAAGCGCCCAAAACAGTACAAACACAACGCCACAACCCTCTAGTGCAGGGGTGTCCAAACTTTTTGCAGAGGGGGCCAGATTTGGTGTGGTAAAAATGTGGGGGGCCGACCTTGGCTGATGTCCTTTACATAGAACAATATATTTAAGCAAATTTTAGCAAGCCATTCTGTGTGTCACATTTGCTGTATTATTTTTTTTTTAATAATTTCAACAATCTTGCAACTAGCCTTTGTGGTTTTCTTTCGACTCTTGGGCTCTTACGAAATACTGCTGCTGTAAAAAACTAGCTTCAAGTTGCTTCAATTTCTCGCTACGTATCTTCCCTGTAATCTTGTCGTGCATGTCTGCGTGTCTTTTTTGGTAATATCGCCTCACATTGAACTCCTTAAAAACAGCGACTGTCTCTTTGCAAATGAGGCAGACACAGTTGTTGCGTATTTTAGAGAAGAAATAGTCCAATTTCCACCTATCCTTGAAGCGTCGGCCGTCACAGTCAACTTTCTTTCTTTTTTTGTTGATTGTCACAAGTTTTGAAAATTGGGAGTAAAGAGTCACACGAGGGTAATGTTGCTTAGAGTGCTGCTGCCTTTTAGTGGGTAAATGAGGAGCATCATTTACTGTGTAAGCTACTTCATATGTTGGTAGCAGTACTGCTGACCAATTTATTAAGTCTGTGTGCAGGCCAGACGTTATTGATTTTATGACAGAGGCTGGGGGCCGGATGAAATTTTACCACGGGCCGCATTTGGCCCCTGGGCCGGACTTTGGACATGTCTGCTCTAGTGGCTTGGCGGTGAATTACAGAGCAACACGTTTTCTTACTGCAGAACTATCGAATGCTCATTGATGCCGCACTCGCTTCGCCATCACCGCAACGCAGGAGCATAACTCAGGCTTAACTCGCAGTCCGACACGTGCTGGGCAAACTGACCCACATGCGCACAAACATCAAAACAAATGACTGTACATACTGGCACTATGTCGTTTTAGGGTGATCATATTCTGATTTCCAAAAGGAGGACACAAATAACATACATGAATAATCCACGTTTAGTCTAAGATTCAACGTTTATATGGAATTGATTGAACGCATGCACACACAAACGGCCAGTTTGCCCTGACCCTCGGCCATGTAAGCAATATTGAAATGTTGCTCATATGGCGCGCAGAAAGACAACCGAGCATTCTTAGGTGAATCCTTATTTTTCCTTTTTTAAAATTTTTTTATTTATGACTGTGGTCAGAAAACCGAGTTTAAGCTAGGCGCTAACGCTAATGCATAGCTGCATAGCTGCATTGCTGACGTCCTCCCTGACGCTCTCGCTCTTTGCTGACATAATTCCTGCAAGAATTACAATTTGGGAGACTTCAGAGTTCAGAACACAGCCACATTCTGGAAAAATATGGTCCGGATTTTATTTTAACCACATACGAAACTGACCTAGATAAGATTTGAAATTGTCCTCTTCTATGAGACTTGTCCCTTTCAGACTGTCAAGTTAATGCCTCACTCGAGTTGGGAAAACACGAAAAATCGGATTTGTGCATTAAGACTTGCGGTCTTAACCTAGCCATAGTGTCTGTTTTACGAAAAATGACGCTGAATTGCTTCACTGACTTCATGAGTGTTCCACTCCTTGCTTTGAAAGAATGGCAGCTGGGAAGCTCTGCAAAGCTGTCTACATAAAATATCTGTCTCTGACCAAAAACAAAACAAAAAAACCTCAAATGTTCTGCTTCCTTGTTTGGAAACCAATCGAAACCTATTTGAAACCCATTGGCACTGTCATATTTCGAAGAATATGTTCATATAGGATTTATAAAGGTCATCATGTATTCCTATAGCACATTATTTATTTTTAGGGGCACTTTAAGAAAAATCAAAGTATGTAAGGGCCAATTTGAATTCCTTTCATTTGTTTAACACAATTATATGTATAAAATAAAATGATGGGCAGAAATGGTGTATTTTCATCAGTTTTAAGATAATAACCTTCTAAATCAGGGGTGCCCAAGTCAGGTCCTTGAAAGCCCCAATCCAGCTTGTTTTCCATGTCTCCCTCCTCCAACAAACCTGAATCAAATTATCAGGATAGTTATCAGGCTCAAGCAGAGCTTGTTGATGAGCTGATCATGTGTGTTAAAGGAGGGAGACTTGGAAAACAAGGAGGATAGGGGCTCTCAAGGACCAGACTTGGGCACCCCTGTTCTAAATACATAAAGAGTATCTAGCGTATGTTGTTTGTCTCATTGTGTCCTGCGACTGGCTGGCAACCAATTCTCCTACTGCCCATAGTTAGCTGGGTTTGGCTTCAGCACCTCCGCAACCCTCAAGAAAAAGCAACATGGAAGATGAATGAATGAATGAAAATGAGACTCATGAGGACTCTGCTATTCCTGGACTCATTCATCACTTCATGAAATTCTAGTTTCCTACCTTCATTTTATCTTATTTCAAAGTTTGACCCCTGACCTAATGGAGCACACTGTCTTGTGATGAAGCTGATAAGTACAACAGTATGTCGGCTGAACTCAAGATTCTTGGTCGTATTCCATAATATTTCTATAATTTGCTGTGGGCCAATAAAAAATGGCCCGCCGGCCAACTGTTCTATAGCCTTTAATCACAACAAGGTTTCAAAGGGCTTCACTGGCCCACAGTCAACAAAACTAAACCCTTTAATCGGGCAACGAGAACCGCAAAAGCTCATTTTTCAGGATTACCAGATGAATGCCAAAGGAGCAACATTTATCACATTGAATAGATGAACTGTACCGGTGACTTCAATGAACATAAATGTGTCACTAAAAAGCAAGTACTGTTTTCCTGGGGTAGTCTCAAAGAATGACAAGTATTCATTCCACAGTTTAGTGTTTAATGCTCATGTAAAACAGGCATTTAAACTTTCTCATCCTTGATGGGTTCACTGCAGTATTTTTGTGTTATTTATACCTTAGCTTTTTTTGTTTGTTTTGTTTTGTTTTGTTTTGTTTTGTTTTGTTTTGTTTTGTTTTGTTTTGTATTGTTTTGTTTTGTTTTGTTTTGTTTTGTTTTGTTTTGTTTTGTTTTGTTTTGTTTTGTTTTGTTTTGTTTTGTTTTGTTTTGTGTTTTGTTATGTGGTAATACTTTCAGTAATCCCACAATACTGTAGAAGTTCTTCATTGGGTATATACTGTAGTTCGAATAACATAAATTATTACCGCTACAAATGAAATGGTGTTAGCAAGGGCATAGGTTTGCATAAGGAAGGTAGGGACATAACACTACCAACTTTTCAGGATGCTGAAATTGTTCCCACCAACTTTTAAGCAACCTTATTTCACGATATAAAGAATTCAGATATACAGTATAGGTAATTTAGATTGTCTTACCATATGTTGTTAGGATAAAATAGACCCCACCATTGTCAATTGAATTATTTTCATTATGTTCAGACTGACATTTATCCCTTTTCACTTGCTGAATGTGCCGGTCCATTTTTTCCCCCCTCAAACAAAGGTTTGGTTGGCTGATGACTTGAAGCACCATGTCCCGCCAAAAAGACACACACAGACATACTAACACAAGCCCAAAATATTCATGTTGACAACATGCCGCCTCCTCCACCCCCTCCGGAGAGAAGGGATCTTAGAAGTTTTATTTCGTTAGCAGCAGCCACTGTAAGTCATGTAAAAAGATGTCAATGTTATGGATATGGGGGAAACACCACAAATAAATTTTGCTACTGAAAGTCCTGCATCAGAGTTAGCATAACATCAAACTTGTTAACCGTCAAAACTACTGTGGTCAGGCGATCCTCCACAAGGTACAACAAAGTGAAGCTAGTCTTCCCTTATTTGGATCATTGTTTGTATTATGTGCATGACAGTAATATCTTCCCGACCAATGTTAAGACCAAACTTATGCCCTTGGATGTTAGTGAGTTAAATGAATAGGAAAATTGATCAGTTAGATGTAATCATGAGACATAAAGTTCATCACCAAGAATGCTGATTAGATTTTCGAAATAGCTTAGCATAGCCCTTTATTGTCATTATACAGTTGTACAATGAAATTGTGGAGCATCTCCCTTTACAGTGCAGGATAAGTTAACATCTCAAAAGTGACTTGCAAGTGTAAAAGCATCAAATCTAAATAAATATAAAATGTGTGTGAGATAGGCGATGCAAATAATCTAAGTGAAGTAGCAGCAGTTTGACAGTGAAGGCATTGAATATTGCACATTAATTGCACGTAAGTAAGAATTGCACATAGAATATTGCATGTAAAAGAATATTGGACATTGTGTGATGTGGGGTTACATATGGCAGTTCAGGTTGGAAATGGCTTTAGCGAGGAAACTGTTCCTCAGTCTGTTCTGTTCTTGCTTTTAAACACCTATAGCGTCTCCCAGAGGGGAGCAATTTAAACACCAGGAAACCAGGTGAGCTGTCTTTGAGGATGTTTAGAGCTCTGCTGAATCACCGGGAGGAGTAGATGTCCATCAGGGAGGGGAAAGGACAGCCATTGATCCTCTGTGCTCCCTTGACTGTCCTCTGAAGCCTCTCCCTGTCTGCAACAGTGCAACTCCTGTACCAAGTGGAAATACAGTATATTAGCATGCTCTCCCTGGATGAGTGCTCGAAGGCCAGCAGCAGCTTCCTATCCAGCTTGTCTTTCGTGAGGACTCGCAGGAAATGCAGACGCTACTGAGCCTTCTACTGTATATGATAACATTTATGTTTGCTGTCCATAAGAGGTCATCTGAGATCTGGAATCCCGGATGTACTGAAGGTTTGGACCCTATCCACACAAGCCTCGGTTCTCCATGATGACTCCTCCTGAAGTCCTTGATGACCTCTTTGGTTTTGGTGGTGTTCAGGGCTAGTTTGTTGTCTGAGCACCAGGCTGAGAGTTTAGTGTCACATAATTGCATTAAAACAACATGCCAATGATTCCAATACAACAAACACATCCACTTGTCCTTAATTATGCCAAAGAGCTGATGGCGGGTGTGAGAAAGGATACACCCTGGACTAACTAAGCTTTTCTTTCAGAACAGCGGAAATTAATTTGTGTTAAAATGGTCGAAGGCTCAGCGCCTCTGAACCTCTAATCTTAGAATTGCTCCTGTTATGACATATCACTGCTGCTTTGGTTGTGCTATTTGCAGGCTGTCGGGCATATATTTGTGAGGCAAATTACTATATAGAAGTGCATTCAATTATTTGTAAAAAAGAAAAAGAAAAAAGTGTTTTTTGCAACTGAAATATTTCTTGCAGTGAAATGTTCTTACAGAGTACACACACACAAACACGGCATGGGGAAAAAAAACATTTTAAAAAATCACATACCTAGTATATTCACATGTACACTCATAAAATGCTTACTTTATACTGAAATGCATTCATTCTGAAGTATACACATTGTAGTAGTGTATAGAAGAAGTGTGTCTTAGAGCAGAGTGCATGCATATAAAGTAATCCTCAAGTCTAAGTTTTTCTCTGACAGCCTGTAGTTTATAAACTTGCTCTTTGTACCAATTTCATCACTATTTTATGTTAATTAGGATTTAAACGAGCATGGACTAACCACAGGGGAGAAACTGTGAACCCAATTACATGTTGTCTGTGTATTTGTCATGTGTGTTCATTTGAGTTTGTGAGTTTCCGTCCATCAAATAGAAAATAAAAAAATAAATACATAAATAAATATTCTACATTTATAAGACAGGCATCTTGAAATGCCATATTTCCTTCACAGGAAAGAGCCATTGAAGTCTTTGACCAAACAAAGTTGTTGTCCTCCAAGAATAAACTTGTATCATAAGCGGGATGACCCATGTCCAGTAAACTGAGCACACTGTGAGTTATGTTTATGCTTGACCATCCACCTGTAAATGAATCTCAAAATGCTTTGATGTGATCATAAAGCAGTGGTCCTTTCAGCTCAGAGCAGAGAACAAGCCACATTTCAAATTTGGAATAAATTTTGGAAAATTATGTTGCCTTCTTTTTTCACCGAACCGCAAATGGCCTGTTACATTGTGTTGTGGAAATAGTTAATTAATTTACATGAAGTTTCAACTTGCAGTCCATAGGCTGAATGAATAAACGGTCTGTTTGTTTAGCAATTAATAATAATTCCATACAAATAAACACCCCCAAAACTGTGTGCCTGATTTGAATTGAACTGAGGTTTGTATCTTCATCACATGATGAAAAAACCTTTTATAATTTTCTTCCGGCTTCAGTTCACTACAAGATTCACACATTGCAACATGCATGTTGTGTGAAATGTGGTATAAGACCAGCTGAGGATGTACTATTTTAGTGTTAAGAAGCTTGATGTGCTTTTAAGGTCAGTGAAGTTAATGGTGTTGAGCTGTGAGGAATGTGCGGTTGTTATCATAGTTAAAGAATTTAACACGTCCACATCGGACCTTTAAATCTGTTTCCATCTGTCTCAAGTGACCATTTGTTGTCTGATCTGATTTCTCTGTCCTATTTGAACAGCCAAAAACCAAAACATGTTTTTCCATCTGAAACATACTGGACTGTCTCAGAAAATTAGAATACACAATATTCTAATTTTCTGAGACAGTCCTGTACATTAATCCACCATTTAAAGCAGGGGTGTCCAAACTTTTTGCAAAGGGGACCAGATTTGGCGTGGTAAAAATGTGGGGGGCCGACCTTGGCTGACGTCCTTTACATAGAACAATATACAGGACTGTCTCAGAAAATTAGAATATTGTGTATTCTAATTTTCTGAGACAGTCCAGTATATAGATCTTTTCCTGACCAAATTATTCTTAAAAATATGGTAAATACTGAAATTCTTGACAATTGAAATAAACCCTCTCTGTGAGGAACATGTCTACAGCATTTCTTCAATAGAACACAAGGGCATCAAGGAATCAAATGATACATGATAACATGACATTTTCAGTGGATTGTGGTGTTAATCATGACTTTGAACAGAGTTGGACAGCTGTTCACTTTGGTAACACTATTCCTTACTTGCTAAGATTGTTCATTAATTTAGGAATTCGCTTGCATCCTCGTGCTGCATATAATGCTACTACCCAGTTAATATAGTCTTAGGACTCAAGACCTTGACCGATCTCAAGACGACGTTTTAAAGGTCTTAGTCTTGTCTCGGTCTCTATAATTGGCCAAAGTCAGGGTTTTCTGGCGCTGACCTGCTATTCTTCAACTTCGTGAATGTAAAAATCAGAAGCAATGGGTAAAACATTAAATACTTTCAATTGTTGTTTCACTATCCTTCCCCATACTCCGGTAATGACTGCAACCTCAAAAACGTAAACACAGGTAAACTACCTAACATTAACATAACACTAGCTAATCTAATTTTGTATTTTTTACATGATTTTTTTTTAGAAAGCGCTGTTAAATTAATCTTGTATTGTTATTTTATGGGTCTGGCCAAATCAACACTTTATCATGATTATTATTTTTATTTTTTTGAATGCATGCAAGCAGTTAACAAGGCATGCCAGATTGATTGTTCCATATACCTGCTACTAATATGTACTACACATCAATTTGGGAAAGAGTCAATCGATGCTGATTAGACAATTGTCATCATACTCACGTTTCCCTTTGAAGTAAGCTTTTAGTGATTTTTCTTTGCTCCTCTTTTAATGAGGAAATTAAGTGTATTTCAGACAAAACCTGGGAAATTGACTTATCTACAAATAAACGCTTTGGATTCCGCCATCGTATCCAAGCAGGTAGTCGTTTCCTGGTCACGTCTGCAGTTCCCGCCTCTTTCCCCTGATTGGGAAGAAGCAGATGAACATTAAGCCACAGTATGACATATTGGTTCGCGGAAAAGCAAAACATTGTTTCCCTCCAAGATAGTGTTGTTTTCGTCAACAATGACAATATGGAATCATCACACATTAATTGTAACTCTTGGCGTTGTCCTTGTAGAGGCTACAATATCTGCTCTTCTGTCAATGTTCCTTCGAAATAGTTGGAAACCTTCATTTATTAATTATTTTTGGATTTTTTTATTTTTTTATTTCAGAGACAAACATATTTTTAGTAAATGTCAACTAAAACTAGAAGAAATTAAGTCTTCGGGTTTTCGTCAACAAAAACTTGACATTTTGAGATGACTAAAATATGACTAGGACTAAAAAGTATTATTATTCTAAAGACTAAGACGAAAATTAAAAGGGCTACCAAAAACAACACTGCTGCAAGAAAAGCTTTCGTGACGTTCTTTCCTCTTCTTTTAATGAGGAAATTAAGTGTCAAACATCAGAAATTGAACTAACTACAAGAACCACTTTGCAGTTCAGCATTGTATTCTACTAGATAGTTGCTTCCTGGTCACATCTGCAGCTCCCCTTTTTTTCTCATGATTGGCTGGAACATCAGATGACTAGGGAAGTGATTGGCCAGTTGAGGCTTGCAAGAATGTACTGCATGAAGAATCAATGAATCAGGAAGTACCATCTTGCTTGCAAGGCTACAACAATTTTATGTTGCGATACTTGAGGGTGAGAATGGGCATTCTTATCTGGTACCTTTTAGAAGACGAAAATGTTGAGGTATGAACCAATTCGTGTTGAATATAGTTTTTTTACGGTATTGTTGTTGAATCTTATCTAGTGGACAAATGGTTCCCCCAAACCAAATTTTGTAACTATTTTCGAAGAATTCCCTTTATCAAACACTTTTTCTGCATAAACAATTGCATAATCTTAACTCTGAACCAAGTTTATGAGCATTCAACTTTTATTTATTTTATTTTTTATGAATTTATTTAAAATTTTGTTGATTTTAATTACAATTGCTTATTGCCAGTTTACCAAGTTCCAATAGAATTTCACTGATCAAGGCATCACCATAATACAGTAGGAGTAAAAAGGAATGAGAAATTTATGAAATGCCAAGGTTTTGCATTAATTGGTCAGAGAAGGCAGTCTGAACTTATTAAAAATAATAAAATTAAACATATAGACTTACAAAATCTTTGTGGATTTGTAAATAATAGTGATATATATGTGAAAAATAATATAATTTTAAACATGCAAAGGAGCGTGTAGAATGCACGGACAAAAGAGTAAATAAATAAATAAATAAATAAGCACAAAGGAGGTTCAGGAGAAAAAATTGTCGGCAAACAGTAAGACAGTTTATTATAGGAATTATAGCTTGTGAAATATTTCTTGTCTCTTTTTCTGCCACAGCTACTCCTTTAAACCAGCTGGATTGTTTTTCCCATTTAGTAATGTGTAATTACTGTTTTTCTAAACTAATAGTTTTAACTTTTTTGCATACAGTAATGTGAAAAAAATGGGACACCCAATTAAATATTCAGTTCTTTATTACAAAATGTTCACATATCAATGTCTCATCTTGTTTTTCTTTATAACTGGAAAAGAAAGTGATTTAATTGTAGGTAAACAACAAAAATGTGCATTGTTTTACTCATTAAACTAAATAACTTCAGTGAGACACTTTTTGTAGCTATCTACCAGTCTTCGATATCGGTCTGAAGAAAATTTACTCCACTCCTCAATGCAGAATACTTTTAACAGTGACTGACTTTTGAAGTGAGAGAAAACAGCATGGTGAGATCAAAGGAGCTGTCTGAGGCCTTCAGAAAGAAGATAGGATATCCTCAAGAGTCTGGTGTGGGATTTCAAAAGATCTTAAAAGAATATAAAATCCGCCATTCCACTGTCCACAAAATAATCTACAAGTGGAGGACATTCAAAACAACTGCCAATATGCCCAGGTCTGGTCGTCCACGCAAATTCACCCTGAGAGCAGACCGCAAAATGCTAAAATACGTCTCCAAAAACCCTAAAACGTCATCCCGGGACCTACAGCAGGCTCTTGCTACTGTTGATGTGAAAGTGCATGCCTCTACAATCAGAAAGAGACTTCATAAGCTTAACCTTCATAGGATGTGTGCAAGGAGGAAACCTTTGTTCTCCAAGAAGAACATGAAGGCCAGACTGAAGTTTGCCAGAGTGAATGTAGACAAAGACCAGGACTTCTGGAATAATGATCTTTGGACAGATGAATCTAAAATTGAATTATTTGGACACCAGAAAAGAGGACATGTTTGGCGTGAACCCAATACAGCATTCCAGGAAAAGAACCTCATACCAACTGTGAAGCATGGAGGTGGAAGTGTCATTGTTTGGGGATGCTTTGCTACAGCAGGACCTGGCCAGCTCACCATCATACAATCCACCATGAATTCGATCGTGTATCAGAGGGTACTTGAGGAACATGTGAGATCATCTGTGAAAAAAATTAAAGCTGAAGTGAAACTGGACCCAACAAAAACAATGACCCAAAACATACCAGTAAAACCACCAAGGAATGGCTGAAAAGAAATGGAGAGTCCTGAAATGGCCGAGTCAAAGCCCACATATTAATTCGATTGAAATGCTGTGGGGTGACTTGAAACGGCTTGTACATGCAAGAAACCCCTCAAACATCTCACTGTTGAAAGTATTCTGCTTTGAGAAGTGGGGCAAATTTGCTTCAGACCAATGTCAAAGACTGGTAGATACAAAAAGCGTCTCACTGAAGTTATTTCAGCCAAAGGGGCTAACACTAGCTATTAGGTGGTAGGGTGTCCTAACTTTTTCCTCAGTTACAATGTTCTTCAGTGGTTCACATCTTATTTTCATGATAGGGATTTCTTTGTGTCAATCGGAAACAGGGGCGGACTGGTAATCTGTGGGTTCTGGAGGATCACAGAACGGCCGGTGCCCTGGACGGCCGGCGGCCGCCATTCATTATTATACATCACTGTTTTTATCCCGTCTATCCTCTGATTATCTACAGTTCACATCCAATCCGACAGGTGGCAGCAATGCGCCTGGCTGTTGACTGCCAATCTGATAGACTAGGAACGAAGAAAGCACAGAGTAGCCTTCATTGGTTCCTTCCTTGTGGAAGCAAAATAGCGACGAGCGTTAATGCACAATATGGATGGTGGTGGCAAAAAACAGAAAAGAGCAGGATGGCGCGGAGAAGGTTAGGGAGAAAAAAATTAAACTGGAGAGTGAAGCATTAAAATGTCATAAGTCGACAAATATTTTCGCAAGCAGCAGTCTGGCTGCAACGGCCACGTCGGATAACAACAGCCCAGCTCCCGGCAATGGTGAGAGGGAGCGGCAGCCGCTCTGACGTGCAGCCGGTGCAGGGAGAGAGAAAAGAAGAGGGAAGTAAGCTGGAGGAAGTTCCCCAGACAAGCGCAGGGCAAGTAAATTGGGATGAAGAGGGTTACTTGCTCGGTATACTGGCAATTGTTATCCACCAGGTAGCTACATTTTAAATGAAATAAATGACAATTAAAGGGTTAGTGCCAGCTAATCGATGTACCCGTTTGCAGTCGTGTCAAGTTACAGTATGCTAGTCCTACTATCCCACTCTTAAGAAAAAATATTTTAGCCGTAAAACAATGTATGCACACGCAGCATAGCGATATTAATTCAGAAGAAATATAACAAAATATTAATAAAATGAATAGTTTTACTTTAAAGTTTAGGTAGTTAAACTGATATGATATACAATATATTTTTAATCATTTATATATCGTTTTGTTGTCTGGTTAATACTTTCCAATGAAGGTTATGTATACAGGATTTGTCTTGAAATGTTTATTGTATTTTCATTGAAATTGATTATTTGTATGGCAGGGGTCTCCAAACCGGTCCTCAATGGCCGCTGTGGGGCCTGGCTTTTGTTTCAACCGATCGAGTACCGACAGTTTAACCAATGAAGTTTCTGCTAAAACAAGCAGCACCTGACTGCAATCAACTGATTACACTTGTAAGACACCAGATCGGTGCAGAGGTGTTGTCTTGTTTTGTTAGAATGAAATAGAATGAAATCATGTGCCCGCCGCAGCCCTATGTGGAATAGTTTGGAGACCACTGAATTATGGCATAAACAATGAAGTCATTTTATAGACAGAGATATATAGAGATATATTATAATCAATTGGATACCTAAAACTTGCTTTGAAAAATAAATTCTTTAATTTGTTTATTCAGGTTGATCATAGAGCTAGTACAGAAAATGAATCCAACTCCAGTTCAGACTTGCAGTACTTTGAGCGCCCCAAGTCAGACAGTCACAGTCTAGACACATTTTCTTAATTTTTCTCTGAAAGTGCACGAAATTGATGCATTTTACAATAAAATGTAAAAAAAAAAAAAAAAAATTCTCCCCGGGGGGACATGCTCCCGGACCCCCCTAGGGGTTCTGTGTTTCCTTTCATAAAGCGATTCTTGTGGGCTGGGCTGAGTCAAAGTCCAGGGCTGCTTTTTAGTCCCAGTCCGCCCCTGATCGGAAACCATCAGTCAGAACGAAATTCACATGTGAAGTCCCTCAAGGGTCAATTCTTGGACCACTATTATTAACATATACATGCTTCCCCTAGCTCAGATTAAGGAACAGTATGAAATCTCCTATCACACCTATGCAGATGACAGACAACTCACTTCTGTGTCCCCACATGATTTTAGTCCCTTAGTCTCCCTGAGTAAATGCATTCATCAAATCAATGAATAGATGTGCCTGAATTTTCTCCAGTTATATGTGGAGAAGACAGAAGTGATCATTTTTGGGCCAAAAAAAAGGAAAGTTCAAAGATAAGCAGGCACCTTTGCACAATGTCACTTACAGCTACAAATCAAGTCAGAAACCTTGGCGTAATTATTGACTCAGACCTAAAATTTGATCGCCATCTAAAGTCCGTCACTAAATCTGCTTATTACCACCTAACAAATATAGCCAGAATTAAGGGGCTTCTGACTCAACAAGACATGGAAAAACTTATGCATGCATTCATTTTCAGCAGATTGGACTATTGCAACAGTATATTTACAGGTCTTGATAAAAAAGCAGTCATGAAGCTGCAGCTAGTATAGAATGCTGCAGCCAGTCCTCACAAATATAAGGAAACTGGACCACATTACACCGGTTTTGAAATTGTTACACTGGCTTCCAGTGAGTCAAAGGATAGACTATAAAATACTACTGCTCGTCTACAAAACACTTAATGGCCTTGGACCAAAATACATGCTTGATTTGTCGGATCCCTATGAAACAACTAGACCCCTAAGGTCGTCTGGAACCGGTCTCCTGTATGTTCCAAGAACAAGAACCAAGCACGGTGAGGCTGCATTTAGTTATTACGCTCCTCACCTCTGGAACAAGTTACCTGAAGGTCTGAAGTATGCTCAAACTGTTAGCTCCTTTAAATCAGGGCTAAAAACGCTTTTCTTTAGCACTGCATATCCATAACTGTCTATACAGTGCCTTGCAAAAGTATTCGGCCCCCTTGAACCTTGCAACCTTTCGCCACATTTCAGGCTTCAAACATAAAGATATAAAATTTTAATTTTTTGTAAAGAATCAACAACAAGTGGGACACAATCGTGAAGTGGAACAAAATTTATTGGATAATTTAAACTTTCTTAACAAATAAAAAACTGAAAAGTGGGGCGTGCAATATTATTCGGCCCACTTGCGTTAATACTTTGTAGCGCCACCTTTTGCTCCAATTACAGCTGCAAGTCGCTTGGGGTATGTTTCTATCAGTTTTGCACATCGAGAGACTGACATTTTTGCCCATTCTTCCTTGCAAAACAGCTCGAGCTCAGTGAGGTTGGATGGAGAGTGTTTGTGAACAGCAGTCTTCAACTCATTCCACAGATTCTCGATTGGATTCAGGTCTGGACTTTGACTTGGCCATTCTAACACCTGGATACGTTTATTTTTCAACCATTCCATTGTAGATTTGGCTTTATGTTTTGGATCATTGTCCTGTTGGAAGATAAATCTCCGTCCCAGTCTCAGATCTTGTGCAGATACCAACAGGTTTTCTTCCAGAATGTTCCTGTATTTGGCTGCATCCATCTTCCCATCAATTTTAACCATCTTCCCTGTCCCTGCTGAAGAAAAGCAGGCCCAAACCATGATGCTGCCACCACCATGTTTGACAGTGGGGATGATGTGTTCAGGGTGATGAGCTGTGTTGCTTTTACGCCAAACATATCGTTTTGCATTGTGGCCAAAAAGTTCAATTTTGGTTTCATCTGACCAGAGCACCTTCTTCCACATGTTTGGTGTGTCTCGCAGGTGGCTTGTGGCAAACTTTAAACGAGACTTTTTATGGATATTTTTGAGAAATGGCTTTCTTCTTGCCACTCTTCCATAAAGGCCAGATTTGTGCAGTGTACGACTGATTGTTGTCCTATGGACAGACTCTCCCACCTCAGCTGTAGATCTCTGCAGTTCATCCAGAGTGATCACGGGCCTCTTGGCTGCATCTCTGATCAGTTTTCTCCTTGTTTGAGAAGAAAGTTTGGAAGGACGGCCGGGTCTTGGTAGATTTGCAGTGGTCTGATGCTCCTTCCATTTCAATATGATGGCTTGCACAGTGCTCCTTGAGATGTTTAAAACTTGGGAAATCTTTTTGTATCCAAATCCAGACCTGCCTGGTGTGTTCCTTGGTTTTCATAATGCACTCTGCACTTTAAACAGAACCCTGAGACTATCACAGAGCAGGTGCATTTATACGGAGACTGGATTACACATAGGTGGATTCCATTTATCATCATCGGTCATTTAGGACAACATTGGATCATTCAGAGATCCTCACTGAACTTCTGGAGTGATTTTGCTGCACTGAAAGTAAAGGGGCCGAATAATATTGCACGCCCCACTTTTCAGTTTTTTATTTGTTAAAAAAGTTTAAATGATCCAATAAATGTTGTTCCACTTCACGATTGTGTCCCACTTGTTGTTGATTCTTGACAAAAAAAATAAATTTCATATCTTTATGTTTGAAGCCTAAAATGTGGCGAAAGGTTGCAAGATTCAAGGGGGGCGAATACTTTTGCAAGGCACTGTATATTTTAATCTATTTGCTTTCTCTTCCTCTTGTGCTTATCTCTATTGATGATTTCAGTTATTTGCAGAAGTAGTAGTATTTGTTTTATCTTTTATTTTTTTTATTCTATTTGTGAATAAATGCAATTTTTAAGTATAATTTTATTTCCTATTTCGATTGTCTTTGTTTTAACGATCTATTGATTTCAATGTGATTTTTAGGATCTTCATGTGGTGTAAAGCACTTTGAATTGCCTTGTGTTGAATTGTGCTGTATAAATAAATTTGCCTTGCCTTACAATTTGCCTTTTTGTTGATATATTTGGTTTAATGAGTAAAACAATGTTAATCTTTGTTGTTTACCCGCAATAAGATCACTTTCTTTTCCAGTGATAAAGAAAAACAAGATCAGACATTGATATGTGAACATTTCTTAATAAAAAAACGAATATTTAATGGGGTGTCCAAATTTTTTCTCATGACTGTATATATACCAAATAAAGCACCACATGCCAGGAATTTTTTCTTCGACATACGCCTGCAGTGTGCAGGAATGGAACCGGCCAGTGTATTTTGGGCTCACCGTGACAGAAACATTTTTATGGTTGTAATTATGAGGCCATGGATTTGTTCACACACAGCCGCAATTTGCCATACAACATGTTAACAGATCCTCACTGCAGATAAGAACCTGAGCCAAGATTTTTAGCTCCTTGTTGTAAAGTTTTATCGTCCTCACAAGCTTGCAGTGTTAATTGTCTTTCTATAATAAAATGCTGAAATCAGAATACAAGTCTCCAATATTAAATTATGAAACACTTACATGAAGTTTCCATTATGTAATTATTAATCTTATTTAGTTATTTATTTTACTTCACCTATCTCGCCTCTTTTCCAGCTCCAAAATGGAATTTTCACAAACTTTACCACAGGATCTTTATGTGTAGTTTGTTGATTATTTGATTCATATGTGTGTATTTTGGGGTAGGGTTGTTTATAGAATACAAATCATCAGACATGAAAAAGAAGGGGAGTAAGCATTTTATACGTCATTTAAAGTGCGTATGACATCAAAAACCATGTTTATTTCATATTTCACGCTGTGTTTTATGCTCCTGAATGAAATGGACCACTTGAATGTGTGTGAAAGCGATCGTTTTATTTATTCAATTTTTGAATCCCACACCATGAAAATGAACTGACTTCCGGCTCCAATCTCAGGTTTAGGACGAATGCAAATATGACGTCACCCGGGTCAGCATCTCACAATACAGCATTGCTTTATAGCATACAGATGGACTGCGGATTCAGCTGATTTTGCGGATTAATTTGTTTATTTTTCGCATCATGCCAGCCAAACGGCTGGAGAAAAATGTTGCTGCACCAGGGAGAGGCGTGTGAGCCTTTTTGGGGTTTCAAAAGGTTCCCATTCACCGGCGGATATTGGCCAAAACAAGCCCTGCTACTGTGGGACTATTGGACTTACAAGGAAGTGAGTAAACATCGTGTTTTGTATTATGTCAAATACTGGGATCATTTTAATACGGAGGTAGCTTGCATTTTGTGGCTGACATGCTCTTGTCCACTCGGCCGACGACCGGCAGCTTGTCGCACATCCCCCCGCCGGGAGAGCACTATACTCGGCTTATAGACCTCTTCGTGTGCCCAGTG
This sequence comes from Corythoichthys intestinalis, assembly GCF_030265065.1. Lineage (NCBI taxonomy): Eukaryota > Metazoa > Chordata > Actinopteri > Syngnathiformes > Syngnathidae > Corythoichthys > Corythoichthys intestinalis. The sequence continues at coordinate 52,398,423 of NC_080399.1, forward strand.
TTCTTTCAAATTTTTCACCTGATCATAAATTGCAACTTTGTGTGACAAATGGCTGCGAATACAACGATTACAAAGTAAACACTACAAAATTTCTTTAATTAAAGGACTATTTACCATAATTTTCGCACTATAAGGCACACCTGACTGTAAGCCGCGACCCACCAAGTTTTGTAAGAAAACGACATTTGTTCATAGATAAGCCGCACTAGAATATAAGCCGCAGCTGTCGTCACTGTATTATGGGATATTCACACCAAAAGATATTAACCGGTAACACTTTATTTGACGACGGCGTCATACGACTGCCATAAGACCAAATGAACCACCATGAAGCTTTGAACCAATTGGCTGCAAAAGCTTCATTGCTTCAAGAAGCTTAATTTGATCATCACTGCTCCCTAGTGGGAGACAGTCAACATCTGCTGCCACCTGCTTTCAAGACTGTTGTTGTCCAACATGCCTCCTAGCATGCATTGCAGCGCTACAGATGTAAATAACAATCAAAATTAATGTTCTGTGCTAATTATTTCTTCAGTTACTGTTCCAGTTGTGTCATTAATTGCTAGCTATGGTATTTGGTAACACTTTATTTGACAGTAGCTTCATAAGACTGTCATTAGACACTCATGATTATGACATGACACTTTCATGAGCATTAATGAATGCTTATAACAAATGTCATTTAGTGATGTCCAGCAAATTATCTCACTTTTGAATGGATGTAAAAGATCCGAGTTGGGCATAAATGGATTTAGTGACATAATTTGCCAGATGATAGTTAATGACATCGTTCATAAGCATTCTGTAAAGCCCTTGATAGTACCATGTCATAATTATGACGGTCTTGCGACACCGCTGTCAATTAAAGTGTTATCTATTAACCCAAATAAATCAACAAATAAGCCGCACTGGACTCTAAGCCGCACGATTCAAAATGAAGGGAAAAAGTAGCGGCTTATAGTCCGAAAATTACGGTTCTTACGTTTGATCATGGATGAGCATGTAGAAAAGCTCTCCTCAGACACATTCCACCATGTTAGCTGCAGAACAACTGCAACTGCTGCCGTGTAAAGCATTATTTTGCCATATTCGTGTTGACCATTTGCCAGCTACGCTCTCCTCCGACGTCGGCCGGCTTGTCCTGCGGTCATTGCTCAGCTGCTTCCCCGCAAACGAGCCCTCTGCCCTCAGTAGGGGAAGGACGAGGTCTAACTTGCTTGCCGCCGGGCGGGTTGCCGATCGGCGATAACAATCGACAACCCCGCCGCCGTGTGAAATAATCCGGATTAGTTATGTGTGATTTTCCGCTTCGAAGACTGAAACATCACTTGGTTCGGGTTAGCATGTCGGCTAGCTGTCACACATTCTCTGAAGCCGGGGCAAGGAAATGACAAAAGCCGAACTAACTATGGTGGCATAAAATATCGTTCGGGAGGTGCGACAGCAAAGGTGAAGTCGACAGTTTTGACCATTATGGAGTAATTTTGCCATGTCGTACTGAATAAATGCATTTTTATTATTTCATATTCCATTTAGCTCAAGACTGTTATTTGTCATGACCATACCATTTATTTAGCTATTGGGGAAAACACTTGGATAAAAGAATATCCTGAAACAATGACATTTTACGGCTCTGTCCGTCACATTTTCCTCATTCTGAATAATTCCCCCTCAATGGGCTGAATAGTAAAACAGATGAAACCATTCTCCTGCCGACGTCATCCTCTAGTTGGGGACGGTAGAGCCCTACAATGGTAGGCGTGGCTAATTAAAAGACTAATTTCTCGTCATCTGCGCTTTGCCAAATTGTTGTATTTAGTCGAATCGTCTCAAAATATGATTCTAATTCACATAATAATATTATTTAAGACTTTTTTTTCTCCTGTCCTACGCACTTTAAACATCATTAATACGGTAAAAAGTCCATCTGCCACTGTATTTCTATGCTGCAGGTCACTAAATTTACCACTAGATAGTGCTATTACTGCATTTTATTTTCTGCCGGTATTACAGTTGGTTTGCAGTAATTTACACAAAATAACTCCCTAAACAACAGTTCATCTAACAATCATGACATTGTAGGAAAGTATAAGGCTATTTGTCAAGAATGTTACCATTTTTTGCCAAGAGATAATGCGTTTAACCTCCTTTGTAACTTGTTATTACAAGATTGCATTTTCACATACAAGACTCATGCAAGTTTTATTGACTCGTAAACCTTAATCAGAATACAAACACTTACATTTAGCTTTGTTCAACATTGTTTGGACAGAAATTCAGCTATGTATGTCTTTAATGAGATCCTTGTTTTTCATAATTCTGATTATCATTCGAACACCACATAGAACTAGTTGTTGAAGAAAGTAATACAGTGGACATGGAAACCCCCCTCCCTCCCACCATGAGTGAAATTGTATTTGTGATCCAAATTTAATGTTCTGGAATATTGTACTTTTTATCTATTTATTTATTTATTTATTTATTTATTTATTTTGTTTTAATATTTCTGTTTTCTTTAGGATTTGTTGTTGTTCAGTATGTCTCTCCTGAATGTGTTGATATATGTAACTACTGTGTATTTTTTGTTTACATAAAAATAAAAAATGAACAAATAAAATGTATATACTGTATATCGGGATTATCATAGTAATCGATGTCCGAGAGTAAATTTCAGTTGCTGAGTTGGGTTTTATTCATTATTCGATCACGTAGACCAGGGGTGCCCATTACGTTGCGACCAGTCGATCGCAACGCTACTGTGGGTAGCTCGCGGCATCAAAAAATAAATCAATTAATTAATTAATTAATAACTTTTTTGCTTCTTTTAATGTAAACAGTTAATTATGTTATGTGAGTAAACATAATGAGCTGTCCATTTTTTATTTGTTTTTTTTAATGTACATAGTTAATTATGTTGTGTGAGCAACAGAACCTCATATGTTGCTAACATACCATAATTACTGTAACTACATTTATTTATTTATTTATTTATTTATTTGTTTATTTTTAATTCACCCTTGTCTGTTCAGGTAGATCGTGGGAGGTTGTCTCCTTTAAAAAAGTAGATCTTGGAGCAAAAAACATTGAGCACCCTGATGTAGACATTTCAACCTCCTCGAGTCATTATTTTGGTATTTTGGTTTGCTAGTATGCAAATTCAACTTGCATATTAGCGAAATATTTAATCTTCACACATTCACTTAACATTTAAGATTAAGATATACCATTAAGATGTAGCATTTAATATTTGGATTGAACTATTAATTTGACAAATATGGTTTATGAATTGCAAAAACCTGACTGAGAAATTCAAACCAGGTTTTTAAGCATTGCTTGAAACAAAATGTGAATAAATGTTGCTGATCGTTTTTCTTAAAATCATGTGACGTATGACTTCAAGGACAAACAACAACATATTGATTTGACTAAAACAGGGGTCGGCAACAGTTCTTTTCTATCTAAAATTTAAACCTGTGGCGGCGGGGCGGTGGTGTGCGCTATAGTATCCCGAGTGTGGGCACAAGCAGGGCCGGCCCAGCCTATACGCAGACTATGCAGCTGCTTAGGGCCCCTGACCACTAGGGGGCCCCCAATCTGGCAATTGTTTTGTTTTTATTCCATTTTGTTTACTACAGTTTGCGTTATTTGACTTTTGTGAGTTTTGATACTTGATTACAAGCTTTAAAAAATAAAAATTCTTCCTTAACTTCTTTCTTTCCACTTTTAGAAAAAGGTTTGGCGCTATCTACTGTAACTACTGACAATCATTTGGGGTGAGAAGTTTGAAGTATGCAGTGCAACAAAATCTGATTAATATACAAAATATGGACGTATGGGTTGGATTGCATGTATGGGTTTCACAGTACACTGTGACGAAATGGTGGGCCAAAAATATGTGCCCCTTTGCATTATTTTGCTTAGGGTCCCCAAATGGCCTGGGCCGGGCCTGGGCACAAGATGCCAGTTCACCAGTGGTATTTATCACTGAATGCAAGAAAGGTTGCCGACTGCTGACCACTAAATGAATAGAGAATCACTTGAATGGTTCGGGGTGGAACCAGGGGACAATAAACTGGTTTTGTCGGCGTAGGACTTGTAGAGCATTATTCTAACCATTTTTATTTATTAATTATTGCATTTAATTATTTATTTTACTGTCGTCAGTGTTTTGTCATTGTGTGACTGCTGAACTGATCAGTTATTATCAGTGTTGTTAATAACGGCGTTACAATATAACGCCGTTACTAACGGCGTTATTTTTTTCAGTAGTGGGTAATCTAATTAATTACTTTTCTCATCTTGGCAACGCCGTTACCGTTACTGAGGACGGAAAGGCATGCGTTACTATGCGTTACTACAGTATATTGGTCGAAAAGTCTGAGGGAGACGGACTCACCGAGACGACAGAGCAGAGCAGGAGTGTGGAGGAGGCAAGAAAGTTGTGACGCCAAGCAAACGCGATGCTAGGTAGCTCCAATAATACATGTTGTAGCCGATAGCCTGCAAACTACGCCCGCATGTTATGGTAGATATGGTAGACATGGTAGATATCACATGTACTGTATATAGATATAACTAGATGCAAAATGACAGACATGGCACTAAATGCGTTAGTAGACAGCCGCCATCTTGAAGCAGTAGACTTTTTAGGACGGCTCTGTTGTAGAGAACCTTCCTAGCGAACCTAAGTAACTTTTTATATAAAATACTTCTAAATCGGCAAAATCTTGACTTGAATCTATCTTTAAATGATGAAACAGTTTTAAAACTTTCATATGTCGAAAGTAGAGAGAAGGGAACTAATGCAATAATGGGAGCAATTCTAACAACTTTTAACAGTTGATTCAGGTTAAAGAGTAAATTAGGGTAAAGAATTGGGCTCGGGCCAATTGTACCCAAAAACCTTCACAAAAAACTTCACATAGTGTAGTCAATGTTTTTTTTTTTTTTTTTTTTTTTTTAATTGAGGAGAAAAAAAAAAGTAATTATCACCAATTACTTTGCCAAGTAACTAATTACTCTTACATTCAGGTAATTGAGTTACTAATGCAATTACTTTTTGGGAGAAGTAATTTGTAACTATAATTAATTACTTTTTTTCAGTAAGATTAACAACACTGGTTATTATAAAAGCAAAGATGTGTTAAAATTTACTTACAACTTCAATTTTAGCCAACAGGGGACGCAAAAACCAAAACTTTAATGAAAGCATCAATTTTTAAAGCAAGGATGTAATGCATAATTTTTTATTTTTTTTTTTAAACTAGCATTTTTTTTTTCTTTTAAATGTGTAAGCCTGCCCATGAGAGGTTTTTCTGTTTTGTCAGTCATGCAATTGTTAGACTTACGGCACATGTGTAATAAGTCTTCCACAAATTCATTAAGTAAAGTTCAGTAAACTTATCTCTTCGAGAATGTCTTGCTTTCCACACAGGGTCATAATGGGTCACTTTTGGACTTTTGGTACGTCAGAGATATACTGAGGAGAAGCAGCAATCATTTCTGGACAGCAGTATGGGTTGACATAGGCGGAGTTTGACTTTTGGGGCAGGGGGGTACAACATGTTGATGACCCCGAAACGCAGTGTCAGCAATAAAAATTAACTTACATGAATATTTATAATAATAAGTTGACATTGATCGTTTTTTTTTTTTGTTTCCCATCATTCTTGAGGGGAATTTTAAATCAGGCTTCTTAGGCAATACTTTTCGCCAACATTGTCATCGATTGAATATGGCACGCCCGCCGGTGTCGTGCTAATGTAGTTCAAATTGTATCCCCTGAGCGGAGCCATATGGAGGTAGATTTGTGTCTTTATCATTCAATAAAAAAAAAAAAAAAAGTTGCTTCAATCAAAATATATATTGTCAACAACAACAAAAAATCGCTTCAATAAAAAGAAAAAAAAAAGTGTTTGAATGTAAATATAAATTTGAAACACAATAAACTCCCCGAAAAATGCATGTGAAAGCTATTTTTCTTTGATTTTTTTTTTTTTTTTTTTTTTTTTTTTGGAAGTCGTTTGTGTTTGGGCCACATTGGCTAAGACATTTTTGTCTTTATTATTCAATCAAAAAATAAGTTGCTTAAAAAAATATGTTTAAAAAGAAAAATTCCTTCAATCAAAAAAAAAAAAAAAAAAAAAAGAAAAAAAGTTTTTGAATGCGAAAAAATATTTGAGATTGAAAAATTTGCATTCGAACATTTAATTTTTAATTGAAAAAGTTTTCTTTGATTGAAGCTATCCTTTTTGTGTTTGTGCCATATTACTGTAAGGGTAGGACATTTGTGTCTCAATCATTTAATCCCTAAAAAAGTTATATTTATTATCTTAAATATTTTCAATCATAGAAAAAAATCATTTGAAAATAAAATTGCCCTCCTTTAATATTTTTTTCTTTTATGAAAATTATATGCAAAGCAAATGACCGTCTAAGGTGCTAGTCACATGATCTGTTCGAAAAATAATTTTGACCCACTATAAAAATATACTTTTTAGGGCTGTCAAACGATTAACATTTTTAATCGAGTTAATCACAGCTCAAAAATTAATCGTAATTAATCGCAGTTCAAACCATCTATAAAATATGCCATATTTTACCGTAAATTATTGTTGGAATGGAAAGATAAGACACAAGACGGATATATACATTCAACATACTGGACATAAGTACTGTATTTGTTTATCATAACAATAAATCAACAAGACTGCATTAACATTACTGACATTCTGTTAAAGCGATCCATGGATCGAAAGACTTGTAGTTCTTAAAAGATAAATGTTAGTACAAGTTATAGAAATTTTATATAAAAACCCCTCTTAATGTTTTCGTTTTAATAATATTTGTAAAATTTTCAATCAAAAAATAAACTTGTAGCTTGCCATTGTTGATGTCAATAATTACACAATGCTCATGGGACTGAAACCCATAAAATCAGTCACACCCAAGCGCCAGCAGAGGGCGACAAAACACCAAAAAACACAAGTAACAAGTGGACATGACACTGTGATGTCATTTTAATCTGTTTGAGCGGGCATGTTCGTAAAATTCGTCAAACATTTTTACGTGATTAATTCAAAAAATTAATTACCGCCCATTAACGCGATAATTTTGACAGCCCTAATATTTTTTTGTTAATTTCATTCATTTTTGTTGCAGTTTTATTGATTTACTATTATTATATATATAGGAAAGTCAATTACATGCAATGACAATTTTTGGCCACCAGAGGGGTCCACTTATGTGAGTTGATGGTGCCAAAATAGGCTAAAGTATATTTTGTTTACATAAGAAAACACTCTCTATTCAGTACACTGTGGTTCAGATGGACGAACAGACCGAGCGACAGACAGACTTATTTTTGGTTGGTTGTATGCAGAGGTGCATAGAGTAGCCAAAAACTATACTCAAGAAAATGTAACGTTACATCAAAATAATATTACTTAAGTAAAAGTAAAAGTAGTCATCCAAAAAAATGTACTCAAGAACAAGTAATAAAGTATTTGGGGAAAAGAATACTCAAGTAATGAGTAACACTGTGAGTAACCGCTTACAATGTTTGATTATTATTTTTTTTTTAACAGTGGTATTTTTTTTTCAGCACATTTATCTATATGAATAATAATTGTTATACTGTACAATAACCCATAAAAAATACACGCACAAAAAAAAAAAATCATTGAATTACGGTGAGAGAAAATAAATTACAGAAATGAAGCATAGATAATACATAGAGCATGAGAGCCCTCTAGTGGAGAAATTAGTTCCTAGTTTGAATGGTTAAATAGTGAATACTTCTTTTAAAGTTCTGATTATGTGGTTAAGAGGACCATATCTCTGGTTTTCCATGGTCAATCGGTGCCAAATAAAAACTGGGAGAGAGGTTAAAATCTGCACTTTCGAGTAATGTTGATGGCAGCACTTAATTTTTTTACTGTGTCTTAAAAACACCACATGATTGAACAGTTCGGCGTGATCATAGAACGGCAAGCTGAAGTCTGATTGGTATAATGGAGTCATGTGACTATCATTAAAACATCTCACTGATGAGACTGGTAGAGCTACTGTCAACATGGCTGGCAAAAAAGTAAAATCCATTATGTAGAATAGAGAGGAAAAATGTAACGACAAGTGTAGCCCAAAGTAGCGGAGTAAGTGTAGCATTTCTTCGTCACAAATCTACTCAAGTAAAAGTAAAAAAATAAGGCTTTGTAAAACTAAACTTAAAAATATTTTTTTTCTCAAAATGTTACTCAAGTAAATATAACGCTTACTACCCACCTCTGGCAAAAAAAAAAAAAAAAATGTGGGCAGCCATGTATTACAGAATGTCTCAATCCACACCAAAAAAAAACGACGTTTAAATTAAGCTTGAGAACGATAAACCGATACAAACGGATATCCGGTTTTACGGGTGAGAGATACAGCTGTATCGATAGTAAAGTTACCATTCGACAGTAATTAGCCATTAAATATTCAATGAATGATAGAATTCGGCTATCGCGAGCACAAGAATCGGCTTCTAATGCCTAGTTCAATCCATTGCTTAATATGATAATAATTTAGCTTTTAACTCACAATCTGCGCTTGTGTCATTTACTACACAGCGCACTTAGATTGTGGCCGCCGTCGTGGTTGCCTCAACTTCCCATTCATTTCGGCAGAACCGTTAGTAGTCGCCGTCATTACCTGATCGTCTAGGACGTGTCATAACAACGCGAGAGCTAACAAAACCACTGTAACGCACGCTCCGTAGCGTTTTCTTCACAACCCAAAACGAAAGTAGAAGTGGCAACGAAGCAATATGCTAAATCAATGGACAGTGCGCACCACGCCAGCGACGTGCAGCGATTCATTTTCAACGCACCCAGGAAAACAAAAGTCGGACTTTGAAGTGACGAAGGCAGCCAGATCTGTTCGCATGGGACAGATCTAGTGTGAAGCGGTACAGAGATCGCGAGTTTTTAACCCTGAAAAATAACCCACTACAATGGTGGAAAGGGCAGCACGATCTGCTGGAGATATTGTTTCCACGAAACGCAGTCTACTTAAACATGAACATGTGGATCAGTTGATCTTCCTCAAGAAAAATCTGCCCTTCAAAAGAGATATAGACAGTGATGAGGAATAAAAAATGTGGAAGCACAGGCATAAGTGAATGACTTTGCTGTGTATAAGGTTAAAGTAATGATTATAGACCTGTGTCTAAAATGCCATGTTTTTATTCGCCCAGTTATACCAGTGGTAAAGCATAATTTATTATTTATTTATGATAACACTAACAGGTTTAATTCTTTTTTTCAAGAGCTGCTGCATATAATATTTTTTGCTTGCTAGACGTTTACGTTGGAAGTTTGCACTTAAATTACTTACCTATTGTGTTTAAAACACCAGGAAATACAGTAATTAAATTATTGCACTTTATTGTTGTCTGTCACTGGAGTTCTATTGTATTATCAATCCCATCCAACAAAATGACGGTCATATAGTAAGCCTTATTTTTTTTCTCATAAAAAAAATAAAACATAACATTGGTATGAAATTTTGTTGTTTAATTTTGCTATTAAAAAATGTGGTCTTTTTTATATTTTTAAAATAATGTACGAACACACTCAACAAATGTTTCACTCTGTATCGAACCGTATCATTCTTAAACTGTATCGAATTGTATAGAATTGCTCGGCCTAAAAAATATATCGTTTTTTTAATCGAATCATAACCTGTGTGTCTAGATACATATCGAATCGGCTTCATAACAGAGATTCTCAACCCTAGTTTAAATGCGGTTTTACCACAAGGCGGAACGACTTTTATTTTGACGGCTGTGTTGATATACTTCCTGTAACTCACTGCATAATTTTTAATAACTTGGTGCAGCTCGCTGTCAGTGGTGGAAAAGGAGCGTGTCTTTCCTCAAAGGATGATTTAACTATCAACTGGGTTTTTTATTATGCCGAATACAAACATGGCAATTGCGCCATCCCTTTTCAAAACAGCTCAATGAAAGAAAAAGTTTGAAGCGAAAGCTAATCCTCTGCGCGCAACTAAATAATTTGTCCCAGAAAGAGCAGAACAGAGAAGTTGGACGTCATTTTCCCCACTTCTTTCTTTTTTTCTATTTATTCAAACCAAGGTAAGCGTTTATTAAATCGCAGCTCAATTGTGCAGTGTACTGGATAAAGAGGGTAAATGTAAGAAGATGAATATCATACGAAAATGTAAGGCATGCTTGTTAAGTGCGTATATGCACGTGGTTTGTCGTGAAATGCTGGGCGCAAATTGGGGTTTTGTTGACGACAAATTGAATATCGTGTGAATATAAGTACGATCGGAAATATTCAGTTATATTGCTGTCATCCATGCCCAGCTCATCTTCTTTAGCAGAAACTGTCGCTGTGGGCAGGTGACTTTTACAATAGGTGTGGATGTGTGACTGTAAGTGTAATTCCTCAACTGAGAGGTGAAGAAGAAAAAAAACAACAACATGTGACTTCTGCATAGTCTACAGCACTTAAATATGTCGTTGGAAATCTACCACACTTATAAATTGCAGGACCAGAGAGATCATGAGGATTTGATTTTTATGCATTGATGCTAAATAGTCTGTATGTAAACAATGTAATATGGAATATTATGAGGAGGAGGAGGTGTCTAGCGTTTCTATTGTATACTGCTGTATGATATTATTTGTATAATATTCCCTATCATGTATTGTGAGGTGTTAAGTCCTTGCCTGCCATTGACGACGATAGACGTCAAAATTCATTTCAACTGGAAGGGTTATCAGTGATTACTCTCTGCCAGCCCTCCCAGTTTATCGCTGTCAATGGCAGTGAATAAATTAAAATCTCTCACTCTCATTTGACACCAGGTGAGCAGCAGGTGTTTTGTAAAAAAATGGGAATTTCACTGTGCCTTTAGTACATCACCACTACCAGTGTGACATCACAAGGGCAGGATCATGTTGGTGATGACACATTATGTATCTTAGCAACAGACAGCATCCTCTTGCTGTTCTTCTGTGAACAAATTCACCCTTATGGACATGAAGTGCTGTTGCTACATTTTTCGACAGAGGTATCGAGGAATCAAATCCCATTCGGTTTGCATACGAATGGTTGTCTGTCTCTATGTGGGCCCTACGGACTAACTGGTGACCAGTTTAGGGTGTAGTCTGACTTTTGCCTCAAGTCAGCTGGGATGGGCCCCAGCACCCTACGTCCCTGTAATGATTAAAAATTTATATAGATTGCTTTCAACAGACATCAACTATGTATTTGGGAAAAAAATTAAGAGTATTTCCTTACTGCAATCAAAACATCAGTTTTTACTACGCCATGTTTTATGCTTTCTTTCTTTTTTTTTTAAGCTTTGCCATTGCCATGATGTATGCACAACTACAGTACGTAATGTTGTACAACCCCAATTTTAATGAAGGTGGGATGTTGTGTTAAAGTGCCTGCGACAGCATTAAAAAAAATCTTAAATAGCATTATTATGTGAATTAGAATCATATTTTGAGACAATTCGACAATATGCAACAATTTGGCAAAGAGCAGATGACGAGAAATTAGTCTTTTAATCTGCTGTTTAGACCCGCCTGTCATTATAGCCCTCTAGCGTCCCCAGCTGGATGATGACGTCGGCAGGGTCACGATTTCATTTGATGTAGAATTCAACCCAATGAGGGGGAAGATTCAGAACAAGGAAAAAAGACATCGAGCAGCAAAATGTCATCATTGTTTCAATCTCCCTACTCCAATATTTTTACAGGATATTCTTGTTATTTAAGTATCTTTCCCCAATTGCTAAATAAATGTTACGGTCATGACAAATAACAGTCTTATGCTAAATTGAATATAAAATATTAGAAATGCATTTATTCAGTACGACATGGCAAAATTACTCCATAATAGTCAAAACTGTCAACTTCTTGCACCTCCCGAACGATATTTTATGTCACCAGAGTTAGTCCGGCTTTTGTCATTTCATTGCCCTGGCTTTGGAGAGCGTAAACAAACCAGGAGGGGTGACAGATAGCCGACATACTAACCCGAACAGATCGGCGTTTCCAAGTTTTATAATTGCCTTTCGAAGCAAAAAAATCGCACAAAACTACCCCGGATCATATCATACGGCGGTGGGGTTGTCGATAGTCTTCACCGATCGGCACCTACCCTGGCGAGCAAGTTACAGCTCGTCGTTCCCCTGCTGCGGGCGGGAGAGCTCGTTTGCCGGGGAAGCAGCTGGAGAACGGCCGCCGGACAAACCAGCTGACGTCGGAGCGGGGCGCTGCTCGTGGCCAAGCCGAGGAAAGCACATTCTGCTAGACCTATTTCCGGTTGACACCATGTTGGTGGCCTGTTGACCAGGGAGAGAGGGGGTGGGGGAGTCTATAAGCTAAATGATTGAAATGGGTAGAGTGTACACAGGAGGAAAGCACATTCTCAGCAGGCACGCGAATTGGGCCGAGCATGCTGGATCGGCCATCCAAACTGGCCGACGTCGGAGCGGGGCGCTGCTCGTAGCCAAGCTGAGGAAAGCACATTCTCGCCGGGCAGGCCTTTATCGTCAGCCACGTGACCTTTTCGGTGGACATTTGGTGTCCTCGGTGGGGTATTTTCACCCACAAAATGCAAGCCATCTGCTTATTAAAAAGTGTGCCATGATTCCAGTATTTGACATAATATAAAAGACATCGATTACTCACCTCACAATGGTCCCACGGTTGTCAGACTTGTTTTGGCTGATATCCGAGGTGAACGGGAAATTTGTGAAACCCAAAAAGGCCAACACGCCTCTCCATGGTGCAGCAACAAAAGCCTGCAGCACATAGGGCTCGCGTGATGTGAAAAATAAACGAAATAATCCACAAAATGGGCTGAATCTGCAGTTGTTCTGCATACTGTAGTATTGGCTGTATACTGAAGATGATTATCCCACTGACGTCACATTCGCTGTCTTCGCCAAACCAGGAAGTCGCTCATTTTCATTGCACAGAATTTAAAAAATTGAATAAATATATTAATCGCTTCCACACATATCCAAACGGTCCATTTCATTCAGAAGCATAAAATACCAGGTGAAATATGAAATAAATATGCTTTTTGCTGTCATAGGCACTTTAAACATAAAATAAACAGATTACAATAATTTGCAAATCAAGTTCAGCCTATATATATTGGAATGCACTACAAAAACAAGATGCTTAATGTTCAAAATGATAAATGATATTAATTATTTTGTTTTTAGAAAATAATCATTAATTTAGGATTTTATGGCAACAACATGTTCCACAAAAGAGACAGAGAAAGTTGAGGAATGTTCATCAAACACCTGTTAGCAACATACCACAAGTGAACAGGCTAGTTGGTGGGTATAAAAGACGTTTTTCTGAATTGATCAGTAATTCACCCTTAAAGACGGGGTTAGGTTGACCTCTTTGTGAACAAGTGTTAGTGTGGAAATAGTCCAGAACAGTTTATGGATAATGTACCTCAACGTACAACTGAAAAGTTTAGGAATTTCATCATTTATGGTCAGAGGTGGGTAGAGTAGCCAAAAATGTTACTCAAGTAAGAGTAGCATTACCTAAAAATAATATTACTCAAGTAAGAGTAAAATTAGTCATCCAAAAAATGTACTCCAGTACAAGTGAGAAAGTATTTGGTGAAAAGAATACTCAAGTAATGAGTAACATTGTGAGTAACTGCTTCCAATGTTAGATTTTTTGGTTGTTTTTAAATAATAATAATTATTATTATAATTAATAAAAAGTTATTTAAAATGAACTGTTATTATTATACTGTACTATAACATACATAACCACATTAAGCCAAATATTTTATTTTATTTTTTTTAATCAGTGAATTCCGGGAGAGAAAAAAAATCTGCAGAACTGAAGCATCATTCATCAAAAGAGCATGAGTGCCCTCTAGAGAAGAAAATAGTTCCCAGTTTGAATAGTGAATAGTTCCTTCATCGTTCCTATAAAGAAATTAAAAGGATTATACTAGTATATCTGGTTTTCCATGGTCAATCAGTACCAAATAAAAACTGGGAGAGGGGTTAAAATTCGTGTTTTCGAGTCATGTTGAGGGCAGTGCTCTATACCAAATGCATATTTTTTTACGGTGCTTTAAAGACGCCACGTGATTGAACAGATCGGCGTGATCATAGAACAGCAAGCTTGAGTCTGATTGATGTAATGGAGTCATGTGATTATTGTTGGGACGTCTCATTGGTAAACTGGTATAGCTACTGTTGTCATCGCTGAGTAAAAAAAAATGAAAATGTAAAATCTAATATGTACAATAAAGAGGAAAAGTGTTTCGACTAGTGTAGCCCAAAGTAGCAGAGTAAGAGTAGCGTTTCTTCTTCACAAATTTACTCAAGTAAAAGTAAAAAGTATGGCATAGTAAAACTACTCCTAGAAGTACATATTCCACAAGAATATTATTCACGCAGATGTAGTGGAGTAAATGGAAATGCATTCCTACCCACCTCTGTCCATGGTACATATTATCATAAAAAAGTTCAGAGAATCTGGAGAAATCACGACATGTACGGTAAGCAAACAGCAAGGCAGAAAAACCTTACTGATTAATTGCATTAATTACAAAGTAGTTGCAGACTTATTTTTGCCTGTAAGTTCTGAGTTAGCCAGTAGAGGGAGCCGGGATCATTTTGAAGTTGTTTGATTTGTAAATATAAAGTTGCTGATCCAAACATCCATTGATTTGTACATGAAAACAATGGAACTTGTCAGGGGTGCTCAAAATTGTGCTCAGTTTTCCATATCACTGTACAACTTCTATTTAACACATAATGACAAACTACTGTACTCTATGCATGGATTATGTACAGTATGTGGCTTACAAAATGTAACAATAAGTAAATAAATAAAAATAAATAAAAGTAACTCACTTTCACAAAGTGCACAGTTTCATCAAAGCAATTTATTTACAGTTTGAATTGAAAGCAAAGTAATTTAAAGCGCAATGGCCAATGTAGTCAACTAATTCTTTGTAAACATCAATCACATACTTCAAGTTAGTCCTCTGAACAAAAACATCATGATGGTGTGTATACCAAGTTTATTTTATTAATTTTACAGTACATCAACTGATTTTAAATGGACTTTTTTTTACTTTTTGAATTTTTTTTTTTTTTTAAATATTCAGTCTGACTTTTTGTGTCTTCAGACAATGGCCTACACTTTGGGCTCAGTCATTGAGGGCCAGACACGTGGTGTAGGACCTCAGCACTGTATCACACGGGTGGAGCTTTCTGTTACTGCTGCCAATCTTCTGGACCGCGATGTAGCCTCAAAGTCTGATCCATTTTGTGTTCTCTTCCATGAAGTGGATGGAAACTGGATGGAGGTAAGAAATAGGGAGATTGAAATAGCTTGTGTGTTTTAGAAATATTAAATTAATTGAGAGGATTTTTTATTTTTTTCATACCTCCTAAAGTGAGTACACACCTCACGTTTTGTAAATATTTAAACACTGAAGAAATAACATTTTTACAACATTGTTATAATATACAGTACAAGTCAGTCTAAATTAACTTTCCCCTCAAAATACCTGTATTTTCATATAGAGCCATTGTCGAAACCATCCACAATGAAATCAAGTACACCCCAAAGGGAAATCATTTAAATTATGGCCAAAGTATTTTGGAAGCTAGAGACCTTACTTTTTGAGAATGCCCCACAGTTCTTCACTCAGATTTAAGTCTCAGTCATTGTTCATTAGCTGCTGTTTGTGAGGAAGTATAGTGCTACCTAAAATATACTTTAAGGCTAAACCAGAAAACACAAGTTCAGTTATCGGCAATACAAAGCCCCACTATTGTTTTTTGGCAGCCCTTTTAATTTTTGTCTTAGTCTTAGTTTTATAGGACGAAAATACTTTTTAGTGTTAGTCATATTTTAGTCATTTCAAAATGTTTTCGTCTTCGTCTAGTTTTAGTCGACGAAATCTCATACAAATTTCGTCTAGTCCTCGTCGACAGTTACTGAAAATATGTTTGTAAAATTCAAGTTGAAAAATTTAGACCAAAAATAAATAAAGGTTTCCAACAATTTCGAATTAACACAGATAAGCACATATTGTAGCATCTACAAGGAAAACTTTCTGATGACCACTCAGCAAAGACCTTTAATTGCTTGAGCAACATTGCATATTTTTTCATCTTACCGTGTTTTGAAACAAGCAAGATGCAGCACAGCCTACCTTGAGACACATCCTAAACTCCATTGAAGGGGTAGATGCACAGCACATCGACATGAGTGACACGACCCAAACAGTGCCACAAGGCAAGCTGACGTACTCCACGTACAATATGAAACTGTCACGCATTGTGAACATATGACAGAAACAATGTTGCATTTTTGTCTCGAATTGTATCGAAAACTGCCAATTGTCTCGTTATATACTAGTCTCTCTGGCCATGATTTTGGCTCGTCATTGTCAAGTCATCGTCATGAAAAACTTGTTCGTCTATGTAATATTTTCGTTATCGTCATTGTTGATGAAAACAACACTGCAAGGTAAAATGATCACCGATCATGCAGAAACTGGCTGATTACAATCTATAGATATCAACGTAATTGACTCAAAAGCCCAGGTCTGCGGAGAACAGTGTGCCAGTTTGCAGGCTAAAGCCTGAGTTATGCTTCTGCGTTGCGTTGACGGCGAAGCAACGATGTAGATCCTACGCTGTCAATGAGCAGTCAAAGTTCTGAGGCAAGGGAACGCGTTGCTCTGTAATTCACCGCCAAGCCACTAGAGGGGTGTGGGGTTGTGATTGTACGGTTTTGGGGGACTTGTCGACTTCCTCTAGTTTTCTTCCAGTTACACAACAATGCCAAAGGAGATGAAACACTTGGATTTGAATCTTCAGCTCATCAACATTGAACAACAAATGGTGATCATACAAATGTTGCACAGTCGACACAGAAGACGGTTGCGGAGGTGGTCTGTCCGACTGTTGACGCCACACAGAGACTGGCAGTCACATTACGAGTTCTAGCCTCGGGTGGAAGCCGGCAAGCTGCGTTGTCCAGCGTTATGTCCGATTTCTTTGCCATGTCCTACAACCAGCCAGTGGGAAGCCATAGCAGATTTCTGCCAGTCATGAAACTTCCCAAACTGCGTTGGAAGCCTGGATGGTAAACACGTTATCATAAAAGCATCGAGGCACTCTCAATCAGTGATGATGTATCAAGTGTGTGAACTGTCTGTTGTTGAAATTAAGCATCAAAACAACTCCTTTGACACCAAACCTGTGCTCTATTCTTCATATACTTGAAGTGTAAAATGTAAATAAGTCACAGACTCACAGCAAAGATATGTACAAAATAAATGATAAAGTGCACCAACCAAAATTACAACATAAAGTGATTAAAAAGCTGGCAGTTTTTGGCCGGCAATGGTCACTGCTAATGTGGCCATTCGCTTCCGAACACACACATTCTTGCCTCGGAGGTTCTTCTATTTTTTTAAGCATGCACTGACCTCCAGCCCCGTATTTTCAGTAATCTCCTTCCATGAATTGCTTGCCATTTGGCAATCTTTATAATGCCTTGACGAAACGTTTTACAGGTGTTCGTACTTGCGGTCCTCTTCGATGATCCTCTCGTCAGCTTGGTCCATTTTTGAATGTAGCGCAAGAATGGCGGTGATTTCGCGCTGAACCGGAAACAACAGTCTGAGTGAACCAGTCACAGTCCATTTACGTCACCACGCGTTGACTTGATGCGTAGTCAGGATTTTGTAGAAGTGCACATCAGGCTACGGTGGAGGGTCGTAAATCGGGTCTGGCTTGACGGCGTAAGTCTGCCGCAGAAGCATAACTCAGCCACTTCACAATGCTTACTATGACGGCCAAGTATTCTTTTATATAGCACTCTATGATCATTCCACTCCGAAAACATTGACCTTTTCCTTTTAAAGGGTGCTGATGAATGGATAATATGACATGGTGTCAATGGGACACATCAATATAATGGGAAGAAAATCACGTCAAATGTTTCCAAAAGGTTTTGGATTTTCAAAAAAATACTGTATACAATAATCCCAGCTTTCCCCCTAAGTGGTCGCCATTAGCAAAACAGCCGATTCATTTGTTAGTTAGATTAGCCACACTAGTTTAACACCGGATGAGCTTTCTGACACAGCCCACAAGCGGAAATCGAACCCATGCCACCACAAACAGCAGCCGGGCTCTAAGACCACAGAGCTAACGCCCACACAAATACAATGCATACAATGTATGTAAAATTATCAAAATGGTAATTTTTTTTTCTGTTTAAGTACAACATCAAGCAAATGTATATATTTGTATGTAGCATTCTGTTTCTCAACCTTTTGAGGCAATCATTGCGTTCAAACAATTTCTGTAAATCATGACTGCATGGATCAGCTGTCTGCTCAGATGTTCAGAAAGACTTATTATAGATCTCTTTATTCTTGATAGTTTTTGTTCTCTAGAACCCATGATGTGATATTAAGTTTTCTGTCTCATACTACTCACTGGAGGTGCGGTAGCTTGAGAAGATTTCCTTAAACATAGCTGCAGCAATCAGACCAAGTTAATAAAACGGTTTAACACGACAGATTTCATGTCAGGTCTTACCATTGTCATCCGAACAAGTTGATTGCACACATTCAGCGTCCAATTTGGAAGGGCTATATTTTGAAAAGGGACTTTTTCTTGGTATCAGCTGGGATAGGTCACTGTATAGATAATGAAATGCTTTCCTTAGGCCCAGTACCTGCCTCGATCTTGTCAGAATACCTGCAACCAATGCCCTTAAGAAGAATATATGAGAGAGAACTGATGAAAGGATAGAAATGCACAGTTGCTGCCTGATTCATGGAGAGACACACCACTAAAAATAAACAATTTTATCAGCAAATCTTTTGGAAGGCAAAACAAATTTATGTCAAGGAATACCTGGTGGGCTCCAAACCTGTAGAAAATACCTATAAACATGCACATGTACATTTAACATGTGTTTGACAGGATAAAAAAATGTCTTAAATAGCATTAATATGTTGAATTTGACAGTTCGATTATATACAACAATTGGCAAAGCGCAGATGATGAGAAATTAGTCTTTTAATCTGCTGTTTAGCCACGCCTACCATTATAGGGCTCTAGCGTCCCCAACAGGAGGATGACGTCGGCAGAGTCATGGTTTCAGCTGATTTAGAATCCAGTCCATTGAGGGGGAATTATTCAGAATGAGGAAAATGCGACGAAGAGAGCAGCAAAATGTCATTGTTTCAATCTCTCTACTCTTATATCTTTACAGGATATTCTGTTTATCCAAGTATTTTTTTTCCCAATTGCTAAATAAATTGTATTTTCATGACAAATAACAGTCTTGTGCTAAATGAAAAATGAAATATTAAAAATGAATTTATTCAGTTCGACATGGCACAATTACTCCATAATGGTCAAAACTGTCAACTACACCTTTACTGTCACACCTTCCGAACGATATTTTATGCCACCGTAGTTAGTCAGGCTTTTGTCATTTCCCTGCCCTGGCTTTGAAGAATGTAAACAAACCAAGAGGTGTGACAGCTAGCCGACATGCTAACCCGAACCGAGTGACGTCTCAAAGTCTATTTTTGTTTTCGAAGAGAAAAATCACACAAAACTAGCCCGGATTATTTCACACGACGGTGGGGTCGTCGATTGTCTTCGCCAATCAGCAACCCGCCCAGCGACGAGCAAGTTACACCTCGTTGTTCCCCTGCTGTGGTAAGGAGAGTCGCTGTATTCGCGGCCATTTTAACACAAAGTTGCAATTTCTGATGGGGTGGCAAATTTGACAGAACACCGGGCACACGAAGAGGGCAATAAGCCGAGTATAAAGCCCTCCTCGCGGTGGGGGCTGGGGTTCGACAAGCCGCCGGCCGACGGCCGATGGCCGGCGGCCGGCGTGGCATTCTCAGTGGACAAGGAGCATTGTCAGCCACAAAATGCAAGCCACCTCCGTATTAAAACGTATGCCATGATCAGTGTTGTCAGTAACGCGTTAGTTAGTAACGCGTTACTGTAATCTGATTACTTTTTTCAGTAACGAGTAATCTAACACGTTCATTTTTCTACACCAGTAATCTGATTAAAGTTAGTTTCCTTAGGGTCTCTGCGTTACTATGTTTTCATTGCCTTAACGTATGTAGAATGAAGAATATTGTAGTCATGTACGAAGAGCATTTTGAATAGAAAATGCTAAAATAAAAGGTTCCCCGTACGTGTTTCAACGACAATCTCTTAGCTAGTTCCTGTTTTGGTCTCGCGTTATGTGTTGTGGGACTGAGGCGGGTGGACATTCGCGCCGAGTGTTGAGACGTTGCGAGGGAATGTTGATCTGTGGATATCCATGAATGAAGGTGAGTATTTGTCCTTCATTCTGGAGGGTATCTGCAAAAGGTTGGACCCCTACACGAGTGGCCGTTTCGTAGCTATGCCGTTGCAACGATGGGCTGTCATCGCTCAAAGTTGGCAAGCTTTGTTTACATCATATGCGTGTTGCACATTTATGCCGTGAGGTGATGTGTTCGTTTATCATCTTTGCTATGTGTTGTAAGTCCGATTGAGTGTAAAGTGCTTAGTTGCCACCACGTTTTGTGGCCAAATTGACCGCGTGTGTACGGTGTTCTTCCGGGTTGGGTTATCGGAAAGTCAATTACATGTGATGACATTTTTCTGTTGTCATTCTTATGTTGAGGCGGCAAAGGGAGAAAAATGGGTAAAAGGTAACTTATAGATTACTTTTAAAGTAACTTAGTTACTTTGATAATGAAGTAATCAGTAAAGTAACTAGATTACTTTTTTGAGGCGTAATCAGCAATTAAATTACTTTTTCAAGTAATCTGTGACAACACTGGCCATGATCCCAGTACTTGACATAATACAAAACACAATGTTTATTCACTTCCTCGTAAGTCCAATGGTCCCACAGTTGTCGCACACTTGTCTTGGCCGATCTCGGGGTGAACAGGAACTTTCTGAAAACCAAAACGGCTCACACGCCTCTCCCTGATGCAGCTACAATAGCCTGCAGCCGTTTGGCTGGCGTGATGCGAAAAATAAACGAATTAATCCGCAAAATCAGCTGAATCCGCAGTCCATCTGCATGCTATAAAGCAATGCTGTATTGTGAGATGCTTACCCGAGTAACGTTAGATTCGCATTCGTCCTAAACCCGAGACTGGGGCCGGATGTTACTCATTTTCATGGCACTGGGTTCAAAAATTGAATATATAAAACGATCGCTTCCACCCACATCCAAGTGGTCCATTTCATTCAGGAGCATAATATACCATGTGAAATAGCTTTTTGGTGTCATACGGACTTTAAATGTTTAACAGATGGGCTGTCCTGTTATTATAGTATGATAGTGACTATAATTTACATTTACTTTCACGCTTACATTATGATGTAACATCATTAAATTATTCACATCATATTCAACAATATTTTCTTGTATTTATCTGAACGATTATTATGTAGTAAGTACACTGTAGTAACCTACAGTGTTTAGTTCTAAATCCTAATTTTGAAGCATTATTTTGGCTGTATGATGTCTGCTGCCTCAGAGCATCTTTTTTTTTTTTTTTTTTTAGCTGACCAACAAGACACACTAGGTTGCGTGTTTATGTGTGCTTGCTTGTGTGTAGGCGAGATCTTAGTAGTAGCTAGCTTACGGTCAGCGGGGCATGTGGTTCTGATGTGAAATTGCCAGCGGTTTCTATGGTAACTGATCAAGAAGCTAAATTAGCTTCTTGGTACTGAATTGTAGTCTAAACCTGCACTTGGAAGCTATCCACAGCACGCATAGAGTAGTTTAGCATATGCAGCAATTCACAGTTTTCAGTTTTTTTCTGCAATTATTTTGTCCCCCTCATTTGCCTACCGTCTTTTCTATGTCCTCATCGATCTTTGTCCTGTGAGATGGAGGTGTGAGACTCAGTTTTGTCCAGTGAGGAAATGGTAGAAAAGAGTCTACTGAGTCCATGTCAGAAGAAGAAACTCAGTATGTAATGCAGAAATTAAGACACGATAATAGATAAATGGTTCACATGGATGCATACTGAGACCTTCGGATGAGCAGGTTCTCAAAGTTCAAACTCAATTACTGCTATTGACATCTACAGCAGTAAAAGAGCCATGTTAACTGGGAAAGATAGAAGGTGAAAAAGAGACATAAGTATTTTAATGACTTTATTACAAACTGACAGTTTCTTCAACTCCAGGAGGAGGGGGAACTTGAGCAAATGTCCTGTAATGTATAGGTAGCAGTCCAGTTGATGGTGATACTTATTGTTTTGCAAGTAAACATGTACAAGCAGAAATCCTAAACTCATATATTTTCATAACCCATGAAAAATAAATGGTTCTTATCAGGATAACAACAGTAGGTGCAGCAAATATGTATAATACTTATCACGTTTTAAATGATGGCATCCAAGGTAAGCAAAAAGATATGGTAGAGTCTTGTCGACCAGTGTTTTGAATAGCTCATCATGTATCAGTAAATTTGCCTGTGAGTAAAGGGCCAATTAATTAGAGATTACAGTTCACAGTCTAGAGGTTTAAAGTGCGTATGGCACCAAAAAACATGTTTATTTCTCATTTCACGCGGTGTTTTATGCTCCTGAATGAAATTGATCGCTTAGATGTAGTGGAAGCGATCAATGTATTCAATTTTTGAATCCCGCGTCATGAAAATGAGTGACTTCTCGGGTTTAGGACGAATGCAAATGTGACGTCACCCGGCTCGGCATCTCACAATACAGCATTGCAGTATAGGATGCAGATGGACTGCGGATTCAGCTGATTTTCCGGATTAATTTGTTTATTTTTCGCATCACGCCAGCCAAACGGCTGCAGAAAATTGTTGCCACACCAGGGATAGGCGTGTGAGCTACTGTGGGACCATTGGATTTACGAGGAAGTGAGTAAACATCGTATTTTGTGCTATGCAAATACAGTGGTACCTCTACATACGATCACTTCGACACACGATCTTTTCGACATCCGACGTAAAATTTGAGCCGCCATTTGTTTCTACATCCGACGAGTTGCTCGAAATACGACGACATGACAGCACTGCAAACGAACGCACGGTGGATTTTCTTGTGTGAGAAATCAACACAGTTTTCAAAAAAAGTTGATACAGTTGGAGAAACAAGGAAAAAAGTGATGCTTACCTTTGAAATGAAGATGCAAGTTATAGAAAAATATGAGCTTGGTGTGCGCGTCCCTGAACTGGCTCAACAATACAGCTCCATGGTCCTCTTCCTACCACCGTTCGCCACTATTTATAAGTTAAGGTGACAATTATTATTGTGGTAACATTGCCAAGGAAATCGCCAGCTTCGTCACGTTTTTATCATTTATTTAAGAACTTATCCAACACAAAACGCCCATTGTCTTAAGCAGTTGACTGCTCTCAAGAAAACGAAAGTATTATCTCTACCGCACCGACCTATCTCACCGTGACGTCAGCTTCGCGGTGCGTTCAGGGACAGTAAAAAGTGTCCGCCATATTAGAATCCAATTCGTTACATTATTTACAGGAATAATTATTAATTCTTCTTCTTATTATTATATTATTCTGACTTATTTATTTATAACTTATTTGTTTTTCTATGTTTAATTGCCATTTGTAACAGTGCCAGCAGTATTTATTAAGAATTTAGTGTATGTTTTTAGGCTTTGGAACGAATTAATGGAATTATAATGTATTCCTATGGGAAAATCCTGCTCGACATACGACCATTTCGACTTACAAACAAGGTCCTGGAACGAATTAAATTCGTATGTAGAGGTACCACTGTACTGGGATCATGGCACACATTTTATTACGGAGGTAGTTTGTATTTTGTGGCTGATTGTGCACCGAAAATGCAACTCGGCCGACGACCAGCAGCTTATCGCAAACCCCGCTAGGAGAGCGCTATACTCGGTTTATTGCCCTCCTCGTGTGCCTGGTGTTCTGTCAAATTTTCAACCACATCAGAAATTGCAACTTTGTTTGAAAAATGGCTGCAAATACAGCGCTTACATAGTAAACACTACAAACTTTCTTTAAATAAAGGACTATTTACTTACGTTTGATCATGGACGAACATATAGAAAAGTTCAAACTGCCATGTTAGCTGCACAACAACTGCATGCCGGTCTCTGTTTAGATGTTCGCCGTGTGGTAAAGCATTATTTTACGCTATATTCGTGTTGATCATGCGCTCCTCCGACGTCAGCCGTTTTGTCCAGTGGTACCCTCCAGCTGCTTCCCCGGCGAGCTCTCCTGTCCGTAGCAATGAAACGAGCTGTAACTTGCTCGCCGCCAGGCGGGTTGCCGATCGGTGAAGACAATCTACAACCCAGCCGGCGTGTGAGATGACTCGGGCTAGTTTTGTGTGATTTTTGGCTTCAAAAAGCGAAAATAAGACTTGAGACGTCACTCTGTTCGGGTTAGCAAGTCGGCTAGCTGTCACACCTCTTGGTTTGGTTACATTTTCTGAAGCCGGGGCAGGAAAATGACAAAAGCCTGACTAACTACGGTGGCATAAAATATCGTTCGAGGTGCGACAGTAAAGGTGAAGTCGACAGTTTTGACCATTATGGAGTAATTTTCCCACGTCTTACTAAATAAATGCATTTTTATTATTTCATATTCCATTTAGCACAAGACTGTTATTTGTCATGACCATACCATTATTTAGCAATTGGGGCCAAATACTTAGATAAAAAGAATATCCTGTAAAATTATTGGAGTAGAGAGACTGAAACAATGACATTTTGCCGCTCTCTTCGTCACATTTTCCTCGTTCTGAATAATTGCCCCTCAATGGGTTGAATTGTAAATCAGATGAAACCATTACCCTGCCGATGTCATCCTCCTGTTGGGGACGCTAGAGCCCTATAATGGTAGGCATGGCTAAACTGTGGATTTTTTGTAATCTGCGCTTTGCCAAATTGTTGTGTATAGTCGAATCGTCTTAAAATGTGACTCTAAATCACATAATAATGCGATTTACTTTTTTTAATCCTGTCGTACGCACTTTAAAGGACTACCAGCATCAGCATCATATAGTGTCGTAATTTCTGGACACTAAAGTGCTTCTGGCTATAAGCCATGTCTCCCAAATTGTGCGAAATTAAAGAAAAATCCATATATTCGCTGTATCTGACTATAGGCCGCAGGTGTTCATGTCTTAATATGGGATATTTACATAATGTTACACGGAAATATTCGATTTATCAAAAAGATCTTTATTAACCAAATAAACACAGTTACGTTTTCATTCATATGCAGCGGCCTGTCACACATGTCCAACTCATGTTCTCTCAAAGCCAAAAAAACAAAGAAACACACACACACACACACAAAAAAACCTACATTTACAAAGACAAAATATAATCCACTTTATTTTGACTTCCAAGATTAAAGTGGATGAGGTCATCTTAAAATATATTTCAAATTAAAAAAATAAAAAATAAAAACACCCAGAGCTAAATATATAAATTATTAAAGGAAGGAGAGAATAAATTAAATTTACTTCATTGCTGCTACACACTTGTTCTGAAGTTGCTTTCCATTGATGTCCGGCGTCACATTGAGTACAGTGCATTTGAGCCCACGCTCG
This sequence comes from Corythoichthys intestinalis, assembly GCF_030265065.1. Classification (NCBI taxonomy): domain Eukaryota; kingdom Metazoa; phylum Chordata; class Actinopteri; order Syngnathiformes; family Syngnathidae; genus Corythoichthys; species Corythoichthys intestinalis. Next base: position 52,424,105 of record NC_080399.1, read on the forward strand.
AGTAGTTTGATCAAGTGAACAGTATGCAAAAAGTAGTATTTAAATGCATACATGTGCATTTGCTGTGGTTTAGTACAATACCCTTAATAGTAATAGCCTTGTAAAGAGCTTTACCAGTTTCATCAAGAATGGAATCGTTGTTTGTTGCTGTTGTGAACTACAGTACAGTTCCACACAAACGTACATCAAGATCTCATTTAGCTTAGCAATTGAAGGCGTGAGACCCATTGTTCGAGTGTCCCAAACGTAAAAAAAAAATCGCATTTTTCAAGGTTTCATCACCCATGACGTGTGTCAATGTCCACCGAACAGAATGCTATGATGACACTAGCACCTATGCATTCAGAGTTTGCCACGAACTGCCACCGGGAACGCACCCTCTTATGTGGTTTCAGAATTGGCACCTTTCTAACTAAAGTTCTCGAGCATCCGGGGAGATAGAACCAATGCCAAGGCAAAGGGCAGCATCCGGGGACATAGAACCAATGCCAAGGCAAATGGCATTAATTGGAAAATAATGAAATAAAATAATATCCGTCCATCCATCCATCTTCTGCCCCTTAATCCAGAGTCAGGTCGCGGGGGCATCAGCTTTTGCTGGGAAGCCCAGACGTCCCTCTCCCCAGCCACTTCAACCAGCTCCTCCGGCGGGATCTCAAGGCTTTGCCAGGCCAGCCGAGAGACATGGTCTCTCCAGCATGTCCTGGGTCGTCCCCGGGGCCTGGAATACCTCGCCAGGGCGGCATCCAGGAGGCATCCTAACCAGATGCCCGAGCCACCTCAACTGGCTCCTCTCAACGCGGAGGAGTAGCGACTTGACACCAAGTGCCTCCCTGATGACGGCGCTTCTCACCCTATCTGGAAACTCATTTCCGCCGCTTGTATCCAGGATTTTGTTCCTTCGGTCATGACCCACAGCTCGTGACCATAGGTGAGGGTAGGAACGTAGATCGACTGCTAAATCGAGAGCTTCGCATTTCAGCTCAGCTCCTACTTCACCACTACGGATCTGTGCAACGTCTGCATCACTGCAGACGCTGCACCGATCCCCAAGATACTTGAACTCCTCCACTTGGGGCAGGATCTCATCCCCAGGGGACACGCCACCCTTTTCGGAATAATACCATGGTCTCGGATTTGGAGGTGCTGATCTTCATTCCAACAGCTTCACACTCGGCTGCGTACCACTCCATTGAGAGTTGGAGGTCACAGCTTGATGAAGCCAACAGCACCACATCATCTCTAAAATGCAGAGATGTAATGCTGAGGCCACAAAGCCAGACCCCCTCAATGCTTCGGCTGCGCCTAGAAATTCTTCCCATAAAAATTATGAGCAGAATCGGTGACAAAGGGCAGCCTTGGCGGAGTCCAATCAGCACTGGGAATGAATTCGACTTACTGCTGGCAATGTGGACCAAACTCTGACACCAGGATCCAGGTTTCCCTTGGCCTGACGCAGGTTACCGGGGCCCCACTCTGGAGCCAGGCCTGAAGGTGGGGCTCGAAGGCAAGAGTATGGTGGCTGGGCCTGTACCCATGGGTCTCGGCCGGGCACAACCCGAAAAGGCAACGTGGGTCCCCCTTCCAATGGGCTCCCCACCTCAGAAGCTAACTCTTGGGACAAATAAAATAAAAAAATAAAAATAAAAAATGAAATAAAAAATGAATTGCATACATGTATTTTTCGGTTTTCGGCTAAGAGGTCAATATGCGGTTTTCGGTTTCGGACAAGAATTTTGCTTTCGGTACACCCCTAATGTGTTTGATTATGTTTAGTAATAACTGCAAAAAATAGCAATCTTAATTTTTTAAAGGCTGATGTGGAGGCGGTATAATTATGTACATTCCAATTTGAGATCAATCACAGGTGATCATATAACAATTAAATTACAGTATGAGTTCCTGCATTAAACACTACTTATATACTATGAGACTACCTAGAATTTACAGAAAAATAAATCAGAAATTTTGAATAATAAATATCTAGTAAATATAAAAAATATCTTACCTGCGGCATAAATTTTCTTCTCGGTCATGACTGGCTGCACCACAGAGCATCAATACATATTAATTTCAGTGAAAACCCTCTTACAAATGTGGCACAAATGTACAACACTTAAACACTACGTGTGATTAGATGTCTCGCCTCCTCACCGGCTGTCAGTTGCTAACGTCTCTAAAAGCTGCTGCCACGATTTTCCAGATAGAGGACATGTCAGGGCACGTCTCTGTTAATCATGTGAACAAGTGTAGCTGGTCAAGAGATGTAGTTTGTGTATGTTATTATGTCGTCACATCTTATTGTTGCTTCTGCATGCATCAGCGACACATTCATCCATCCATTGCACATCCCTCAGCTTACAATAGAACCTCTAGCATAAAATGAGGATGAACAATACCAAATAATTGAAGCTGGGAAGCAAAATATGATAGTAAAAAATCCAAATATACAGAAAATGTGTTCTTTGTTTCCAAATATATTGTACTGTCCTCACCAGGACGCTACGGCTCGGTCCTGGCTATACAGCGAGCTAAACTCTCAAATGACAATGCTGGACATCCGTTTAAATTGGTGACTTTATTTGGCTGTCTTTATGACACCATCACTTGAAGAGTAAAACTACAAATAGAAATAATACAAAACAACTTCGTCCCCAATAACTAACATGGCCGCATCAACGTAAATAAATGATAATTAGCTTCTAATACAACATTAACACAAATGGTTAGCATGCGTTCGCTAGCATTAGTCCATCATTCAAACAACTACATAAAAGGCTCTAAGTGTCAGATCGCGAGTGGAAAATTTTGTACATTAGTTTGTACATAGTTTTGAGTTCTTTTTGGAAAATCCTGCTGGAATATTCCTTGAGTGGGTGCGTCCTTCCGTCTTGCTTGCAGCTCCTCAGCGGCCTCCAACGCTTCAGCTTCGGCGGTGGCTGCAGCAGCTTCTCTTTGAAATGCTAAGGCTTCTAGTTTAGCCTCCAACTTAGCTTTCCCCAATTCAAGATCTGCAGTTTCGACTTTAAGCTTTGCTTCGGTTTCGGCGAACGATGCTCTGACCTTCGCCGCTTCCGCTGTGGCACGTGCTCGGATTGCTGCGCTGGACGTGGATGAGCAAGAGCTTCTCATTGTGGTTCTTGAGTGCACCGATGCGTTGTCAGGCGTTCCCATTTTCTTTTAGCACTGCGTGTGCTTGTCGAACTCCAAATGATTCTCGCCATTTCACTGTACTGTCCTCACCAGGACGCTACGGCTCGGTCCTGGCTATTACAGTGAGCTAAACTCTCAAATGACGATGCTGGACGTCTGTATAAATTGGTGACTTTATTTGGCCGTCTTTATGACACCATCACTTGAAGAGTAAAACTACAAATAGAAATAATACAAAACAACTTCGTCCCCAATAACTAACATGGCCGCATCAACGTAAATAAATGATAATTAGCTTCTAATACATTAACACAAATGGTTAGCATGCGTTCGCTAGCATTAGTACATCATTCAAACAACTACATAAAAGGCTCTAAGTGTCAGATCGCGAGTGGAAAATACACAACAACAACAGAAAAAATTATACATACAGGCGCTGCCTCTGTCGAGGTATTTTACAAGCACCAACAATGAAAGTAGGTTCGCGGTTGTATTTTTCTCTCTCTCTAACTCGCCAACTCGCTATACGCTTCATAGCCGTGTGTCTTCTTCTGGTGTGTGAGCGCTCTTCTTCGCGTGAAAAACAGTGAGTGCGCCCCCACTTGGGTGTGAAAGCGCCATAAACCAAAAGGCATGCATTTCGATATTCAAGTCAATAATAAAGTCCAACACACATTGCCAAAGGCAGAACACTCCCCGCCTGACCTTATCAGGTCACTAATTAACATAACCCCAACTAATCAACAGGCAAAAGAAGAACGATTTTTGAACTGGGTCTTTGAAAAGTCTTAGAAGAACCTTGTGATGACACTTTGAGTTGAACCTCTCGAACTCTGCTATCCCTTCCTGGGAAGACAGCTGTCACCATCGCTATAGGCCATTCGTTCCGAGCAGTTTGACAGTCCTTCAGGTAGACGATGTCTCCTACTTTTGCATCTCTTTTTTTCTCAGTCCATTTTCTCAGAGTCTGCAAGGTAGGAAGGTAGTCCTGGCGCCAACGTCGCCAGAATTGGTTCGCGGGCGACTGGAGTTGTCTCCACTGTATGAGGTAGAAGTCTCTTACCGTGAATTCTCCCGGCGGTGCAGGAACTCATGGCGGGGGAGAGAATGAAAGGTGACTCGGGATCATTGGAGACTGGAACAAGAGGTCGAGCGTTTATGATAGCAGTCACCAAGATTAGAATGGTCCGAAGATATGTCACCACTCCAATGGCTTTGTTGAATGCGCTGGAAAACACGCGTGCCTCACTGTGTTTGGCGTTGGTGAGCGCGTTCGGACTGCATGCACATGGAATGTGCAGCTTGGTAATTTCGTGCAGGGATTATCTCCATCTCTCCCATTCTTTCAATTTTGCTTCTGCCAAATAATTAATAATTAGCACAAACGGTTAGCATGCTTCGCTAGCATTAGAACATCGTTCAAACAACTACATAAAAGGCTCTAAGGCTACGTTCATACTACAGGTCTTAATGCACGAATCCGATTTTTTCGTGTTTTTCCGACTTGAGTGAGGCATTAACTTGACGGTCTGAACGTGAAAAGTCGCATAGAACTGGACCATTTCAAATCCGATCTGGGTCACTTTCGTATGTGGTTCAAATCCGATCTGGGCCACATTTTTCCAGACTGTCGCGGCGGTCTGTACTGTCCAGTCTCCCAAATCGAATTTCATGCAGCAATTACGTCATCAAATAGCGAGAGAGACGCTACCGTTGCGGTGCAGCTGTGCGTTATTAGCGCCTAGCTTGCAGTGAACACGGCTTTTGGGGAAGAGCTGGGCTTGACAACAGTCATAAAAAATAAATATGGGTTGAGGATAAGCCTGAGAATGCTCAGTTTTCTCTCTGCTCCAAGTGAGCAATATTTCAACATTGCCTACACGGCCGAGAGTCATGGCAAACTGTCCGTATGTGTGTGTGACATGAACGGACAGTGCGTGCATGCTATCGATCCATATAAACTTTGAATATAAGCCTAAACGGAGATTACTGATGTCTGTTATTTGTGTCCTCCTTTTGAAAAGCAAAATATGATATCCCTGGAATGACAGAATACGTGTGTCATTTGCTTTGACGCTTCTGCGCATGCGGGTCTTCTTGCTCAGCGCGTGTTGGACTGCGAATTAGTGCGCATGCGTAATACTTGAACGGTCTCAATGGACAAAGGCAGTCTGAACGGGCACGCCAAAAAAAACGGATATGACAAAAAATCGGATTCGTGCATAAAGACCTGTAGTGTGAACGTAACCTAAGTGTCCGATCGCGAGTGGAAAATACACAACAACAACAGAAAAAATTATACATACAGGTGTTGCCTCTGTAGAGGTATTTTACAAGCATCAACAATGAACGTAGGTTCGCGGCTGTATTTTTCTCTCTCTCTAACTCGCCCACTCACTAGATGCTTCGTAGCCGTCTGTCTTCTTTTGGCGTGTGAGTGCTCTTCTTTGCGTGAACAAGAGTGAGTGCGCACCCACTTGTGCGTGAAAGCGCCATAATCATAAACTAAAAGGCATGCATTTCGATATAAGAGTCAATAATAAAGTCCCACACACATTGCCAAAGGCAGAACATTTATATTTAGATTTTTTTTCATTTTTACAGGAAATTTGACTAAATGCGCTTATATAGCACTTTTAATTACGCCTTTACATAGAGCTTTGCAGGTCACATTCTCCATTTCATACCTAAATCAGCCTGACTACAGTGGGACAAATAAGTATTTAGTCAACCACTAATTGTGCAGGTTCTCCCACTTGAAAGTATTAGAGAGGCCTGTAATTGTCAACATGGTTAAACCTCAACCATGAGAGACAGAATGTGGGGAAAAAACCCAGAAAATCACATTGTTTGATTTTTAAATAATTTATTTGCAAATCATGGTGGAAAATAAGTGTTTGGTCAATACCAAAAGTTCATCTCATTACTTTGTTATGTACCCTTTGTTGGCAATAACGGAGGCCAAACATTTTCTCTAACTCTTCACAAGCTTCTCACACACTCTTACTGCTATTTTGGCCCATTCCTCCATGCAGATCTCCTCTAGAGCAGAGGTATTTTGGGGCTGTCGTTGGGCAACACAGACTTTCAACTCTCTCCGCAGATTTTCTATGGGGTTGAGAGCTGGAGACTGGCTAGGCCACTCCAAGACCTTGAAATGCTTCTTACGAAGCCACTCCTTTGGTGCCCTGGCTGTGTGTTATGGATCATTGTCATGCTGAAAGACCCAGCCACGTCTCATTTTCAATGCCCTTGCTGATGGAAGGAGATTTTCACTCAAAATCTCTCGATACATGGCCCCATTCATTCTTTCCTTTACACAGAGCAGTCGTCCTGGTCCCTTTGCAGAAAAACAGCCACAAAGCATGATGTTTCCACCCCCATGATTAACAGTGGGTATGGTGCAATTCGGTATTCTTTTTCCTCCAAACAAGAGAACCTGTGTTTCTACCAAAAAGTTCTATTTTGGTTTCATCTGACCATAACACATTCTCCCAGTCCTCTTCTGGATCATCCAAATGCTCTCTAGCGAACCGCAGACAGGCCTGGATGTGTACTTTCTTCAGCAGGGGGACACGTCTGGCAGTGCAGGATTTGAGTCCCTGGCGGCGCATTGTGCTACTGACAGTAGCCTTTGTTACTGTGGTCCCAGCTCTCTGTAGGTCATTCACTAGGTCCCCCCGTGTGGTTCTGGGATTTTTGCTCCCCGTTCTTGTTATCATTTTGACGCCACGGGTTGATGAAGGAGTTGAAAGTCCGTGTTGCCCAATGACAGCCCCAAAACATCACTGCTCTAGAGGAGATCTGCATGGGTGAATCGGCCAAAATACCAGCAACAGTGTGTGAAAAGCTTGTGAAGAGTTACAGAAAACGTTTAGCCTCCGTTATTGCCAACAAAGGGTACATAACAAAGTACTGAGATGAACTTTTGGTATTGACCAAATACTTATTTTCCACCATGATTTGCAAATAAATTCTTTAAAAATCAAACAATGTGATTTTCTGTTTTTTTTTCCACATTCTGTCTCTCATGGTTGAGGTTTACCCATGTAGACATTTACAGGCCTCTCTAATATTTTCAAGTGGGAGAACTTGCACAATTAGTGGTTGACTAAATACTTATTTGCCCCACTTTAATTGCCATCAATTCAGGGTTTGGCATCTTGCATAAGGACACTTTCTAGGCTATGTACAGACTGCAGGTCTTGATCAACAAATCTGATATTTTTGCCAATGTTAGAGCCATAATAGAATTTCTTCACCATGCACTTGACTTCATTGGCCAGCAAGTGAGCACTTTGTGAGGGCGGCTAATATTTTCAATTTTGCTTCTGTCATTACAACATTTTGTTTCAGCTCTGTTTTGGTTTAAAGTATTTCGTGCCGAAACTGGAAAAAAAAAAAAAAAAAAAAAAAAAGGTTATACAGTAAGTCAGCCAAAAATATTTGAAAACTTCAAAAAATTCAGTGCATTACAAATAAATAATTACAACCACGGCGTGCCCGTCTTGCTCATAGGGTCAATTAAAACTATTCTGAATTCAGAATTTTATACCCTAAAAGGTCATATAAAAGCTCGAACAGTGTAATTAGAAAATGCATGAATTTATTTTTATCTGGTTACTCATAAATAAAAAATATTTTTTGGTGCACACAATTTGGTACAAATATGACTACAGTGATCCCTTGTTTTTCGTCGTTAATGTCCCCCCCCTACCCCGCAAACATTAAAAATCCGTGAAGTAGAAGAACTTATTTACATAAAAAAAAAAATAAATAAATAAGTGTGTTCAGTGTATTTATTCAAATTTAGCAGCATTGGAAAGAGATATAGGTAAGAAACATTCCCCCCTCCCTTTTTGCCCAAAACCCTTAAATGTATATGTATATTTCAATAAATGGTGTTAAGCACTGCAAATGAAATTATTATGAGATATATAATGTATGATTTTTACATGAACAGACAAGTTTCCTGAGCGAAATGAGGGCGGTGCCAACCTTGACAATTTCTGCTCTGAACATCCGGTTTAGACAAAACAATATGAAGTGCGGTTGAAGTAAGCCGTGTGTTGACAAAGTTAAAGCTGCTAAATCAAACCAAAGGAACCCACAGAATCTCCAAAAATGGATTCAGCCCGAAGTAGATGAGACTCTAAGACGTTCTATGCTGTGCGTGAACTCCTGAAAGTGCCTATATATATGGCTGAAAGTGGAATGTTTTGATCAGCGACCAGCTAGTAGCTACAATGTGCCAGTGTGGATCTACCTCGCCATATGCCTTAAATCGAAACCAGCAGCAGAAAATAAGTTAAGGATGTGCTTTAAACCTAAGGATACACCTAAAAGATTGTATGTTTGTTCTTATCACTTCGCTGATCATTCATAGACAAAATTATAACAACCTGTGCAGCCTGTGTTAACGTGAGGTGTAGATTGTTACGCCGGCCACTTTAGTGACCAAAATGAGGCTAAATTATAAATAATATTACAGCTGCCGAATGCAGAAGGGCTGACACGGATTTTGTTGTTACAAGAAAATACTACAAGATACTGTATGTACATATAAACACAAATATTATGTCATTCTTTTTTATTGCAGATATTGAACACAATAAAACTTTTGGACATCATGATTCCATTTCTTGTTTTATTTAAAATGAGTGGTGCATTTGCAAAACAGGTCAATAAATCACAATTTATAAAATTAATAGAAACATATCAACCAAGGTGGAGCATAAGTCGAACGTTCCCATCATCAAAGTAGAACGCACATAGTCTCGATATATGTCCATCAACGTACAGTAAGTGTTGTTGTGAGCCACATGAAGTTGTCTTCCCCTGCCTAACAGCGTTTTCCACCTGTAAACAAACAAAAAACTTGTAACACTTGTATTTATGCATTTACATAATTGTGCCATCCTACACGTACTGATTAGCAACAGGCTAGCAGCAGATAGCATGTGTTGCAACCATAGCAGTACAATAGTTGTAGTAAATAATGTTAAACATAATCATAATTAAAATCATCGTAATAACAATATCAAAGACAACAAGTCATTTCATGCGCAACATTTTAGCTTTAGTATTTTTTGAGCACCGGACACATAAAAATGCAGGGATCGGAAGAACATACCTTCCATAACACAAGCGACAACATGGCTACATAAAGACCCGGTCTTTGTGGTGGCACTGGCTTGGTTCCACATCTGCCTTCATGAACATGTTGTCCTCCCTTGTTGTGATGATGGCAGATGGATGCGGTATTTCCAAATTGTCTTTTTTGAGGGATTTCGATGAGTGATGCCACTCCAGCGCTACTGTTGTTTTGGGTAGAGAAAGTCGCGTACCTCGGAAACTTGTCTATACATGCGTATATCTTAACATGCTTAGATAAAACTATACTATACTATACTATACTATACTATACTATACTATACTATACTATACTATATTTATTTTTTTAATTGCGATGGACTGAGGGTGCGACGTTTGAAGCGCGAATTAGTGCGGGATCACTGTATTTTAAATCCTAAAAAAGATACAACTGAAAACTATTCTCACATTTCCATGTGTTTCAGCTTGGCCGGACTGAAACTGCTGTCAATAACTTGAACCCAGTTTTTGGCGTTAAGTTCCACGTGGACTACCACTTTGAAGAGATCCAGAAGCTTCGTTTTGCCATGTTTGATGAAGACAAGTGTGCCACACAGCTCTATGAACACGACTTTTTAGGAGAATATGTTTGCACACTTGGTGTTGTATGTTATTTCTTTTCACTTCCTATGAGCAAATCAAACTTGGGAAATCACATTATTGTATATGAATTCACATGGGTCTCTAATTTGTATTTGCTTCATTTTTTACTAGATTGTATCCAATAAGAAACTTCACCGACCGTTAATTTTGGCCAATGGGAAACCAGCTGGCAAAGGATCCATCACTGTATGAACCTGTACTTTATTTTTGTGTAGTTTGAGCTTTTCTTCTAATTTGGCTATTGGATTGATATGATCTAGTTGTATGCACCTTCTAATTATGTTGTGCATAATTGTTCAAATAGATTACAGCACAGGAGCTGTCTGACAACAGAATTATCACTTTGACTCTGAGTGGGCGTAAACTGGACAAGAAGGTAGGCCATCAGACAAATGCAAATGCACTCATATACAGAACACTATAGGATAACAGACCTTATAGCATTTGGTAATGTTGCTGCATGTTGAATGCATGAGTGAAGGACTAAATGGTTACAGGTCTGAATCCCAGTTACAGTCGCAGGTTTAGTGGAACACATTGTCATTATTTAGACTTGCTGTGGCAGATATGTAAGATTACCTATTCAGCACTGTTTGGCTTCAATTAAGCTTCTTTATGTATTTACCAAAATAGGATTGGTCAACATGGTTTACAAAACACATTAGCTAACATGTGTTTAACATATTGTCCTTGTTCATTGCAGGATTTCTTTGGGAAGTCAGACCCATATTTGGAATTTCACAAACAGGGAGAAGATGACAAATGGATGCTGGTGCACAGGACAGAAGTAGGTCCAGGTTTGAACTGATTTCAGTTCATAAAGTTTTTCTTTGTTAGTTTCCTGTTCACAGCAGTAAGAGACAGGGTTCTCAACTCTCACACATTGAGTGGGTTTCTCAGGCATTTCAGGCCCTTCTCACACCCTCCGTCACAACTTACATTTATCACGCTAAAAAATATATATACCTTGAGCATTGTCATGACACATAATGTAAAAATAATGTAAAGATAAATTAAGTCTAAATTAAGTAATCTTAAAACCCTTCCATTTTTACAATTGCAATCGTCATACTTTGCACTGTTAGTTCAATTTTGTCCGCCTCATAGATGTATTACATTTTTTGAATTCTAATCTATGTTTATTATAAACCAAGTTGTTTGAAAATCGGAAAATAATGTTATGTTTATTTAATGGCACCCATGTAAAATGGCCGATGAGCGACGACGCGGTTCAACTTAAGCCCCCACAAAACCCTCATGGCTCAACCACAGTGATAAGGGTGGTTTTGAACCCTTTTGCCTTTATTTTGTATTTTGAAATAATTATATATATATATATATATATATATATATATATATATATATATATATATATATATATATATATATATATATATATATATATATATATATATATATATATATATATACACTGTATGTGTATGCCTGTTTCTGCTGCTCTTGCACTCCAGGCTCCTCTTTAAAAGGAACTGCTGTATTTTAAGCCAAAACAACTGTTGTGTTTGATACAACAATATGTCTATATGCTGCCATAGCAGATTCATGGTGCATTAAGCCCCCGAACGTAATCGATGTCTTATATTTCGTAAAAAAAAAAAAAAAAAAAAAAAAAAAAAAAAACTTTAATAAATTATTCACTCGCATATTTTAAACTTATAAACAAATTACGTCACAATGAAAAAAATGGTGTTTGTAAAAAAGTCACGGATATTTACCTCATAACTATCGCTTTATTGTATTTTTTTGTAACTGTCGCATTTTCTCTGATATGTTACATGATAATCAATCCAAACATAGAAAAAATTAAAAAAAAAAAAAAAAAACATTTAAAAGGGTCAATATATGAAAAAGAAAATCTCGACCACTTCTTGATGTCTATGATTTGTGCATCGCGACCCTTGTTATTTTACCATGCATGTTTCATCCTTAAAATCCCCCCAAAATCCAGCTGTGGCCATTCACAGCTGTGTCTTGACACTCGGTGAGACATGCTACATGGAGTTTTTGGATTGAAACAAGGTAAGTACACAATAATATCTTGTTAAAGTCTTGGCGTCTGTAATTCTGCTCTTGCGTGCTCTCACCTCCGGATAGGGTTTTGCTGTTTATTTATTTATTTTTTTAAATGCCCTCCTGTTCAAAAATTTTCTTCCCCCAGAAAATTGAGATTTTAAGCTTTCCAATGATGTATCACACATGCATATCGCACAATTTTGAAATTTGGCCAAATTGGAGGTCTCAGAGCGGAACTTCAAGTCACCTGAGTGTTTTCCGCCATATATAAATTGTAAACTTTATTATTTATATTTTTATAAATTAAATAATTTAAAATGATTTAAAATGGATGTATTTAAATTTATTTATGCCCTCGCTGCTGAAAAAGGTCCTAGAGGAAACATTGTACACACAGGCGTGCGTGCACACGCACAGAGACACACTCACACGTACTCTAAATTTTCAAGTTTCAGAAGTTGAGAACCCTGAAGAGTTCTGTAGGGGAAGCCAATTGCAAAACTGGGTCAATGTGTTGTTTCTATTAAAGGTAGTCTACTATTGGCTACTTGTCAAGTTGTGTTTGATTTAACGAATGATTTAGTGCCTGTTTATCTTTTTGACCATAGGTCATAAAAAACACTTTAGATCCCTCATGGAAACAGTTTACCGTGCCTCTTGTTTCTCTCTGTAATGGGGATGTGGACAGAAACATCAAGGTCAGTCTTATGTTTTACAAAACTGAAGCTATATTGTTTATCTCACTAAATGTTTAATGTAATGATTGACTTTGGAATGCTTACCAATTTTTATGACTTTGGTCCAAAATGCAATTGCCAAGTCTGAATATTATCGTACTGTGCATCAAGGTACATTTCCACATTAACTCAAGTGTAAGCTAAATACCTCTGATTAAAAGTATTTAATTTTTTCTACACAATCACAGGTATTGTGTTATGACTATGATAATGATGGCGGTCATGACTTCATTGGAGAGTTCCAAACCACAGTGGCCAAGATGAGTGAGGCACAGAACTCAGTGGAGGTAATACTAAGGTTTTTTATTTTCTTTGATCTTTTTAAGGTTGCTAACTTCTTTAAAGGGTACCACGGATAGAAAGACATGTAGTTCTTAAAAGATACATGTTAGTACGAGTTATAATAATTTGATATTAAAATCCCTCTTAATGTTTTCATTTTAATAAAATTTGTAAAAATTTTAATCAAAAAATAAACTAATAGCTCGCCATTGTTGTTGATGTCACAGAAGGTGACGTCACATCGGCTCCCTGCCGTACTTCCACAGTGTCACTCTTTAATTATCTAAGATAGTGTTTTAAATACAACACAAGGTGTCAATGGCGAGTTTTAAATTATTTAGAGCGCAAGCCAACGAGTGCGTTTTGTCCCTCAACTGTTGCCGTAGTTTCCTGTTTTACTGTGGGTTCATTATACCTTACGTTCATTTGAGTGTGGTCTTCGCAGCGTACGAGACTTCTAATAATGGCTCCCAGCATCATCGTTTGTATATTGTAACTAAATATTGCCATCCAGTGTATATTGTTGAACTAAATGAGTTGCTAAAATGTTTAGAGTTTTACCAAAGTCTGAGTGAGTTGTATGTGGTTTTTGCATCTCTTTGCATTGTTGTTTAACTGTGTGAGAATTAGACCTCATTAATACAGATTGAAGCGCTTTTCTTTTTGTGAACATTATTTTTTGGGACATGAATATTATTTTGTTGTATTTTCACTGTAATAATTTCGCTAAAATAAATGTTTGTAGTGAAAGATTTGCCGAAGCTTATGGCAATAAACGGCACGGTCCATTGAACGCCTGTGTCCGCTTGCCTCTCTCTGCCGCTTAGATCTCAATGTGCAAATTAAGGCGACACTATAATCTTTTGGGCATTAATACATTTATTCGTTTTACGTGTCACGTATTCACCGGGAAGCAACCGGCAGGATGATCAACAATCTGGACATCTTCTTTTACGTGACAAAAATAAGGTAAGACGTCATTAGACGCCATTAAACGTCTCGGTATGAGGCAAACGTTTTTGTGTGTTGTGATGCACGGCCCCGGGCTATCAGCAAAAATAATCAAACTGCTGTGTTTCACTGTATACTCTAATCATATGTAAAGCACACGGCAGCTCTGAATGCTAATTATCTCGATAATAATATTGGAATTAGTTGGATCGCACAATAGTTTACCATGAAGATCTGCAAACAGTTTTTGACATCACACTGCCACTAGCGAACTTGACACATATACGCTACTCGACTCATCCCTTTTGCTGTCCTTCACATTAATGTTCCACTCGGGTTCAATTTGGAAGGGCAGACCCCAGGGCAGAACCCAGGACATGGACACGGTGGAACCCGGCAGCGTGGCCACCTAATGTCATCGCCCTGCGACGTCAACAACAATGGCGACCTACTAGTTAAAATAAATAAATTTTGTTAAAACAAAAACATTAAGAAGGGTTTTATTATCAAATTGTTATAACTCGTACTAACATTTATCTTTTGTGAACTACATGTCTTTCTATCCGTGGTACCCTTTAAAAAGTGGTTATGTTACAATATACAACAATACCCTACTCAGTGTTTTCTTAAATTTGTCATGTCGATGATGCCAATTCTTTAATCACACGGTCCATCAAGTGTTAAATGTTTACCAATATTTAAATTAGATAGTGATTAAATCTTGTTTGAGTAGTCGAAATTATACATGCAGTAGTCAGCAACAAATTGTCAGTGCCACACACAGATTCATACCATATAATTTTACCTGAGAGGCACATCTACAGTTTTAAAATAAAACCAGCACACCGCTTACTTTATTGCCTGTCACAGATTTGTTATTAAAGCAGTCGAAGGGAACCAGTAGGTCTAGAGTTGCTTCCTGTCTTCAGTGAAACACATAAAAACACTCATTAAAGTGACTCCAGTTTCACAACATCTCACATGTTCAGCCAGCTATTTCACACTGCACATCATAACAAAGAGTTTTCACCATCTGTCTCAATATTTGTGTTTGTGCCCATCTTTTGTTAGCACTTTTTTTTTCTCTCCGTTGCATGCACCATGTGTCCACATAAAGTCTGTGAGGTTGCCTCATGTTTAGGTTTCCATGGCTGACTGCTTTTAGCTAGTGAGGCGTGAAGTGGGCCTGTGTTGAGGCATTCAATAAAAAATGTTGCGAATAGGCGGTATGCTATCGATTCAAATACTATACAATCATTCAGCACCATGCATCAATAAATTCTCCTGTTTTTTTTTTTTTTTTTTTTTTTTTTTTTTTTATGCTTCGAGAAAATTCACAACAAAACCCTACATCAGATTCACAGAAGAGCAGTACACACCTGTATTCCTACAATGGAGATAAAAGTGTCTGCGAGCAATAATTTTACAAACACTCAGCGCACATACTGTATAAATGCCATTATATTATGTTATGAAATGAATAACAATTTAAGATTTAGATTATAATTGTAGAGTTAGCAGCCACAATATACCAATTCAAGCTCAACCAAGATGATACACAATTGGAATGTTGTACGTGCAACAACTATTATTAATTTTTTTTTGTTTTTAATGTCAAACATCACTGCGATAAACTAAAACCAATGGGTACATTTTTTTTCCTAGTAAATAAATGAATAAAACACATACTTGCATTACATGTCGGATATGTTATTTAAATGATCTTTATCTGCCATATTGATTGTCCCATACGGTGGTACATCTACATACGAATTTAATTTGTTCCAGGACCTGGCTTGTAAGTTGAAATGGTCATATGGCAAGCAGAATTTTCCCATAAGAATACATTATAGTTCAAATAATTTGTTCTACAGCCCAAAAAAGCTATGCTAAATCAATCAATCAGAACAAAACAATGTAATGGAATCATTGTTGTTGTTTTTTTTACTTCCATCCATCCATCCATCCATCCATCCATCCATCCATCCATCCATCCATCCATCCATCCATCCATCCATCCATCCATCCATCCATCCATCCATCCATCCATCCATCCATCCATCCATCCATCATCTACCGCTTAATCCGGGGTTGGGGCGCGGGGGCAGTAGCTTTAGCAGGGAAGCCCAGACCTCCTTCTTCCCGGCGACTTCAACCAACTTCTCCAGCGAGATCCCAAGGTGTTCCCAGGCCAGCTGAGAGACATAGTCTCTCCAGCGTTTCCTTGGTCATCGCCGGGGCCTCCCGCCAGTGGGACATGCCCGGAACACCTCTCCAGGGAGGTGTCCTGGAGGCATCTGAACCAGATGCCCAAGCCACCTCAGCTGGCTCCTCTCAACGCTGAGGAGTAGCTGCTCAACCCTGAGTCCCTCTAAGATTACCTTGAGCCCGGACACCCTGTGGAGGAAACTCATTTCCTGGATCTTGTTCTTTCGGTCATGACCCACAGCTCGTGACCAAAGGTGATGGTAGGAAACTAGATTGACTGGTAAATCGAGAGCTTTGGCTCAGCTCCTTCTTCACCAGAACGGTGAAGAGTTTGCATCACTGCAGATGCTGCAGACAGCCGCCTGTCGATCTCTTGCTCCCTCCTGCCCTCACTCGTGAACAAGACCCCAAGATACTTGAACTCCTCCACTTGGGGCAGGATTTCATCCTCGACCCGGAGAGGGCATGCCACCCTTTTTCAACTAAGGACCATGGTCATGGATTTGGAGGTGCTGACCTTTATTCCAATCTCTTCACACTCGGCTGTGAATTGCTTTAGTGAGAGTTGGGAGAGATCACGGCTTGATAAAGCCAACAGCACCACATCATCTGCAAAAAGCAGAGATGTAATGCTCATGCCACCAAACCGGAACCCATCAATGCTTCGGCTGCGGCTAGAAATTCTGTCCATAAAAGTCATGAACAGAATCGGTGACAAAAGGCAACCTTTCTGGGAACGCATTCGACTTACTGCCGGCAATGCGGACCAAACTCTAACACCGGTCGTACAGGGACTGAACAGCCCTTACCAAGGGGCTTTGTACCCCGTACTCCCAAAGGACCCCCCCACAGGACTCCCCAAGGGCTTTCTCCAAATCCGCAAAACACATGTAGACCGGTTAGGTGAACTCCCATGCACCCTCGAGGACCCTGCCGAGGGTGTAGAGCTGGTCCACTGTTCCACGGCCAGGACAAAAATCACGCTGCTCCCCCTGAATCTGAGATTCGATTTCCCGACAGACCCTCCTCTCCAGCACCCCTGAATAGACTTTACCGGCGAGGCTGAGGAGTATGATCCCTCTATAGTTGGAACACACCCTCTGGACCTGGAATAATTTATCCAAAGCATTTCATAATGATATATGTATCTAAACTACAGTAATAGCTACAGCTATGCTAATGATTGGGTTGAAAGTCTGTAAGAACATTGAATACTGTTGAAATGTAACTTTCCATTTAATGTTTTCTTTGTGATGCATTGTGCTGAAAATGGTGTATTCTCCATTCATTTGTGAGGATGTGTCATTGTTTGTGTATATGCGTGTGCCAAAGCAAGCACATGACTTTTCTCCCACTGAGCCTGTTCACATGTGCCAATGGTGTGTGTATAAAAAGAGCTCAAGAGAAAAGACAGACTCGATGGGGGATGGGGAAGAACAACAGGCGCTTTTGAGAAGCAAAGTCTTTCACTGAAACTTGCAGTCACATATCAGGGCATTAACTACCTACTTTTGGTTCACCGACTTATGCCTTTGATTTATTTTTGAATTGTTTTATTATTATAAAATAAACTGTTAAATCAATTACAGGAAAATCTCCATTAATATCTGCACCTGCATTCACCTTCTATCATATTCATTTTGTTTACAAATCTTTCCCAGGTGGAATTTGAATGCATAAACCCAAAGAAACAAAAGAAGAAGAAGAATTATAAAAATTCTGGTGTGATTATCCTAAAATCATGTAAGGTAAGGATGAATGCTGGCTGATGAGTAAGTCATTTCAATAAACCACAATAAATACTGCAAATGCAATGAGCTGTGCATTATGAAATTACTCAGAATCTTGAAACAACAACAACGATTTTAGTTTTAAGTACCGTTTTGGCCCGAATATAAGACGGTGTTTTTTTTGCATTGAAATGCAAGACTGAAGAAGAGGGGGTCGTTTTATATTCGCGGTCTAGACATTATACCCATTCACGATGCTAGATGGCGGCAGATATCATTGAAGCGATGTTCTGTCATGACAGATCTCAGCTACTCTCAAGTTTAGCCAGTTTGCATTATTTTATTGCAATGTTTTTCCTTATTCAGATTTGTTTCAAGACTAGTTACAGTTAGACTTCACTTTGATGGTTAATGCAGTTATTGCAATTTTGTTATTTCATCACAATGGTTTATTTAAATTTCAAAAACCAGAAGCCATTCATTTACGAATGTGATTGCACTTTAGTTTACATATTTAAATGTTCAGATATTAAGATTTGAATGAGGCAAAATAACATGCTTTTTCTCTCAAATATATTGTTGTAATCATTTGTTTCGATGTACTGTAATTATTTTCTGTATAAAAATTACTTTGGTGTTCAAAAAGTATTTTTTTCTTAACTTGAGTCTTGAAAAAGAGGGGGTCGTCTTATAATCAGGGCCTTCTTATATTCGGGCCAATACGGTAATAGGGAATCAGACTTTTGCTGAGATCAAACAAAATTCAGAAGAGATGATTTTAATTAAATATTTCATAATCACTTTTTTTAAAATAAAAAAAATATATAGTGTGAGTATGTCTCTCAGGGTGATATTAAAATGAGCATAACTGTTATTTTTTTTTAATTTCACCATTAATACTTATTACATTTGCATATACCCTATGGACCCTGTTTTCGTAGACAACACCCATGCGCTCTGGTGTAAAACACGATCGAAGTGTATTTTTGTGCCACAAGTTTTTGAATTTGGTAGACCAGTCTGCACCAATATAGGCATACCAGCCCCGCAAAGTTGTCTTGCGAGCCCATTCGTTGCAAGGGACTTGGTGTCCTTTTACCACAAGATGGCATCGAAGAGGCCATAAATTTATGTAACTATCAAATGATGTGTATATTAACATGTTTATTTTAGGCTGTATTGGCTGAGCCAAAATTGTGTTGGTTCGTTCCACTGAAATGGATCTACGTGACCTCTGCATTGTAATTTACATACGTTGCTAATTACTACCAAAAAAAAAGTTCTACTCACGGTTTCCAGTCATTTTTTAGTAATTAGCGTTTTCGTGTCGGTCTTTTTTTCCCCCGTGGCGCAGTGATATTGATACGGCGGAGTCGTATCGTCAGTGTGTGAAGCCATTTTAGGTCACGTGCACCAATAGGAGACGAGGACTGTTGCTATGCGCTTCGAAAACAAACAATATGGCGGCGACCGTGCCAAGCTACAACACGAGCGAAGATGAACCAAAGATAAGAAAACCGCATTCGGAATTTAGTCAAAAGGCATCGAAACGATGCTATATGCATCTCTCAACTGTCCAAGGGCGAAAAAGGGCAGGAATTTGGAAAAAACGTGCAGAGCCCGCGTGGTTGCGTCAGACAATGGCTTTCTTCCCAGGCTCCGTCGAAGGATCTTGCTGAAAATGCGTCGACTGGGATTTTTAACGACATTCACTACAGGTAAGCCACACGCACGCCTTTACTACAAGGTTAATTGTTATTAACTTATGCTAAAACAAATCTAATTTAAACTAGTGTCGTAACGATACCATTTTTTAGCCCAGATATCAATACCACTTTGTTATAAAATGTATATAGGGTACAGTGTGTCGAAAGTGAATCCAGTAGAACTTTTTATTGCATACCAGTTATGGGTGACAATGGCTAAATAAACCTTTTGGCTCAAGAACATCAAGCTGTAGTCAATAAAAGCCCTGATACTGACGTGGCAGTGATTGCTGTAAGTCTGCAGATAGATTTACAGTGTAAATTGCATTTTTTCACAGGAGGAGGCAACAGAACGAGGACTGACGTCTCTAAGGTCTCTGCAGCTCCTGGCACTAGTGTGTGTTCAGCACTCATTGGCATCCATACATTCACAGGTTGTGACTCTGCTTGTGCCTTTCATGGCAAAGGCAAAAAAAACCTTTTCTTTTGCACGTCATAAAAAAGAATACCTGACTGGGTTTGCAAAGCTGGGCAGCAGTTTTAAACGACCTACAAACATTTAACACGTTGTGTAAATACGTGTGCCACCTGTTTTGCCAGTCATGTGCCAAAAATGATGCCAAATGCAGATCTTTCTGTATGGCCTCGTCAGTCTTGCCAGAACATTCTATTCCCCCCAAAACTGATGCTCTGTACCAACATTGCAGGACAGCAGACTATCAAGCAGCAATTATGAAACGTTGTCTGACAGTTAAAATGTGTGCCCCTTCACCCATTGGGAATGGGTGGGGCATTGAGGATGGGCAGTTGGCAGTGACATGGATGACTAAAAATCCTGCCCGATACTGTTTTGCAAGTAGTCAACTGTAGTTGAAAGGCAACCAATTGTGACATGGGAAGATGTTCCTGTATGTCTGCAAAACTTTCTTGTACTGATTTATATCGGTGCCAAGCATGTGAGAATGTTTCCAAAGAAACAGAAGACACTTGGATGGGATGATGACTTTGAGTAAAGCGATTTTGAGGAGTAATGTTGTCATGTACAGTTTTACTATTCTTTTATTTCTATTTTTTAAATTCGTTTTTCAATATTTGTATGTGTAATAATGTGTATTTCTATAGTATGAGATACTTCCATGTTTAAATAAATGTGTACCAACTGTACTATACTTGAATGATTCCAACCTTTTGTGTATATACAGTGTGATTAAAAAAGGATGTGCCAAAATCAAAATGCCATGTCAAAAACGAAAAACATAAAAAAAAATAAAAAAAAAAAAACTACTTTGGACAGATGTAGGAAGTAACTAAGTTTAATTTCATGTTTTCATAGTACTCAAATATGGCCATCACCAGCAGCATGGACAACATCAAGTTGACATGAGAATTCCTCCCTCCCGCGTTGATTGCGTCTGTTATGTAATCTTTCATGTCATCAATATTCGCTGGAAGTGGTGGAACATACACTTAGTGTATAACATACGTTATGTGCCATAAAGATGGATAACGAACTTTGTCTTTAACATACCAACACGTCCAGCAAGTACTGATGATGTGAAATATCGAACAACAGTCGCAATCAAGACAATAACTGCGACACGTTTGAGAGGAATTCTCATCGTGGCTTGATTTTGTCCGTGCTGCTGGGTGTGCTCACATTTGAGCACTTGTGAAACATGAAATAAAACTTGGAAGTTATCTTCAACACGTGTCCATCACTTCTTTTGTGATGTCTTTCATTTTTTAAGTATCACCTTATGGTTTTGGCACATTATATTTTTGATCACCCTTTAATTTTTTTGTCTTATTCCATTTTTGCCATGATTCACATTTAGGAGGGTGTGGTAGCAATTGGGTTGATTTTCAGCTATTTATGATCATGGCGTGCATTTTTTATTTTATATATTTCATTGCATAGTAGGTTGTGATATTTTTAATATGACACATAAGCCTTTAGCTTAATTCAATATATATTTCATTGTGCTGGGTGCAAATCATTAATGTTGAAGTGTTTCCTTCAAGATATTAGCTACATTTCTCATTCTGAATTCACCTATGTGTATACTAAGGCACCAATACTTGTTTCAAATGTTTGGTAGATGTGTTTATGACATTTGATAAAGATTTTGTGTTGCCAGAATTAATATAACACTTAAAACAAGCAAAAACAGCAACACTAGATCTGTATTTTTGTGTATTCACATCAGGATACATTTCTGGCTGGTGACTAAGTTAGGAGGGTATTGGCTTTGA
Organism: Corythoichthys intestinalis; assembly: GCF_030265065.1. Taxonomy (NCBI): domain Eukaryota; kingdom Metazoa; phylum Chordata; class Actinopteri; order Syngnathiformes; family Syngnathidae; genus Corythoichthys; species Corythoichthys intestinalis. The sequence goes on from NC_080399.1 coordinate 52,445,915, forward strand.
AAAAATCAATTTTCTAAGCACTTTTTCCATGGTCCCAATAAAGCCATATTTCCACAAGCTTGTCCATTCGCAGCACTTCCTGGTCAACTCTAATCTTTTAATGGACGACGGTCTCACAGAAGAAGTTGTAGCTGTCAGTGAAGGGTGTTTCAGTTCTGAAAAACACGCACACACACATAAACCATGTGAGAACTGTTTCATCCATATCATATTTACATAATCTTCCAATCCAAATTATATAGGCTTGTCTATTCTGCCATTTTTTCCTGAATAAAATTATCAAATAGGTTTTTGGAACTACAGTTAAACAGACTAAATACTATGTTATTTGTCAATCTAAACTTTTTGCTCAAAGTTAACAATCTAACATCATAATAATGACCGCTACAGCCCAGAACTCACATTGCAAGTCTTAACTTCATATGTGATCTGACCAGAAGCCCACAACTCCCATAGTTATTCACAACAAAAGGCGTGTGTGTGGCTTACCTGTAGTCAATGTCGTTAAAAATCCCAGTCGACGCATTTTCAGCAAGATCCTTCGACGGAGCCTGGGAAGAAAGCCATTGTCTGACGCAACCACGCGGGCTCTGCACGTTTTTTCCAAATTCCTGCCCTTTTTCGCCCTTGGACAGTTGAGAGATGCATATAGCATCGTTTCGATGCCTTTTGACTAAATTCCGAATGCGGTTTTCTTATCTTTGGTTCATCTTCGCTCGTGTCGTAGTTTGACACGGGCGCCGCCATATTGTTTGTTTTCGAAGCGCATAGCAACAGTCCTCGTCTCCTATTGGTGCACGTGACCTAAAATGGCTTCACACACTGACGATACGACTCCGCCGTATCAATATCACTGCGCCACGGGGGAAAAAAAGACCGGCACGAAAACGCTAATTACTAAAAAATGACTGGAAACCGTGAGTAGAACTTTTTTTTTGGTAGTAATTAGCAACGTATGTAAATTACAATGCAGAGATCATGTAGATCCATTTCAGTGGAACGAAATCCATTTTCTAAGCACTTTTTCCATGGTGCCAATACAGCCTATTTGTGTATATGTGAACACTGTGCACTGACCCCTCTGAATAATTATATAGACTCTTTCATTTAAAGTAGAGTTGACAGCTAATCCGAAGTTGCTTTTTCCTATGTGAACTCTATAAGAACACTTAAGATCATTAACCCTTTTTCGGGCAAGTGACTACTTCTGGGAATTAAAAAAAAAAAAAAAAAAAAGGGGAAAAAAAAGGAAAAAAAAAAAAAAGATCTGTATACTGTTTATAATAGAAATTCCTATTTGGTATATGTTTTGTTAACTTGTTAATCATTAATGGATTTAAAAATATATATAATCATAAATAAATGCATGAATTGATGCAATGTTAATAAAAACTAAATTAATGAGTTGATGATTATCGAATAAAATCCTAAATACACATGAGTTTCAGCCAAAATGACACTACAGTTGATTTTTTTTTTTTCTAAGTATTTAACATTCATGCCACTGATGGTGATAGAGGTCCAATTCATTTAAACTGGGAAGACTGGCTTTGAATGCTCAAGTTTCTGTGTCTTTGATAGTGAGAGATGTCCAATCCATTTTGACTGGCAGGGATGAAAAAACAAATTGAAAAAAATTAAAATAAACATTCTGCTGGTGAAAAGATTATTTAAAATAGGTAGTAACATGATTGGATACAAAAGGAGCATTCCTGTAAGGCTTAGTTGTGCACTAGCGAGGGTGGGGCGAGGTTCACCATTTTCTCAACAAAAGATTAAGAGATTCTGGAAAAATGTCTGCACAAAAGTATCAAGGCGCCAAAACAAAAAATGGCATGTCTGTGACCTTCAATCCCTCAGGCAGCACTGCATTAAAGCCAGCATCATTGCGTGAGGGATATTGTAAAAAACTTCAAGTGAAAGGCATGTACTGTATCAGCAGTACCTAAAAATGCTGCCATCTTTTTAGGCATGAACTCAGTGTGCCATCTGTCAGGGAAACATGGCTGGTTTTGTAATTTTAGAACAAAATGTATGTATTGTAAACACATTATTATAAAAGGTACATTAAATTGAAATTGAACATAATGTATATTGGTGACATGACTCTGTGACTCTTGCGTCTCCAGATTACAAGAGACTACACATTCTTGGATTACATACTTGGAGGATGCCAGCTCATGTTCACTGTGAGTTTGATACTGATGATTTTGATGTATTTTGCGCCATTAATCAGAGCAGAGGATAATGTTCATACCATCACTCAGGATAGAAGACAACACATAAGCAGGTAGTAATGAACAGGCAGACTGAAACACTGAATATAATATATGCAAACATGGCAGTTTGTTGTCGCTTTAGGATGAAATCCTATGAAGAACAGGCACTCTTGAATCTTATCCTCCCTCTTAAATGTTTAGGCTTTGGTCTCAGATCTGCTGCTCCTTCAGGATTGCACACAAACTGTATGCGTCTCCTACTTACTAAACCATTTAACATACACCAGTGAGTATAATCTATTTTACTTCCAGCATATAGCCTCTCTACTAACAGACTGGAAACAATTAACAATTTGTGGTTTTCCGGGGATACACATAAAAAAAAACTGGCAAAAACTGGCATTCAATCACAGTTCTTAACTGTCAAGTGGACATGTAACAAATGCAGCGCTCATACACGATCAGTATCTTCACACCTTTCATGCCAAATCACACTGATTCATGCTGAGGTTCACGCTGAATCTTATTATATCATCATATAGTACACACCCTACTGTATGTATATGCACAGATGCCACAAACATGTACAATGTGACAAAGCCGTGCACACGTAGACACACATACCGATAGAGCTGTTCTGCGGTGTTCAATCAGACTTAGAATGACTATAATCCTAATCTCCAAGAAGGAAAACTCTCTCGTCTCCTCAGGGCTGCAGGGCTTTAGCGAAAAGCAACGTTTCAAGGTAACATTCCGAACACAAAGAGCTTTGCTCCAGTGAATGTAAAAGAAGCATTCGTTCATATCTTGTGTTTCAAATAATTCGGGCAGTGGTTCCTCAACAGTTTACAGCAAGGACTGCTTCAAAGGATACTTGGCTCTCGGGGTACCACCATAAGGGCCGACATTAAAATAATTTTGTGTATTAGGCGAAAATGTTTAGAAAAAAGGCAGACGTTTTAAATGTTTTTCTATGCTAGTTTGAACATTAACACTGTGCATAGATTCTCGGAAAATGGCAATGTATTTACGATTACAATTAAGGATAGGGTTACATTGTTTTACGCTTAATAATTGTTTCTAAATATTAGAAAGAAACAGCTCTAAAATATTAAATGTGTATATTTTGTCATTTAGGGTTAACACAACTGAACTGTACTTGATAAATGCACAAAAGGTTGTTGGAACATTTAATTCAGACAATCTTTCGCGAACCACTACTGGGAGACCATGTACCACTGGTTGTATTTGTACCACACTTTGAAAACCACTGACAAATGCTTCAAAAGGAGATGAATGGCCTACATACAGGTCACAAGTTATTAAAAGTCCAATTATTAATTTATAAATTTGACAATCTATAGTGATAAGACATGAATGATGAACAAAAATGTATGTGTTTTTATTTATTCGCATCCATTTGTTGGTGATCTTCCTATCATAATATGGTGATACAGCAGGGGCAATCAACATTTCTTAATGTTAATTTCATCAGTAACCTGAATGAAAAAAAAAAACACCATAGCTCTACAATATGGTTGAAATAGTACTAGATCACATTCTTTAGGCTCTCCTGTTGTTCCTTTCCTGACCATCAATACAATTAGGAAGTTTAAATGAGGACCAGTCATTTAAAACCAACATCAACAAAAACAATTTCTAGCAGTTCCTAGCCATCACGTTTGCTTGCATGATGCTTTTTTATATAGTGCTTTCAAAACTGTAACAGCTATACCTACATTACAAAACACATGACATAAAATGAACGAAAACAACAATGCAATCAACACAATATCGAGACAACACTTAGTGTTCCTTCCTACACAGGGTTTCGACAGGTATTGGCATATCTCATTTAATGCTTATTAATGCCACTTTAAAATTAATAACCATGCCCAACTGCAGATAGTTTCACACACACAAATTGTAAGTAGATTTGTCCGATAATGACTTTTTAACCAATATTGTACAACTACAAAAACCCGATACCAATATCAATCCAATGCTGATAAATGCGGTCGTGGACTTAACATATTATGGCTAATGGTGTACCGCAAGCAACACCTCACTTTTGCTCATCCTGATATACTTCAAAACTGTTCAAATGATGTACAAGGCCCACTCAAACTGTCTCCCGTCTAACCTACAAGCTCGATTCCAACTGAGGGAATCAAATTTCGACCTAAGAGGAATCAGATTGTTTTCCTATTGGACAGTTAGGACAACCTTAAAATCTTTCTCTGTTACAAACATGTCCCAAGAGTTAGCTTCTGTAGCCGGGGGTCGGACCGCCAAGGCCCCCGCCTTTGGCTGCCGCCCAATTTGCTACGCACCCGACCCCTTTGGCCCTTCCCACAGGTGGTGAGCCCATGGGAAGGCGGACCCACGTTGCCTTTTCGGGCTGTGTGGGAAAAGGCCCGGCCACCAGGCGCTCACCTTCGAGCCCCACCCCCAGGCCTAGCTCCAGACAGGGGCCCCGGTAACCCGCGTCCGGGCAAGGGAAACTTGGATCCTGTAATTTTTTCCATCATAAGGGGTCTTGTGAGCCATTCTTTGTCTGGCCCCTCACCTAGGACCTGTTTGCCATGGGTGACCCTGCCAGGGGCTTAAAGCCCCCAGACAACATAGCTCCTAGGATCATTGGGACACGCAAACCCCTCAACCACGATAAGGTGATAACACAAGGAGGCCGCAGTTCGATGATCGACTTTGTGATCGTGTCATCGGATTTGCGGCCGCATGTTTTGGACACTCGGGTGAAGAGGGGCGGAGCTGTCAACTGATCACCACCTGGTGGTGTGTTGGCTCCGATGGTGGGGGTAGATGCCGGTCAGACCTGGCAGGCCCAAACGTATTGTGAGGGTCTGCTGGGAACGTCTGGCAGAATCCCCTGTCAGAAAGGGCTTCAACACCCACCTCCGGCAGAACTTCTCCCTTGTCCCGGGGGAGGTGGGGGACATTGAGTCCGAGTGGACCATGTTCCGCACCTCCATTGTTGAGGTGGCCGATCGGAACTGTGGCCGTAAGGTGGTTGGTGCCTGTCGTGGCGGCAATCCCCGAACCCGCTGGTGGACACCAGCGGTAAGGGATGCTGTCAAGCTGAAGAAGGAGGCTTATCGGGCCTTTTTGGCCTGTGGGACTCCGGAGGCAGCTGACAGGTACCGGCTGGCCAAGCGAACTGCGGCTTCGGCGGTCGCCGAGGCAAAAACTCGGACATGGGAGGAGTTCGGCGAGGCCATGGAAAACGACTTCCGGACGGCTTCGAGGAAATTCTGGTCCACCATCCGGCGTCTGAGGAGAGGAAAGCAGTGCACCATTAACACTGCGTATAGTGAAGGTGGTGTACTGCTGACCTCAACTCGGGACGTCGTGAGTCAGTGGGGAGAATACTTCAAAGCCCTCCTCAATTCCACCAACACGCCTTCCTTTGAGGAAGCAGAGTCTGGGGACTCTGAGGTGGGCTCTTCAATCTCCGGGGTTGAAGTCACTGAGGCGGTTAGTAAGCTCCTCTGTGGCAAGGCCCCGGGGTAGATGAGATCTGCCCGGAGTTCCTAAAGGCTCTGGATGTTGTAGGGCTGTCATGGCTGACACGCCTCTATAACATCGCGTGGACATCGGGGACAGTGCCTCTGGATTGGCAGACTGGGGTGGTGGTCCCCCTTTTTTAAAAAGGGGGACCGGAGGGTGTGTTCCAATTACAGAGGGATCACACTCCTCAGCCTCCCCGGTAAAGTCTATTCAGGGGTGCTGGAGAGGAGGGTCCGTTGGGAAGTCAAATCTCGGATTCAGGAGGAGCAGTGTGGTTTTCGTCCCGGCCGTGGAACAGTGGACCAGCTCTACACCCTCGGCAGGATCCTACAGGGTGCATGGGAGTTCGCCTAACCGGTCTACATGTGTTTTGCGGATTTGGAGAAAGCCCTTGGGGAGTCATGTGGGGGGGTCTTTGGGAGTACGGTGTACAAAGCCCCTTGGTAAGGGCTGTTCAGTCCCTGTACGACCGGTGTTAGAGTTTGGTCCGCATTGCCGGCAGTAAGGAAACCATTCTGAGTCGCTACTCGAACCAAAATAACACATAACTCTACTGGCATACACACAACCACAACAAAATGTTCCCACAACAAAAAGATGATTGAATGTCAGGGACAGAGACAAAGTCATAACATTGTACATCTTGAAGATATGCTCTGTAGCAAACTAAGATCACTAATCTGCTAGTGTAAGTGCCTGCTGTGTGATTTTAACGATCGTTCGAAATGGAGCTGCTTTCCTGAACGCTGAGCACTGGACAGAATTTTTTCAACAATGTGACCTACACCTAACAAACGGCACCCTACTCAATGAACCTATGCAAATCGACCATGGCAATCAATAACTTTTGGGAAGATAATATAAGTGAAAAAAAAAAAAAAAAAAATCGAAAAAGAAAAGCTCATGTAATGTGATGTATGCATCCCTACCATGTTAGACTGTGCGTCCCTGGCTGTAGGGGGACGGGTATTGATAAGCATATGCTTCTCCTGTCTTTCTTCGTTTTTTCTGTCTTCAGGCAAATCATATCACATTTTGTAACTGTCAGTGATACCGACGATGATGACAATAAACATTTTATTCATTCATTAATATTCATGACGTTAGCAATTGTTGTTAGGCGGGTCAACCTCACGTTTGTCCCTAATAGTAAATGAATGGAAATAGTGTACGAACGAGATGTGCTAAACCTACCAATTCTGTCTGAAAATGATGTCCCCGGTGCCAAATTCATTGGTAAAGATGAGGGAATAACATATAAATGTTCAGTTAAAGAGATGGCTTGAGTGTCGAGGGCAGAAAAAAACGGGAAAAAGAGCCGACCATTTTCAGAGTTAGCTTTTTGATCGACACCTTTTTCTTGTGTGCATTGCCTTACACCACTGACAATGACATTCTCCTGTTTCAACAATCTATCCTTTACCACCATATGCTGTCTTTCTTATATATTATATCCTCTGGTTGTCTTACGTCTCTGACCGTTCTTGGGGACAATTTAAATTGCTATTTTTGTGTAGCGATCGCAAATGCTACTCAGTGACAGCCAACGAACACTTTTATTTTTTTCATTAATCACAAATCTTAATTCTATAATTTATTTACACTTCCCCCTTACTAAATTTTTTTTTACAACAGAAAAGGTAATGGTGGCATTCAGATACCATTTAATTTTTTTCAGGTCATTGATCAGACAGACAGACAGACAGAAGCTGCATGGCAAAACGCCACGCTAAAAAATAGGTAAAAATGTCAAAGTTGCTTACCTCTTCGTCCTCTGTAGGATCATGGCCCCCAACAAAATGCTTACTGCATATGAAACGTGAATGGCTTCACCTTGTTGGCATTAAACTGGTCTTTTGGACGTCCGCGCAAGTCGATCCATTCTTCAGATTTTTTCCAAGATTTTGGTTTCGGGAAACGTATGAAGAAAAAAAAATCCTTCATATGTGTTAATGTCTAGAGTCGTTTCTACAAGTTCCATAGCAGCAGTTTTTGATCGGCATGTTCTTTTTTTGAAAGATCATCGGAGAAAACAAGCAGAAATAATATGGATTATATGTGAGGGTGTGTGTATAATGTCCCACCTCCCCGTTAGAATGGCGACATCACGGTCTAAAAATACCATTCGTGCGGTACGCTATTATATTGTGGTGCCCCACTGGATACTTTAATAATGATAAATGCAACAACTTTAAGGTTTTCCAATAAGCATTTTTTTGAAAGATAACAAAACAACTTCAACTGAAGTTATGTAAAATGTGCCTATATTGTTCCACTATATGTTTTGTTGAAATCAAAATAGTGCAAATATCAGTTGTTTGGATCAAGTGCAAGTGCAAGTACGAAGCGCAAATGAGGCACATATGGGTCACAAAGTGCTTCTGGCTCAAAATAACAACAAAGGCACACAGTGAATGTACTGTACAATGAATGAGGTATGTAATGAGTTTGTAATTCATTATTCTTCAATCATTGTTCATTTAATTTTTGCACAATTAATGCAAATGGTCTGTTCACATAACAAATCCCTTGCATCTTATTTTGGAGACTTCAAATGGTTTATACAACCCCTAGCAAAAAATATGGAATCACCAGTCTCAGACGAGCACTCACTCAGACATTTCAGACGTTCTGAAGAAAAAAATATGGAATCACTCCATTTTGAGTAGAAAATACAGACACACCCAGTCAATTTCCTTTCCTTAATTGGACCCGTGCCTCGGATTAGATCTGCTCATTAGTCAGCAGTTAAAAACAGTGCAGTTATCACACCTTGGAGGTAGAGCAGGGCGGTAAACCGAAAATTTACCGTCACCGAAATTCTTAACGATGACCGACGTAATTTTGACCATGTCGGTAAATTTGGTAAATTAATAAAACAAGAAAATATAGTCTTTTCATCCCGCTTTGATTCTGTGTTGTTCGTTTATGTTCATTCCCCTTTAAGAAAGCAGTGAATGTGCTTACGTAGGGAGTCACGTGATCATCAGGAAGCCAATCAAACAAAAGCCCGGTAAGCTAACGCTAGCAGCTAACGCTACAAGCAAAACGTGATGGAGTGTGGCTTAAGGGAGGTTCACCAAACTTTCAACCGACATTTAGTTGACTCTTGGTGGCATCCAAACGGGCTTTCACCCGCTGTCCTCCTTTGTTCTCACGATTTCCGGAGATGGTGCTTTCAGTGCTTTCTACTGGTAGCCAGGCTAACGCTAGCTAGCGGCTGACGCTACAAATGAACGTTATGGAGTCGGATAGTGGCTCTAACCTTGTCGAAACGGCTGAACTTAATGAGTGGATTGGGCACGGACTGCATCTAGCAATTACTATGTGGCGTTATTTTGTATCTGTCTGTGTGTGATTCCTCTGATAGCTTTTGTGATGGTAAAGCATTCAGCATAAAGTACAATCCAATGGCGAAACTTATAATGACCAAGAAATGGCCCCAGCTATTTTTATTGTACGTGCATTTATTAAAAAATGCACTGGGGGGAAAAAAAAACCTTAAACCATAAAGTAAACACTTGTATTTAATAATTATGTCACAGCAGCCATTAACAATAAGTTGTCTTTTTGAAGTGTATTGTTCAAGCTGCAAGTCATTTGTGTTACAATTACATGTTTGCACAGGCATATTGATTTTGACAATGTACATTGTTCAAGTCATACACGCTGTTATAAATGTTCATACTTGAATTCTTATTGCTTACAATACATTTTTATAAACTTAATGTTTAGACTGCATGTACAATTGTTAAATAGAGTATATCAAATTGAATGCTGGTAAATAAATCAACAAGAAATAGTTAATCTGTATTTCATGCATTGATTCAGATTTTCAAATTATATAACAGTCCGCTTGGGCGAATTTATCGTCATTTATCGTTATCGAGATAAATCTGCTCAATTTATCGTGATACATGTTTAAGGCCATATCGCCCAGCCCTACTTGTAGGGCTGCTGGACAAGTGGATTGTGGTGGAAATTGGAAAAAAATGGTCTACAGCAAGGCTCCGACCAGCAAGGATGATCTGGCAACTTCGATCAAAGAGAATTGGCACCAAATTGATGAAGAATACTGTTTGTCATTCATCAAGTCCATGCCTCAGAGACTGCAAGCTGTCATAAAGGCCAGAAAGGGTGCAACTAAATACTAGAGATTATTTTTTTGTTTGATTCTCATGATTCCAAATATTTTTACTCAGAATGGAGTGATTCTATATTTATTTCCCTGCACATGCGCTATAAAAGTAACATTTACTGACCACTACAATGTTTTTTATTCTTTAATTTTTATTTTATTTTTAATCTATTATTCTTTTTTAATGTTTCTGAATGCTAAAGAGTTGCACTTTTGAACTAATTCATTATTTTTTTCAAGGTTTTTATCTGAGTTTGTTTTACATAATAAAATGTCTGAGGGAGTGCTAATCCGAGGCTGGTGATTCATTACTTTTTGGTAAGGGTTGTAAGCATAACTGCTGTGCTAAGCTGTGACCAGCTCTTGTACAGAGGCAGAAGTTTTCGACATTCACTTTGGAGGCAACATGCCTAATGGCCCAAAACCAATAATGAAAAACCCATGTCGTTATTATCCGATATCATTTTAAATTGCGTTTATCAGCCGATGTTATTGGGTATCCGATGATAGTGGTTCTCTTATCCCGTAATGATCTTATGTTCTCTTATCCCGCTATCCAATAATGTCAGGCAACTCTAAAATAATGTAAAAAAAGTTAACAATAATTTTTAATACAGTACCTTAAACATTTAGTTTAATGCTTTTTAAGGCCCAAATTGTGAAAAAAAAATCCAATTAATGACATTTAATTCTTTTTAATGACCCACATAAACCCTGCTACATTCGCTTTGCCCATTAAGGCAGTTGCAGTTTGAAAGAGGAGATTTGAAATCTCTTTCCAGACATGGATCTCAGATGTCATGATTAGAATGTGTATAATTTTACTCAAGTCTGCTGATAAGCTAAGTTTGAGCATAAACAAGCAACGATTGCATCCTTTGAGGAATACAGTGTAATGTGCACACCTTCAGAAAGAATGGTTCAATTCTCCAGTCACATTTTGATCCACTTCACAAACACCCACCCCCTGTCCTCATCACATCTCCGAAATCCGGACTCCATGCTTACAATGCATTTCGCTCCTTATTGTCAGCCCCTCCAGCCAGCCGTCCCATTGCTTACGGCCCAAGTAAACAGTGCTGTTGTAAGAATTCTGCCTATTAAGGTCCAAAAACAAGCACACCGCAACTGTCAAAAGGCAAGTCAAACCGCGGAGACATTCATCACAACAGACACGATCCTTTTTCAAGCTTGTGCTTCTGAAATAAGGCACAGCCCTCATGCACCTATACTTTACTTCTATAAATGTCAAGACTAGAATGCTGAAAACAGTCGACAATGGAGTCCACATGAAAACAACCATTATTATTATTTTTTTTTAAAGAAACAAGCTAATTTATTGCATCTAAAATGCCACGCATTGAGAATAGGTCTGTTATTTAACAGTAATTTCAAAAGCAGTGTTTTTTTTTTCTTGAATTTTAATGCCGTTGAAGCTTTGGAGTAGCTATTCAGTAATTTGACACAGTACTGCTCACTGTTTTTCGATGCAGTTTGTTGTAGAAAGGATGTGCTTGTCATGTTATGTTTAGTAGGTTTTGTGTTAACGATTACAAATAGCTTTGGGCTATAAACCGGTTGGAAACAGAATGATGTCATCTCCCACTGACACTGAATTCACATTTATAAAAGTAAAAATGCCTAGCGCCACTGAAAGTATACAGTACTGCGTGCTGGAATATCTTGTAAAATGTTTTATTTAGCAAAATGACATTCATTCCTCAAATGAGATTAATAAATTCACTGGAATTATTACAATACTCTTTTTGATAAACATTGGCCCATTGTTCATCACAATAATGATTGTGATATCACTCATCCGTAAACGGCATTGCATACATTGATAAGAATCCCGTATTCAGGAATACTTTATATTTTAAGAATATAAGAATTCCTTGAATTCACATGTGATAAATGTTATCACATTGTCACTGTTACAGTGTGTGTTGCAAGTATGCCCTTGTGGTGTCAGGGCCATTCTCACACATGGCAGTCAATGCAATTTTGTATGTGTTGTTAGCTGAAATGTTGTCCGTAAAAAACTGATGACATTAAATTATTGATAAAGTTGGATTTACACTGACCCAATTCAGATATGTGCCATGAAATTGTAAATAAAGTATAATGGCATGGAATCAGATAATTGCAGGCCAGAATCAAGCTTCTTCCAAATAGATAAAGTGGATAGAGTGTACATTTTGCATATACTGTACATAGCACAGCGTGTGCAGAACGGATCTCTCCATGCATATCAAAATTATTGTACCCCCACTATAGTTAAGTATTTTAAGTCAAAGTTTTGCATTTAAATTTTGTTTACAATCAGATCAAATAGACTTGTAAAGTACACATAACATGAAAAAGAAACAAATTGTGATTCCTCAGCGACATAAATATTCAACCTTTGGGTCACTTCTCAACGTTTTCCTCTTAGGGAAAGTCCTGCAGTTTATTGACATTTGTGGAAATGTGTGCTGCAACTGTCCTATGTACAAATCACAACGGAGATCTCAATGGGATTTAGGTCAGGCAATTGAAAATTAAAATTCAACCCGTATTCCATATTCCATATTCAGGTTTCACCATTCAAATTCAGTTATCTAAAGTCAATTTCAGCAATCTTTGACAGACAATTGAATAAGTTTAGGAAATTTGGCAATTGCGGATAACAAACATCTTCTACTGTATTGACCAATAAGCATTTTTTTGAGTGTGACACCTGTCATATGGCTCCCACTCGGGAAGGCAACGTTATTCAAGTCAAAGCTATGACTGTAGATTTGCGCCACAGTTACGAGCATGTAATGGGAAATATTGAACTCTAACCTGTACTTTGAGCACACAAACACATCTTCTTTACTGGCTAATGATAAGGTAAAAGTCGAAATAAAGTACACATCGTCTGAAATGGAAAATGTACTTTATAGCTGCTGTATATGCTCCACATTATCAACTCATTCATATCCACACAGAAAAGCACATGTGGACTAGTTGTGGTGGGTGTGGGGGGGTCACTTCAAATTGTTTTGCTTCAAACTGCAGTCGTTGAACACAACTACTCCCTTTAGCAGTGGTACAGCAAGTGGGGTGCTGTAGTACCCCCTGGGGTTGGAGGGGGGGGGGATTTGGTAGACTCCTTTTTTGCTGTTGTTGTTAAAAATAAATAAGACATATTGAAACAATAACGTATTTAACTTTGGGCATTGAAAACGTTTTTTTGTTGTTGTTAATAACATGGTAACCACCAGACACCTTGCTTGCTACCTGGTCATGTTGAAAAAGGCACTATTGGAACGGTAAAGGTGACTGTTGACAGAGGAGGCGTGAACATTGCGCAAAAACAAATTAGTGATTGTTTCTTTCCAAAAACAGTGAAAATTAAATTCAACGTTGAAAATGAAGATGACAGTTTTATAACGGTGCCCAGCGATTAAAAGTTTGCTGATTTAGACCCTGTAGTCCAGAAAGGAAGTATACTTTTGGTGTCTTCAAGTAGGACATGTAGACATGCTTGCATTAATTTGTAGCCATATTATTGTTTGTTGTTGCTCTTGAGCTGCCGCCGTACAGAGCGCTATTGGAGATTAGTGTGCAGTGTATTTTAGTGTTGTGAAAAGTGGGGTGTTAAACCGAGGCTTATTGGTCCTTTTAGTTTTCAAATTTGCTTGTGTGTCATTGCACCGTTTAGCTGCGGGGATTTGCATTATAATACTGTACATGGGCGCTTTTATTTCCACTACAAAAACTCAAGCACATACTGTAGGTGAAATAGAACGTTGTCTTTATAGTAGCCTAGTAGTATTACGTAAAATGATCCTGTATGCGTGTGTACTGCAATTGTGTATACCTTGTATTGAGAAAATTTGGACCAAAACGGCTGTTTTTGGATGGGAAAAACTAAAAAAAAAAATCCTCAGCACCCCCTGCTGTGAGCGACTTCCAGTACCCCTGACCTTTAGTGTTCAGATAGTTTTTCAACTGTTTCTTAAGTTTTAAATTTGCTGATTACTTTTTCATTTGTGTCTTTTGAAATATTTATTGTCTGGCATCTTTTCACATCCATATTGTTGGTTATGAGAGAAATTACCTCCTTTCCAGGAGTTGGAAGTTCACATGTCAACAAAGTTCTGTAGCGACTTTGTTGTATGAGCGCACCATATTGTGTGCATGACCAATTTCTAATTAACTAAGCTGAAACAAAAAAAAAATCCCTTATTTTTTTTTGTTTTTTCATAGGTTGGTATAGATTTCACAGCATCCAATGGCAGCCCTAGAGAGCCCTCTTCCCTCCATTACATAAACCCACTAGGAAGCAACGAGTATCTTTCTGCAATCTTAGCTGTTGGACAAATCATACAGGACTATGACACGTGAGTATCCAATAAGAACAGCTAGAATATAGACATAGGTGGATCTACTATTCAGGCAAAGTAGACAATCGCCTTAGGCCCCCAACCAGTAGGGGGCCCCCCAACCAGCTGCTGTGCCCCAACGAGCAACGGCTTGGGCCACCGGAGCCAGCAGCACCCCCAAATATTCGTCATGTATAATTATGTCAGCATACCAAACAAACAAATAACAAAACAAAAAAGAAAGCCACTTGAATGCTGCATTTATATTATCCCCCACACACACACACGCACTACAATGGACTGTTCCACGACGACGGACAGAGTATCAGTCGCTAAGCTTTATTTAGCGTCTTTTAACTTAGCTCCGTTTAGTATCGCTTACCTCCGCTTAGCTGTTTATTAGCTTCACTTAGCTCTCCCGCGGTTTTCACGCCACTAAGCTCGCTATTTTTACTGCTCACTTGCTACTTTGCACGTCGGCTATCGTTTTATTTCGATTACATGAGCGAACGTGCTCTCCATGAGAGCCAAAGTGCAGTGAGGGAGAAGTTGAGAACAGGCCTCTAATGCCTCTTTTAACTTTCTTCTTCTTCACACCGAACATAAAATACACAACAGCACACCCTGTGGCGAAACAATGTAGTACAGTTCCAATCAGTCATACAATAACACTCAACAGCTGGTTAACAGCAAAAGCACGTCATGTTCGTGATATGAATAATGATTTCTGGAGTTAATCCCACATACTTCAGAATTAATATTATAATATGTTGAGTAAATACTAAATAATACAGATTTTACACTAAGAATAGCTTTCAAATGACACTCTTCATGACAAATAATATTGGCAATGAATAATTATTATAATTATTATACTATTATATATCGTAGTATACTATAATAATATTGCTAGAATTTTTTTAAAGAATTGTTTTGAATAATGTTTGAAAGGCAAAGTCAGTGTTCTGAATCTGTTTACTTTTCGTTCTTTTGCACTAGTAAATCCTATCAGCATTTAACCTCATTGTTTGTGATTAATTATTGTTATTTACATGATTATTTGTACTTTAATAATTTAAGTGTTCCAAAAGTTTTGTGAATTAATAAGCGTCAACAAAAATTTCATTGCTAAATTTGTAACAAAAAGAAAATTATTAGATTAGTCGATTAATCGTAAAACTAGTCGGCTGACTAATCAGGGGAAAATTTGTCGTTTAAGACTGTACCAGACCATATTTCCTTCACGCCCTTCTCACCTTTTAACCCCTGACCCATGAAGAGGGCCCCCGGATATGTTCGCCTTAGGCCCCAAAATTGCCAAGTTCGCCACTGAATATAGACTACAGTAAATTGAAGAGTCTCATGTAAATTTGGCTCACATTGTTTTATGATAACTGAGAGGCAGTTTACATTGTGATGCTCCGAGAATACGACAAATTTCATGTTTTTATTTATATGGTTCCGTCTCTGCTCCATCTCCATTCGAACGATGTTGCAATTCCGCATGAAAACGATATAGTGTTCATGCCGGGGCCTAGTGGGCAGTGCAGTTTTACAAGCGGATAGCCAATGACGCACTTCCTTGACAACAACCTCTTCAGACCGGAAGACAACATACACGCCCACTCAAAGCCAGGCCGTCCAAGCGATTTTTTTGTTTGGTCAGATGATGAAGTTGAACTGAAACTGCGCACCGCACAGGACTACAAAGCAGCAAAAACCATAGAAAATATCGACTGGGAGTCCTGCCAGTAAAAATACAAGGACATACAAGAAAGCTGAATTGGTGACGTTCTGAGAGGGCCACCAAAGAATCCCGAAACATTCCAAAGTTTTCTTTCCAGGCCTGATCGTCCACCCTTCCCTTTACAAAATTGTCCCACCAGCGGCTACTTCTTCCCAGTTGAATCCACATGCATCAGATGATCGTCCGGTGCAATAATTGCTGCAAGTATTCATTGCGCCTTCGCTGGCGTGAAAAATAATGCAATATCAGAACTTTCTGGCTCAAAAGGCACAAAAAGCATTTGGCACACCACTCAAAGGACAAGCCAAAGTTCTGTCATGTTTGTTGTTGTGAATGTTTAGTAGCTGAGACTGCACATGCCCAAAGTGACGTGTGCGAGTGCTGACGTCATCGAAGCGAGTGCTCTCCCATTTATATGATTGCGCAGCAATCAATGCAATTGAATCCTCCCACATTGGAGGCCGGAATCAAAACCTTGCATCTTCCCCTTCCGTTTCGCCGGTACCATATATAAGCAAGGCCATTCCGCAACACAATCATTGCTTCTTTGTGTCGCGGCGTCGCCATGTAAACTGTCCCTAAAATGAACTTCAACATTGAACACAGTTCAGCGAATCCATCAATCAATCTGTTAGTATCATAATGTCTTTATAGACACTCAGGTAACTCCTCACTTTTTTCCCCCCACAGGGACAAAATGTTTCCTGCTCTTGGATTTGGAGCACAACTCCCACCAGACTGGAAGGTACATGTGTGTTAGTTGGGCTTGGTCGTACATACCTATTGTGTATCCCATATACAGGGGTGCACATAAACCGATAACCCCAAAAATCCTTAAGGCACAACTTCACTTGTGCACTACACATCTTCACATGTCAACCAAACTGAAGAAGCAGATGTGTAAAAGTTTTGTTATTTTTAAAAAGTGGCTCCAAGATGTCCTGTGGTTTGTGGATAATAATGAGTGCGCTCAAAAGCAGTGCAATATTTGCCACTTACATCCATTTCTAGCAGATAATTGTGAAGTGCTTTTCAAATTTGTGAACGGAAGCACACAACCGTTGTGCTTGCACTGAAGAAGACTGTGAGAAAGACTGTACTTATTAAAACCACAAGCTGAGCACCAAACACTATCTCTTTGGTACTCAGTAACCGATGACAAAAGGTTAAGTGCACTCCTGGTCATATAGAGATTTGTTTTCAAAATTTTGCAATAGCATTATAGTATTAAAGTGGTGTATGGTAATGAGCAAACACTGAACTATAACCATCATACTTGCATATTCAAATCATTGTGCAATTGTCAACCCATCTGTGTTGCCATGGTGCTGTGTTGATGAAAAGTACAAAGGAGAGAAGAGCACACAGACACACAGAGACAGGATGTGGAAGTGATACTACATGTAAATAGAAGAACACATTTACAAAATATACAATTTTGAGTATTTACAGTGAATTGCATAGTCAATTGTCCTTCTTGTCTTTTCAGGTGTCACATGAATTTGCAATCAACTTTAACCCCACAAACCCTTTCTGCTTAGGTATGTAATGCTAAATCTAAATTGTTGTCCAGTATTTTGTAACCATTAAAGCAATTTGATGCTATAGTTATCAACCAACTTTACGCACACACACTCTACTACTGTAATAAGTTAAATACAAGTATTAAATAGAAAAAAATGTTATGCTAGAAAATAAATTTCATATCTCTGATGTTGTATCAATTACCGTAATTTTTGGTCTGTAAGCCACCACTTTTTTCTCTTTATTTGGATCCTGCGGTTTATACTACGAAGTTGCTTATTTATAGATTTATGCGGCAAACGAGTTCATGCTTTCTCTTTCAAAGTAAAAATCAACATCTCCGTTGATTCTACATAATAGGCTCGCGGCCTGGCAGGTCATAATGATATTGCGATTTTGGGTGTGTTCAAAGTCTCAACATACTAACGCGACTGTTCCATCATGACCACACTGAATCTTCCATGTGAATCAGAAATTAATGCAGGAAGTTTACATCAATCACATCTTCACTATCTTCAAGGTGACCTTACATTATTATCTTTTTCTTACCTTTGTTGTCATTTCATCAGGTTTGCAAAGACAATTTATGTTGAAAATGCCCAAGATGTCCCTTTTCAAGCTATTTTTGTTGATTGTTTTTGCTTGCCTCTGCAAACAGCTGGATTCTCCTTATCATTGGATCAAATTTGAATTTCAAATGTTACATTTAAACTCTTTGCTCTGATTGATCATTGGCAAGTGCATGTGTTGGTGTGCAAGTGTTCATAATATTATACGTATTATTGTAATATATTGTTTACAGGGAAATTTGGCTTGCAAAAGCCATTATAATCAAGTCACAAACCACATAAATTACAAACCTCAACTTGGTCCCACAATCATTTAATCTCTGTGAAGTTGAACCTTGTTCAGACGCAAAGTTACATAAAAATGATGTCGTTTCTGCTACGTGTGTGCTGTTCAAAGTTTTGTTTGTGCTGCTACCGTTTGTAAGATTACAATTCTTTAATAAGTCAGTCTGAGGTCAAACAGCTCCCCATTTTGATTAAAAATGGCGTCAATTGTTTATTCTTCGTACGTGCTGTAAAAATGTTCATTTGTGCTGCTATCGTTTTATAGAAATTAAGAGATTAATTTTGAGTGGTAACGTCAATCGCAGCACCTCTGTCGCAGCGGACAGAGTGCACCAAATCTTTCAATAACAGAGGTTTGCCCCAACAAC
Organism: Corythoichthys intestinalis; assembly: GCF_030265065.1. NCBI lineage: Eukaryota > Metazoa > Chordata > Actinopteri > Syngnathiformes > Syngnathidae > Corythoichthys > Corythoichthys intestinalis. The sequence continues at coordinate 52,464,645 of NC_080399.1, forward strand.
TAGCGCAAATGTACACTGCTTGCCAAAAGTATTGGCACCCCTGCAATTCTGTCAAATAATGTTCAATTTCTCCTAGAAAATGATTGCAATTATAAATGCTTTTGTAGTAATAGCTTCCATTTATTTTCTTTTAAAACAATAATGATTTAATCTTTTTTTCCCATTCTTTTTTGTGTTTTTTCATTGCAAGCACAATAAATGTTGTAATTGCAATCATTTTCTAGGAGAAATTGAGCATTATCTGACAGAATTGCAGGGGTGCCAATACTTTTGGCCAGCGGTATAGCACAAAGGAATGACACCCTTTCGGAACCATTTTGCTGTAAATAGGGGGGCTGCAAGTAAAGCAATCACTCGAAATTAATATCTCGAGCCCCCTCTAGTAATTGCAGAATGGGCCCGAAAGGGTGTAATTCGATTGTGCTACTTTTGCGCTAGTTGTTGGGACACCCCTCTGTTACTGAGAGAGTTAATACGCTCCATCATCTGCGGGAGTAGGATACGGGAAAGCTGTGAGTGACGTCATCAATCTCAACTTCACGGCGGTAATTAATCCAACCTATCCTTTACATAAAACAGAGGGGGGAATAGAAATTCATGCAAGGTAACTTTTAATTTGAAATAATTGTAAATAAAGGCAAAAGCAAACCAAAAAGTCCATCATTTTCTCAAATGTTTTACGACCTATTAGTATTTTGTATTACGGCATTGTAGCAGTGTATGCCTATAATAATGCAAATGTTTTTTGTTCTTTTTCATTAGGTGTGGAGGGTATTGCACAAGCATACTCTGCCTGTCTACCCCACATCCGTTTTTATGGGCCAACAAACTTTGCTCCAATCATTAATCATGTAGCCCGTTTTGCTGCCCAGGCCCTACAACAAGAAAAAGCGGCGGTAAGTTACAACAATTAGATTTCAATAGCAAGCATGGGTTAAGAATCATTGGATTAAAAACCCAATTCCCCCAAAATTTGGGGCACTATACAAATTGTGAATGAAAACAATTTATAATTACAATATTTTATTCAGTATAGAACATAGATGACAGGTTCAAAGTTTAAAATAAGAAACGTGATCATTTTAGGGGAATAATCATTCATTTTAAATGGCATGGGGTCATCAAAAAGGCCATTTTCACCACTGTGAGGCATCCCCTCTTCTTCTTAAAAGTGTCTGCAAATGTCTGGGGATGAGAAGGCAAGTTTCTCAAGTTTAGAAATAGGAATGCTGCCCTACTCTTGTCGAATTCAGGCCTCTATTAAACTGTCTAGAGCCTTCTTCGTCACACCTCCCTCTTCGGATATGTGAAAAATCTGGACTGCAGGCTTAATACCCGGATCCATTTCCTACGCAGTAATGATGTTGTAATTAATCATGTGTGTGGTCTGGTATTATAATGTTGAAAACTGCAAGGTTTTCTCTGTAACATCTGGAAGGGAGCATATGTTGTTCCAATACCTGAATATACCTTTCTGCATTGGCCTTGCCTTTCCAGATGTGCATGCTGCCCATGCCACACGCACTCATTTAAATCAATACCATTACAGATGCAGGCTTTTCAACTGAGCACTCATATGAACTTGGGTTGTCCTTGTCCTCTTTAGTTCACATGGCATGGTGTCCCAGGTTTCTCTTCATTTTAAATAACCCCTGGCCCAGAGAAAACGGACCCACAGGCGCTTCTGGGTTCTATTTAGAAATGGCTTCTTCTTCCCACTCTAGCGTTACAGCTGGCAATGGCGATTGGCTCGATGGATTGTGTTCACAGATAATCGTTTCTGAAAGCATTGCTGAGCCTGTTCTGAGATCCTTTACTGTAGCATTCCTGTTTTTGGTGCAATGCCATTTAAGGGTCTGAAGATCATGGGTATTTAATACAGTTTGTCTTACTCACAGAGATTGTTATATATTTTCTGAATACTTGGATGACGTTATGTAGATTATGACAAAATCATCAAACTCTTTTTTGCTTGGAAACACATTTCTGAAATTGCTCCACTAACTTTCTACGCAACATTGGGGGAATTGGTGACCCTGTACCATTCTTTGCTTCTGAGAGACCCCGCGACTCTAACAAGCTCTTTTCAATCATGCTGCCAATGGACCTAATTAATAGTAATTGGTCTTTCAGCTGTTCGTTAAATGTGAAATGGACTTTTCCAGCCTCTTATTGCAACCTACCCCAACTTTTTTGAGATGTGTTGTCACCATGACATTTAAATTCAACACATTTTTTTCCTATAAAATGACACATTTTCTCAGTTTGAATTTTTGATTAGTTATCCACACTCACCGGGCACTTTAACAGGCATACTTCTCCAATTGCACAATAACAAAATTGTTCAAAGCAAGCATTAGAATGCAGAAGAAAGGTAATTTAAGTGGTGGAGGCCACACAATTTATCAAATGCAGTCCTGTGTACACCATACAGGGTTAGTGCACAATTACCTGAGCCTCACTTTGTACGTGGTCAATTATAGTGACGTTTTTTACGTATTTAGGGAAGATTTATTTAAAAATGGGGCAGATTGGAGTTGTGTGCAATCCACTTTTAGCACAAGCACGGCATTGTGCTTTGCAGTAGAAACTGGCCCCTTTTCTTCAAACAAAACACAATATTTATAGGCCTCTAGACTTTTAAAAGCCTTTAATTTTTCACACGTGAAGCATCAAGAGCTTATTATAAAATAGGAATAAATGTCTCCCACAGCAGATTTGCGGCCAAGACAGAGGTGCGTCAGACCAACACTTTTTTTTTTAATCATCCCAGAGGGCTTGCATATCAGTGTATTTTGTTTACACAACGTCCGAACTTCATTGGATTTGGGGTTTGTTGATTACAGTCTTGATAAACAACTTAAACTGAAAAACAAATTTGGGAATTTTCTCTGTCACATTCTATCCTAAATTTTCCTACTTTTCCACATTTCTCTCTGCAGCAATATTTCACTCTCCTCATCATAACAGACGGTGTCATCAGTGACATGGATGAAACACGTCATTCTATTGTTCAGGCATCCAAGTTGCCCATGTCCATCATTATCATTGGTGTGGGCAATGCAGACTTTGCTGCTATGGAGTTTTTAGATGGAGACGCCAGCGTGTTAAGGTCCAACACTGGCGAAGAGGCTGTTCGAGACATTGTGCAGTTTGTTCCCTTTCGGGATTTTCGTAACGTAAGTATTTACTTCAGCATCAAGACAGTTGCATGATTTGTAGAACTGTTCCCTGGCACAGGATTACAGAATTATGAGATTCTGACCAGTGGAACACAAACTGATTAAACAGTTACAGGTTATATCAATGACCACATTAATATGCAGAGGATATTCAGCTAATATGCACAAGATAAATCACATGTGTCAAACCGATTCCAGAAAGGGCCAAGTGGGAGCTGGATTTTGTTCCAACCGATAACGCGCAGAGAGTTTAACCAATGAACTTCCTCCTGAAACAAGCAGCACCTGACAAAGTTTAACTGATTACACATGGAAAAGATCTAATTGGTGAAAATGTGTCCACTTCATTGGTTGGAAAGCAAACCTGCACCCACTTGGCCCTTTCTGGAATTGGTTTGTCTTCATTGGTTGGAAAGCAAACCTGCACCCACTTTGCCCTTTCTGGAATCGGTTTGACACCTGTGAGATAGATATTCAGTTTATATGTGAAGACCTAAGAACAGGTAACTTTCTGGTCGTCTTCTTGTAAATCTTGTTATGCCGGTACTTTCTTCCTCCAATACATTATGTTCAAGTCTTTCAATAAAATAATAGAGTTATGACTTTCCTCCGCACTCCAACTAGCCAATTTACTGGTAGAACAGATTATCTTATTATTACTATACTTACTACTACTCTACATGCATGATTTGACATGCATCTGGTCTGCAGATTACTTCCTATAGTGACAGACAGGACTAATGCCAGACAGGACTAGTGCGCTAGAAAGTGGAAGACAGACACAGACAAAAGATAAAGGAAACATGGAGATCATTTGAGATTCAATGTCACAGCTATGATGCTCAGTTTGGAAACTGACAGTTCAAATTCAAACACTGACTTTTCTCCCAAGCTTAGAATATTCAAAAACAGCACGTGAGCCAGTGCTAATTGTTCGAGCATGGACGGTGCAAAGATTTCAGCAGGAATAACCAGTCCCATTACTTATTTATCACGAGCACCATTAATAAAAACTATCCCACGGGGAAGCTTGTTACTAGCCCCGATTTATGGGGGGTTTGCGATATATTGTGACAATAAACTAGAAGAATTTTCACCAGATAACTTGAATAGCTGTTTGTGATAAGCCTGAACGATATTGGGAAAAAGATAACATTGCGATATATAGTATATTGCCAAAGCTCCACACTTTTTGCATTGGTTGCACCTAACTTTTTTTCTGAAGGTACACCAGCACAAATTGTAGCCGCACCCACATTTTTCATTGCACCACCTTTAACGCCATACTTTTAACCCCTCTTCATAACATTCATAAAATTCCTTTACTCGTTCATCTTCTGAACCGCATATCCTCACCAGGATTGCGGGGGTGCTGGAGCTTATCACAGCTAACTGCAGGCGGAAGGCAGGGTATACCCTGAACAGGTTGCCAGCCAGTCGCAGGGCTCATATAGACACATAACCATTCACGCACACTCACACATACGGACAAACTGGAGTGTTCAATCAGCATACCATGCTCATTTTTTATTTTTATTTATTTATTGGGGGGGGGGGGCTGTGGCAGGAACCCGGGAAAAACTCACGCAGGAAAGGGAAGAATTAAAAGAAGAATTATTCTTTAAACTAAATTATAAACTAATTAAATTGTAGACAAATGCTTGTCTTTAAATGCTTCATTGAGTGAGTCCACTCAAATTCACACACGCTTTCACGCTCACGAACAGCCTCTCAATTACACAACTTACACAATGAATGAGTTGGCAGAGCACACTGGTCAAACGATATATTGTGCAGGCCTACTTGTAACTGACCTTCTTTTGGAGAATACAAAACTTGCCTACCATAGCTGCAAATATGGCACTTATTCTTTTGCTTATGAGTATTCAATTAAGAACAATCAATCAGAAAATAATAGCAATGAAGACGGACTGTCAACAGTTCCATTACCTGTAGTGATATGCTGACATCAGAGAAAATACATGTGCCGATAACTAAACATTTAAAGCAAGAACCAGTGGGTGCTGATCAACTTGCATTTACCATACAACCTGATAGTGCGCTAGCCGAAGTTCTGAAATACATAATGAACAGTTCTGTCAGCCAAATGTGGAAAAACGTTGTTGAAAGAGCTGCATACCAGTAATCAGGGAGTTGTGAAAATGAAAGCCCTAGCATGCAAATATGCAGTGGTGGATGAAGTTATCACTTTTTTCTTTGGTAAAAGTACAGATACAGGGGCAAACGAAAATTACTTCAGTAAAATCATCTTGCTTTAAAATTTACAAGTAAAAATTTAAAGTATTTTCTCTCTAGCAAAAAAAAAAAAAAAAAAAAATATATATATATATATATATATAAATATATATACATACATATATATACTAGTATATATAGTATAAAGAGAGATCTGAGCCAATATTCAAAGAAAGCAACACAACATTTATTGACTGCTCAATTTTATCTAAAACTGTGCAGAAAGCAAAAATAGGCAATAAAATTGCCTGCACTATAAACAGAAGCCTAACAAGTGCAAAAAACTCCAAAACTAAACTAAATAAAACATTTCCTGGCAACATGATTAATGAAAAGCTTAATGGCGGATTGCAAGCAACTACAAGGTGCATATCCCAACCCCAACCCCAACAAGAGTGTGCTGCACCCTAAAGGTGCGGTGATCCCACTGTTGGTTTTTAATTGGTCAATATCTTGTTCACCTGCCTAATCTTGCTTTTACTCGTGTTGCTGCCTCTAGTGCTCAGCTACAGTATAGCTGCATGGGGCTTATCGATTGCACCGGAGACATGAAAATGAAACTATCAGTTCACAATGAGAGAAAAAAAAACAACAAAAACAAAAGTAGCGCGTAACACAGGCAACACTTTGAAAAGTAGTTGAGTAAAAAGTACAGACACGTGCTTTAAAAAGTAGTGAAGTCAAAAGTAACACCTCATATATGTACACAAGTAATGTACAGCCGTAAAAAATGTACTTAAGTACACTAACGAAGTACTTTTACTTCGTTACATTCTGTACTGTACTGTATGTGGTGGTGTGGAGCAGATCTGCAGGGCCTGTGAGTCTTGATAGTATCGCTACCACCAGGTACTTAACTTATCAATGCAAATGCTCACATTCAAAATGAAAAGATTTGGCCATCATCCCCCATGAGCCTGGAAGAAGTCTAACTGACAAACGCAAATGCGTTGTATTCCCCCTCCCCTTTTGTTAATGGTTGTTAATGTACGAAACTGAGAAAGAAGAATGTACTCCACTGAGTGACATTCTAGTTGCATATTGTCATTAAATCTTTGTAAAAGAACTGACCTACCGGTGGCCCAAGACTCTAATTAGCGTGATATTTTCAGAACCACAGTATATCTGTATGCCACATAAAAAGCTGGGCACTGAGTCAGTTGGCTTAGCATGCAGGGAGAAGACCGGAACAAAATGGCTAGGGATTTTCTGTAAAATGTTCATTAGTTGCTTTTAAAGCTCCTGTTTCCTGTGGACAGAGTAAATCTGTTATGCTGTGCTTTTTTTGCCTTGAAACGGAGAAACAGCACCTTGATCATGTACATCCCAGTGGAAAGAATCTTGTTTAATAAAGTGTCTTATCACTTTACTGAACAAGATTTCATTTTTTCAATTTCTTATAGAGAAAAACTTAGATACATGCTAATATTTCACGGAATTAGGCGAAATAGCTGTTGACAAACATTTTTAAATGCCACTATTTTAGCCAGTCAAATGCGAGTAGCTGATATTGTCCCACCTACTCATGATGCATTGGTAAACCACTGTGCTACGCTCAGCTGTTGGGCAAACATGCTTTAATTAAGTATAAACAAAGTTTTTTTCTGATGAAATATTTCCAATCACTATGCTGTAAGCATTATATACCTTCTTAAATATTTACTGGGGGGGGGGGGGGGGGGGGGTCTTAAAGTGTTACACTGAATATCAATCATAAGTCAAATATCACTCCGCAGCCATCATACACAGCTACCGGTACATTTATTGATAGAAATTAAAGTCAAAATCATTGTGAACATATTCAGTAAAAGTCTTATAAACGTCTGACACTCATAAGATTACAGTTATCTCAGGACTCAGTCTTACGGAGATAAAATGTTTTAAAGGTAAGGTGAAACAGTAAACAGGCAGCACTTCAAGGTTACTGTGGAAGTTGTCATAGCAACAATTTAAGTACAACTACAGAACATCCATCCACCCATCAATCCATCATCTACCGCTTAACCCGTGGTCGCGTCGCGGGGCCAGCAGCTTTAGCAGGGAAGCCCAGACTTCCCTCACCCCAGCCACTTCAACCTGCTCCTCCGGCGGGCTTCCAAAGCGTTCCCAGACCAGCCGAGAGACAAGGTCTCTCCAGGACATGGACATGGGTAAGGCATGGCAGAAACACCTCTCCAGGGAGGCGTCCAGGAGGCATCCGAACCAGATGCCCGAGCGACCTCAACTGGCTCCTCTCAACGCAGAGGAGTACCGGCTCGACACCGAGTCCCTCCCGGAAGACCGAGCTTCTCACCCTACTACAGAACATATGCATTCTAAAAGAAACACAAAGAATAACCCTAAACAGTAGTTTCAGAACTTTGGCACCTTTTGAGTATATATTTTCAAGTGTCTGCCGTATATCCTAAAAGTTTCTATCAACACTACTAGTTTAGGCAGGAACATTGAGGAATTAATGTTGTTTGTGCGCTACAGTTCCACCTGAACTGCTTCAACACATAATCAAGGCTAAACAGGGAGAAAGAGGAAAGCTCCTTTTTGAATGTCTCAAAGCTCAGGTACAGTGCCTTGCAAAAGTATTCGGCCCCCTTGAACCTTGCAACCTTTCGCCACATTTCAGGCTTCAAACATAAAGATAGAAAATTTTAATTTTTTGTCAATAATCAACAACAAGTGGGACACAATCGTGAAGTGGAACAAAATTTATTGGATAATTTAAACTTTTTTAACAAATAAAAAACTGAAAAGTGGGGCGTGCAATATTATTCGGCCCCCTTGCGTTAATACTTTGTAGCGCCACCTTTTGCTCCAATTACAGCTGCAAGTCGCTTGGGGTATGTTTCTATCAGTTTTGCACATCGAGAGACTGACATTCTTGCCCATTCTTCCTTGCAAAACAGCTCGAGCTCAGTGAGGTTGGATGGAGAGTGTTTGTGAACAGCAGTCTTCAGCTCTTTCCACAGATTCTCAATTGGATTCAGGTCTGGACTTTGACTTGGCCATTCTAACACCTGGATACATTTATTTTTGAACCATTCCATTGTAGATTTGGCTTTATGTTTTGGATCATTGTCCTGCTGGAAGATAAATCTCCGTCCCAGTCTCAGGTCTTGTGCAGATACCAACAGGTTTTCTTCCAGAATGTTCCTGTATTTGGCTGCATCCATCTTCCCGTCAATTTTAACCATCTTCCCTGTCCCTGCTGAAGAAAAGCAGGCCCAAACCATGATGCTGCCACCACCATGTTTGACAGTGGGGATGGTGTGCTCAGGGTGATGAGCTGTGTTGCTTTTACGCCAAACATATCGTTTTGCATTGTGGCCAAAAAGTTCAATTTTGGTTTCCTCTGACCAGAGCACCTTCTTCCACGTTTGGTGTGTATCCCAGGTGGCTTGTGGCAAACTTTAAACGAGACTTTTTATAGATATCTTTGAGAAATGGCTTTCTTCTTGCCACTCTTCCATAAAGGCCAGATTTGTGCAGTGTACGACTGATTGTTGTCCTATGGACAGACTCTCCCACCTCAGCTGTAGATCTCTGCAGTTCACCCAGAGTGATCATGGGCCTCTTGGCTGCATCTCTGATCAGTTTTCTCCTTGTTTGAGAAGAAAGTTTGGAAGGAGGGCCGGGTCTTGGTAGATTTGCAGTGGTCTGATGCTCCTTCCATTTCAATATGATGGCTTGCACAGTGCTCCTTGAGATGCTTAAAGCTTGGGAAATCTTTTTGTATCCAAATCCGGCTTTAAACTTCTCCACAACAGTATTTCGGACCTGCCTGGTGTGTTCCTTGGTTTTCATAATGCTCTCTGCACTTTAAACAGAACCCTGAGACTATCATAGAGCAGGTGCATTTATACGGAGACTTGATTACACACAGGTGGATTCTATTTATCATCATCGGTCATTTAGGACAACATTGGATCATTCAGAGATCCTCACTGAACTTCTGGAGTGAGTTTGCTGCACTGAAAGTAAAGGGGCCGAATAATATTGCACGCCCCACTTTTCAGTTTTTTACTTGTTAAAAAAGTTTAAATTATCCAATAAATGTTGTTCCACTTCACGATTGTGTCCCACTTGTTGTTGATTCTTGACAAAAAAATTAAATTTCATATCTTTATGTTTGAAGCCTGAAATGTGGCGAAAGGTTGCAAGATTCAAGGGGGCCGAATACTTTTGCAAGGCACTGTAACTAAGAAAGTGCATTTATGATGGCTTTCTCTATTGTCTTTATGTAGTTACTTGTGAATATGTCCACCAAAAAAGTGCTAATTCTTGCTGCCTGGCTCCCTAGAGCTTACTGATGTTATGGCGGCTATTTAGAATAGAACATGGTACAATTTATGGATTATCAACTTCCCGCACATTTATTCTTGCTGCATAGCACCACCCAGAAAGTCCAGCAACACCTGCGTGGGTATGCCCCCTCATGATATACACAATGAATGGGTTTGTTGATGGTGCGCAACACATTGCAAAGTTTTATGGGATCAAAGGCATGCAGTAGAGTTCGACACAACCGCAAACTACAGTACAACCACACAGATGGCTTCAACTAATGACTCATAATTTTAGTGAATCTCTGATTTAACAACTAACAACAAATATATGCTTGAAGATGCCACGTTAATCTGTTCAAATAATTATGCACAAGTATAAACATCATGGGAATGTCCAGCCATCGGAAAGCTCAGAAAGGAGACGGGCTCTGTATCCCAGAGATGAACATGTTTTGCTCCAAAATTTGCAAATTAAGCCCAGAACAAAAGCTAATAACCTTGTGATATGCTTGAAGTTGGTAGTAAAGTGTCATTATCCACAGTGAAACCAGTCCTGTACTGAAATAGGCTGAAGGCTACTCACCAAGAATGAAGCTGTTAGTCCTAAAGATCTTAACTTCTGGAGACATGTCTTGTGGTCTAATGAAACTAAAGTGGAACTCTTTGGCCATAATGATCAAACATATCTGTTATTTTATGCTATGCTATGAGGCATGGTAGCGGAACATGTTGTGGGGCTGTTTTGCTCCAGCGGGAACTGGAGCTCTTCATAAAATAGACGACATCATGAGGAAAGAATATTATATGGCTATATTAAGGCAACATCTTAACATCAGCCAGGAAGGTAAAACTTGGGCGCAAATGGGTCTTCCCATTGGAAAAATATCCAAAATGGTTAAAAAGTGGCTTGGGGATGACAAAGTCAATGTCTTGGAGTGGCGATAATCCTAAATGAATGTTGAAAATGTGTGGGCCAATCTGAAAAGGCGTGCGCGAGAAAGGCGACCAACAAACCTGACTCAGTTCCACCCGTTCTGTCAGTAGGATTGGGCCAGTATTCCAGGAGAGTACTGTCAGAAGGTTGTGAAAAGTTACCCGGACTGTTCGTCATGCACTTTAAAGGAAATGCTACTCGATACTAAGAAAATGTATGAAAACTTTTGCCCCTGAAGGAAATAACATACAATTCTCAGAGAAACTCTTATCATGGCATTTAACAAAATGAAGTATGTAATTTTCTGCGACTGGCTGCCAACTGCCCTGCCTCCTACCCGTTGTTACTTGGGCTCCAGTACCCCGGCGACCCTCGTGAGGATAAGCAGTTCAGAAGATGAATGAATGAATGTAATTTTGGTAATCCTGACTGATGTGAAACAGGAGAGGTTTATTCTGATTTGATATCAGTGATAAATGTTTGTTTTTGCACAGTCTGTGTAAAACTAACTACCGGTAGTCTTCCACAGTATAAATAACGTTTTGGATCAGTGTTCCATAAATTAATCTAATTAATAAATCTACTCACGTTTATTGGTAGTTGTAATCTATTGTAAAAGTGAACTCAGGGTGACTTTTAGCAGAGTATGGGGCACACCCTACTCAGATAGCCACCAATCACAGAGAACAATTATGATGACAGACAACCTCTCTCAAGCGTGACACTTAATAAGCTGATGCCACGATGCAGGGAAGTGAACCACTCCACCACCAATGCATACACGCAAGAATAACTTTTTCAGAAAATAGTTTGTATGTCTTACTTTGATTTGATTAAAAGCAGTCTTTCTGTAGCGCATGTAAACAGAGTACATTTAATTCACAAAATGAAATGGAAATTGTTAGTATGGTCTTATGGAAAAACAATAAAGAATACAACCAGATGGCACATTGAATGAGTGGCTAGCATGTCGGAACTGAGATCAAGGTTCAATCAGTAGCACTGACCTTTTTGTGTGGCGTTTGCAAGTTTTCCCTGTGCCTGTATGAGTTTTTCTCAGGTAGTACAGCTTACTCTCACATCCCAAAAGGGTTGCATGGCAAAAACATGAGTGGTGGGCTGATTGAACACACTAATTCTCTATAGGCATGATTGAAAAAAGGTTGTTTTTAAAGTTGTCCGATAATGACTTTTTAACCGACATCCTGGTATTATCTAACACCAAAAATCCAATACCACTATCAAACCCATACCATATATGCGGTCGTGGACTTAACAAAAAATTGGCTAATTGAAAAGAAGTATTGTGATGCACAAGTTATGGAGAAAAAGTGCTTATATTGCACCACTATATTTATTGTTGAAATCAAAATAGTGCAAACAGTTTTTTGATTGCGGTAAGTGCAAAGTGACAATAAGACACTTATTCTGTCCTCAATGTTTGTGTGGGTACTCAGTTTGACAGATAGTAAACAAATCAGGCTCTAAAGAGAGGTGAGATGCTGGAGTAATGTTGAATTGGCTTTACTGAGGTCATCTTTAGACAAGAGCACTGACACTCTTTTGTAAAACTAAAAACAACAAAACATTATGTCAATAATAGGAAATAAAGTCACAATTAAAGCGAAGTATACACGTCAATTTGAATAGTAATTGGTTGTACAGCTTGCAAGTCATGAAATAATGTAACCACATTTTATCATAAATGCAAACTAGGGCTGTCAAACGATTAAAATTTTTAATCGAGTTAATCACAGCTTAAAAATTAATTAATCATAATTAATCGCAATTCAAACCATCTATAAAATATGCCATATTTTTCTGTAATTTTTTGTTGTAATGGAAAGATAAGACACAAAGACGGATATATACATTCAACATACTGTACATAAGTACTGTATTTGTTTATTATAACAATAAATCAGCAAGATGGCATTAACATTAACATTCTGTTAAAGCGATCAATGGATAGAAAGACTTGTAGTTCTTGAAAAATAAATGTAAGTGCAAGTTATAAAAATTTTATAATAAAACCCCTCTTAATGTTTTCATTTTAATAAAATTTGTAAAAATTTTCAATCAAAAAATAAACTAGTAGCTTGCCATTGTTGATGTCAATAATTACACAATGCTCCTTGTGCTGAAACCCACAAAATCAGTCGCACCCAAGCACCAGCAGAGGGCGACAAAACACAAAAAAACACAAGTAACAGGTAGACATGACACTGCTGTCGTTTTAATCTGTTTGAGTGGGCATGTGCGTTAATTGTGTCAAATATTTGAACGTGATTAATTTAAAAAATTAATTACCGCCCGTTAACGCAATAATTTTGACAGCCCTAATGCAAACAAAACAAAATCTACACATCCGCAATGTGTAGATTACACTACACAATGCTCATGAATATAAAACGATGGTTGTACAAGGCACAAACAACATTGTGAGATGGCATGAATTGCTATCGTACACTGACTGCAGATGTCAGCTCATCCATTTAGCTCTCTCTATTCGCATTGAGCTCGCGTTGACATAAAATGATGTCAGCAGAAAGTGGTGGAACTTTTCAAAACTAATTACACCTAAGTGACAGCAGGGGGCATCAAAACACCAGAAACACAGGCCGGCAATAAGTGGACATGACAGCACTGCCATATGCACATTAGCCCAAAATCGATAATGAAAACCCGATGACGATATGATCCGATACAATTTCTAAATGCTTTTATCGGCCGATATTATCGGCTACCTGATAATATCAGACAACTCCAGTTGTTTTTCTACATGTGCCCTGTGATTGGCTGGCAACCAGTTTAGGGTGCAACCTGCCTAGTGCCTGTGTTTAGCTGGGATAGGCTCCAGCATCCATGTGAGGATGAGTGGTACACAAGATGAACGAAAAGAATTATTAAGACACTAACAAACAGAACATTTCTAAATATTTCAAGTAACAGCTCTCTGTTGAACAATCAAGGGCGTGTTTAGGTCCTTACTGCTATTACTAAATTTTTCCTATTCCTTCCTTTACTCAGGCACCTAAGGAAACCCTCGCCAAGTCTGTCCTGGCAGAGCTGCCTCAGCAGGTCACTCAATACTTTAAGCAGCGGAACCTTCCACCTGCAAACCCAGCACCAGAGTGAAATAAGTGAGAGGAGGAAAGCTTACATTGTAAAATAACTCTTCTGTTAACTACAGCAATTGCAGATCGAAAGTTTGTGTCCACCAGGGGCAAATGCCTTATATATGGCAGATCTTGACATCAATTTAGCATTTTTTTGCTTTGAAAGAGTGACAAATACTCAATACGAATCCACATGAAGAGGGTGGTTCTTTTCAAGAACTGTGATGAAAGCATATATGAACTGCAGGTGAAACACTGACCATTCCAATGGAAGAATATTTTTATTGTTAAGAATATCAGTATTTTGCTTTTTGCACGTTTTGTGATCGATACCATGTGATTCCTACAATGTTGTGGCGTGAAATCAGCTTGGCTGAAATTTATCATTGATCATTTTCCAATGAGCCGAGAGATCAACAGAAGGCTTATTTCTTGTGGACACTCCTCACTTGTGCCCCGAGTTGTAGCCAGAAAAGGCATTCAACATGAGTAGGAAGAGGGTGAGGCTGTTATGGTGACAGTCATACCACTAAAACACAGATCAACTTCTCTTCAATAAGGGGACATTGTGCCAGTTCATTGCTAGGGCTTTTGGCTCATCCTGCATGTTGCCAATCATTGTTTACAAATGAACGAAGACCATGTTGCGCATGATTTTTGTGATTTCAATTATGTTTACATCTTGCAAATACTTTAATGTAACATGTTCATTTTGTCCAAACTTGAAGGCATCAGTATTTGAGAAAAATCAGTCACAATGTGCTTGAGCAGTTTGTGCTTTGCACTATAAGATCAACGACATATTTATGTCATATTTAGGTGTAATATGTATTGAAAAACAAAATATTTTTGATGTGTACTGCTGTGGCGACGTGTTTCATTGTACAATTACTAAAATGTAAATGGTTGTCCCTTTTGAATCAATGTCTGGCTTTTTGTAAACGTGTCTATGTCAGCACTTCCGTAAATAAAACTATTTCATTTTTCTCATTGGATTCATTGGTACACTGTGCAACAGATTGTTTATGATGTACACAGATGTTTAGTTCAGATGAGTAGTTTTATGTGTGTATTGCAGACCAGTATTTAAGTTCTTGACATGGCAGCAAAATTTAATCAAGACTAGGCATGTCACATTTACTGTATGGACTTATCATTCGATATATTAACTGGCCAATGGTAGTTTTTTAGGGCGCAATAAATCCGATATGACACAAACATTTATTCATGCTGCCTTGTTCTTTCTCCCCCTTTAAGTGAAATAATTCTCCACTGGAGGTAGGACCCACACACATACACAAAGACAGTGCACAGAGTAATGGTGTACAAAACTGCAAAATTTGGGGGGCAGACTGCTCATTGGATCGCAAAGTCTAATTTTTCATGACCTTCACGTGTTTCTCTGTTGAATAATTTATATGCTGTAATGTTATGCCAGCAGGTTAAAAAGATAATTTACTATGCTATTGTTTATCACTATTTGTTTCTGGGAAATATATAGGGTGTTCCAAAATGGGTGACCCCATTCTAAATGCCCATATTTCGGAAACTACTCGATGGATCTTAATGAAACTAAATACCCTTTATGTTGAAGGTCATAATGCTTATTGGTTAAATCTACAAAGAAAAGTACAAATATTTGTTGGTTCTATGACAGATTTTCATAAATGTTCAATATGAGCGCCGCCTGTGACTGCAAACGTCGAGTCAGTATTCGAGCTCGTGCCAAACGCAGTGTAGCATGTCTTCGGTAACAGTTTGTATGTAGTGCAGCTGTAATTCTCTGTTTTGTCGTTTAGTTGGTGCCTTCTTTGCAAAATTTGTGAAGAAGGCACGCTGCACTGTCTTCGGCCGGGTGTGACAAAATATCGAAATGGTGATATATCGTGATACTTTGTATCCCAAAAGGTTATCGATATGCTCCTGCTGAGAATAGAGATAACGTTTTAAAAAGGTGTCAATATCTAAAAAATAACTAAAAAGGAACCAACAAGTTGCTACCAAAATCTTCCACCATAATAGTGTCTCATTTAACTCTAAGGCTGAACTTGAAGGTTCACGATGCCCAATCCATTTAGACTGTGGGTTTTCAGGGCATTTACAGGTCACTTGCGGTTCATTTTAAGGCATTTATAGGTCATTTCCTGTTGATTTTGAGTCACTGCCTATTCATTTGGGTGATTCTCAGGTCACTTCCTGTTCTGTAACTCAAAATCATCAGGAAATGACCCATAAAATACCCCAAAATCAACAGGAAGTAACTGAACATCAACAGGTAAATTACCTTAAATGGCCCAAAATTACCTCATTGCCTGGCATTGGCTGCCACTGACGGCCATAGACATTCAATTCGTTCGAAGTGGGAGGGATGGGAGGGCTGTTCACTGCCACCCTCCCATTTTAAATGGATTGGACGTCTACTAGTGATAAACTCATTCCAATTCTCAGCAGAAGCTCATTTTTCTGTTTATTAGTTGTTGGTCAGAAAATCATTCAAGGGTATTTTACAAATGTATCGATAATTGTTGTATCGCCATATCATCAGATGATTGTTATCGTGAGCTTTGTATCGCAAATCGTATCGTATCGTGAGGTACCAAGAGGTTCCCACTCCTAGTCTTCGGTGACTGAGTCCGAGCATCCTCTCACACGCAAAATGCATTTTCTTTTGAAGTGAACGGCATTTCTTAACCTGAAAAGATAGAAATGTCAAACGTTACACACAAAAACTTGAAACGTTTCTACACAAACTGTGAAAATTTGAGGTCATTTCAACAAAAATTGTCAAAATTATTGGCCTACGAAATGGGGTCGAACATTTTGGAACACTCTGTATATTGTCTTAGAAATTTTTTATTGATACAGGCCAAGTCAAGACCCTTGATAATTAGTCCACATCAAAGGGCAAAATGCCCCCCAAAATATTCACCAAATAACAAGACATTAGGTACATCTATAAGAAAAACAACCCATATTTAAATCCAGTAAAAGGCCACCTTTTTGTTTTAAA
This sequence comes from Corythoichthys intestinalis, assembly GCF_030265065.1. Taxonomy (NCBI): domain Eukaryota; kingdom Metazoa; phylum Chordata; class Actinopteri; order Syngnathiformes; family Syngnathidae; genus Corythoichthys; species Corythoichthys intestinalis. The sequence goes on from NC_080399.1 coordinate 52,481,426, forward strand.
AATGTAATTTCTGGGGAATGTAAGTACCCTAACATTTATAAATTGGCACACTTAAATAAATCAGACCTGTCTCAAATATGGATAGCTAACACTATACAGTATATTACAATGGTTTTAAGTTTTACATCACAGCCTTTTGGTCTAGAAGGTGGCAACAAAGCGGAGGTAAGGACAAAAAAATACTATTAAAATGCATCCTCTTCAGTGAGATACATTGACATTTATATTTTAAAAAAACACACAGTAAACAATTTAAACACAAAGCTCTTTATTTCTCATTGGAGTCTGGAGCAGGAGTAAGATGAGCATCTTCCCTGAATTAAGTGACTTTGGGACAATTGACATATTCTGTAACATAATTACGCCTACATGTGGCCAAAGAAAAGCGACTCCTGCTGCATCTGACTAGTTATTTGCTGGTAGCTACAAAGGTGCGAATCATGTGATATGTGAGTCAATGACAGAAGTCTTTTTCTTCCTCCGCAGCTGTCAATCACTTTTCCCACAGCCAAATGCAAAGCGTGTCGTCACTGTGGCTTTGGTTAGGAGTAGGGTGTGGGGGGGATCGGGACGTCGTCGGAGTAGGCAGTGCGGGATTGCTTGCTTGGCTAAACTGTATGAAACGTCATTGAGGGAAGGAAGCGTCATATTTGAGTGATACACTAGCAAAAGCACAAATAGCTACACAGATTTTTTTCAATTGAAATAGTCTTTTTTATTGTTGTAATTAATGACAAATTTGCTCAAAGTTCTCCCCTCACAAAATCACAAATTTATAAATAATTTTTTTGCAGCCAGTTCTCACGAGAATTTAGAAAGATTTGAGAAATCAATTGAATAGGAAGAAAATACAATTACGCCCTGGTCGTAACCAAATAAACTTTAACTGTTGAGAGGCAATATATGAAATCAACTTTTAGTCTTATCGGGGAAAATGTCTTTCAAAATGTCCTAAATGTCTCTTTTATGACAGAGTAGCTCTCTCAGGAGGAGTTGTGCTCTAGTGAAGGTCAGGCCCAATGCACCACAACATTACCTTATGTGAAACGGTTGGACTTTTTCAGACATCAAACAAGTTGAGTTACTACCTAAATTGGTGCCACCTAAATTGCGGACTACATTTTCCGTCAATTGCTCTAAGATCAACACTTTGTGACAATTGACAAAATCTATTACAAACAGTTAACTATCAATTCCTGAACCTCTCCTAAATAGCATTTGTATTCTAACAGTTACTAAGAAAAGATTGTAGTAGCACATAACATTCATAGAACGTTTTTCTAGGAGTGTTCACAATTGTATATCGAACACCATTTGCCATAGTAGTACTATAACTCATGTGGCAGGTATACTTCTAAGAAAATTGAGGTTTTTCCTGTATGAGTGTGCAACACGCCACATACGTAAAGTGTGTGTGAAACAGACTATCTATAGGCTTTGCTGTGCCGTGGGTATGGCAACATGATTGCATCCACGCTACCTTCACTGTCCGAGCTGCTGTCAGAGTCGCTGCTTCCAGAATAATCGCAGAGGCCCGGTAGGACGCCGATGCACACCGCCGCCGAAGGGAGGTGAAGCATGGCTGGGCTAGAATTAACAGGGGGCGACGGGTTCTTGGGTGTCAGGCCCAGGACAGTTTGGTGATTATCAGCTCCCCCTGATCTTCGATCTCCTCCTCCCTCCTGTTCTGAACAACATAACTTACTGTCAAGACTTACGAGTTTCATTTCAATTGAAACTTGTAAATAAGGCTGCAACAACTAATCAAATGAATCGATTAATAAATTGGTTGCCAACGAATTTGATAATCGATTTTTGCCGACAGCTATGAGCAGTCCTGTTTGGGTCCTTGTTCGTGTGTAATGTGAGGCTGCGCGTTGGCAAGTGATTAGAGCAAGGGAGAGTTCACTGCTGCGACAGCTGTTAGGTTGCTGAATCAAAAATATTACGAAGTGTTGAGTGCGAGATCGTCTTTTGTGTTGCTAGATCAAGCGTTCCTCTGTCAGAGGTGAGTAAATGAAGCCAATTGTATTGTTTGTATTCTTTGTTGATGAGATGTAACTACTTAGCACAGAGTATGAAGCTAGTTAGCGATTAAGTACAGAGTATGAAGCTAGTTAACGATTATGCTAATTCGTGTCTTAAATGTCCATTTGTATTGTTGGAGCAGCATATTAGCACTTGTGTTATTGTTAGATACTAAAGTCGTCTTATTTATTTCGATAAAGAACCACAAACTCATTCATATAACAGTCTCCTTTCAACAAAAACTCAAACTGTAAATTGTCATACAAGAGTGTGCTTTGAAATTGGATTAGGATAATATTTATGAAAAACTTTGATTAAAAAAACTAATTAAGAGCTTTGTAAAAAAACAAAAAAAAAGTTTTTTTAAAATTTATTTTTAAATGCATTTATTGCTCTTTCATTTTATTTTGTAATCGCATTTAAAGCAACAACTTTTCAGTTTGGTCGATTTTAGCGACGGCGGTGGTCAAAAGCAGTAGTGTTTTGCCTTAAGGAAGACTGTGTTTCCCATGAAGACCAGTGCACACCCGAACAGTATCGTAAAATCATCAATGAATCAGTCGCCTGCAGATGGATTAAAAAACATTGCTGTTTCCAGCAGCTGTGTGACGGACAAATAGTAGTAAGGTAATGAATCCAGTTGTGGCCAAAGAATAGCCAACTGTTAGCGCTGGCAAGTTTTTCGGGGGGGGGGGGGGGGGGGGTGTCACACCAGCGAGTGTAAGCTGGGCCAATGTTTATTGCGTATTTCCTGGTAGTCTTTTTTTTTTTCCCTCCTCAGACAAAACTTTTTGTCTCTTGTTGCTCTGCCATCTTTGCAGCATTCACGCGAAAGCGTTCATATTGACTTCAATCTTTATAATGAATGGGGAAGGAGGGAAGTGAAATGTGAAATTTGCCACCTGCCACCCTCTTTGAAGTTAATTAGTGTCGGTGAAAGCGATACAGACCCCCCCAAGACATAAAAGAGGTGTCATTCAACTAGTTGTCAGTCGACATATTATCAGAAATGTTATGCAAATATTTTATAAAGGTTGAAAAATTACCTAGTGTTGCTTTAATGCTCTTTTTAAAGTGCAATTTTGGCAAGTCAAATTTTTTTATACATTTTATTTTTTTTTATACATTATCTCCTAAAATGTATTCTGCAACACATTAAATGTTTGTAATCCGATTACTCGATTATTCGAACTAACCAATCGATATATTAATCGATTGCCTAGATAAACAAGAGCTGCGGCCCTGATTTTGTTTGCCTGTACAAATTTTGAATTTTTTTGTTCATGTACAGTATCTATGCTAGCAACATGCACCATATTTTTCGAAGAATAAGGCACACCAGATTATAAGGCGTACCCGCATGGAACGAGTTATTTTCATACATAAGGCGCTCCTAATTTTAGGGCGCATTAGAGCATCAATCTACTCCATTTGTAATTTGTTTCTTTCTCTTTTACTATTCTAATTAATGTTTTATATCATTTGTTTACTTCCCATTTGTTTTATTTATGCGTTTGATTTATGATGACTGTGTGTCTTGAACATTAGACTAATACAGTTGCTGCTCCAACAAAATAGGTTTGAGGTCATTAAGCACAGCCAGAATTCAAACATGAGACACTGGATTGTAAAATGCACTGTAAATCTTTAGAAAAACATATGAACGTTAAGAGCAATTTATAGTCCAAAAAATATTGAAGTAAAAGGCAGAATAAATAAATGCTCCTCCATTAGATGGCGTAGGGTACGATTCACTTTCCCTTTCTCTTTATTTCGAGAAATGATTGACCTGGATGAATGACAACATTTACATCAATAAACCTGTATAACCACTGGTTTTTAAGTGTAGTGTATAGTTTACCATGTTAGTTTTCAATCAAACAGGTCCAGATTTAGGTTAAAAGCATAATCATTTTTAGTATCTGCCTTTTACCTCTAACTCTTTTTATACTTTGGTATGCATTGATACTTTTTTAAAATAGGTTCTTTAGGTCAATAAAGTTTAGGAAATGCTGCACAAATCTAACATTTGTGTCTCGCGCGTTTGACGCAAAGTTTGGGTATTGGGACACAAAGACAAAGATATGTTCAGGCCTTATTCTGATGCCCACCTGTGTGTCTGTTTTCGTTTCCTTGTTCTCCACTTTCCACCTTTTGTTTCTTACTGCTGTCTGATGACTGGGAAGAACTGTTTAAGGAAAGACAAAAGAGGTTTTATATAAGAACGCTGCAGAGATCGATTTTCGAAAGTATCAAGTTTGTGTACTTTGAAAATGCTTTGTTTGTTGTTGTATTTCTTTCATTGTGCTCATGGTGCAGCTCAAAATAAAAACACTTTTACAAGTTGGAATACAACTGAATTTTTTGATTGAAAAATGTTCCTTAAATTGAACACTGCATGAGATTCCATCAAACCTGCCTAATGTCAAGATAAGGTACACTTATTTAAATTTCTATCTATAAAGCAAATTCAAGACTAAATGACCTGATGTTTCATCAAACTTTAACAGCAGAGCTCTTGGCATTAGAGTTGTCCGATATTATCAGGTAGCCGATTATCAGCCGATAAAAGCATTTTAAAATGACATTGGATAATATCGACTTGGTTTTTCATTATCGGTTTTGGGCTAATATCAATATGCATGTTGCCTTCAAAGTGAATGTAGATGCCTTCAGCCTTTGTACAAGGGCTGGTCATAGGTTAGCACAGCAGTTATGCTTGTTGACCATTAGATGTCTCCAAAATAAGTTGCTTGGGATTTGTTATGTGAGCAGATCATTACATCCATGGTGCAAAACGAACAATTTACAACCCCCAAGTCTGTCCAATGCAGATTATTGACTCTTGACAAGGTGATGATGCTGGAACTTTGGTTTGGTGCTGTTCCAGTGAGATTGACAAATATGACTGCCTGAAGAAGACATCAAAATTTGATCAGTCCTTGATGATAAGGGGCTGCATGTCAGGCAAAGGCACTGAGGAGATGGCTGTGGTTAAATCTTCAACAAATGCACAAGTTAACATTGAAGTTTTAGACAGCTTTCTTATCCCTTCAACTGAAAATATGTTTGTCATTTTTCAAAATGACAATGCATCATGCCACAGAGCTAAAACTGTTAAAGCATTCCTTGGAGAAAAACTCATCCAGTCAATGGCATGACCTGCAAATAGCCCAGATCTCAACCCTTTTTAAAACCTGTGGTTGAAATTGAAAATAATGGTCCACAGCAAGGCTCCGACCTGCAAGGATGATTTGGCAACTCCAATCAAAGAGAGTTGGCACCAAATTGATAGAGAATACTCAGGTCCATGACTCAGAGACTGCAAGCTGTCATGAAAGCCAGAGGTGTGCTACTAAATACTAGAGATGTGTCTTGATTGTTATTTCTTTGTTTGTTTCTCATGATTCCATATTTTTTTCCTCAGAATGGAGTAATTCCATATATATTTCCCTGCACTTGCTCTATAAAAGAAATATTTACTGACCATCACAATGTCTTTTATTCATTTCTTTTAGTGTTTCCGAATGCTAAAGAGCTGCACTTTTGAACTAATTCATTTTTTTTTTCAACCTTTTTATCTGAGTTTGTTCTACATGATAAAATGCCTGAGTGAGTGCTCGTCCGACGTTGGTGATTCCATACTTTTTGCTAGTGGTTGTATGATTGTACAATAATGATAAATTAAAAATAGTGGTGCAATATAGGCATTTTCTCCATAACTTCAGTTGAAGTTGTTTTCTTACTTTTCATTTCACTGAAATTGTTACATTTATCATTATTAAATCATCAGTGGGGCATCACAATACAATTAGCCATAACATGTTAAGTCCACGATCGTATATATCGGTATCGGTTCGATATCGGAAGCAAATTTTAGGAGTTTGACAATATCAGGACACCGGTTAAAAAGTCAGTATCGGAGAAGTCTACTTGGCATACAATCAATCGGACCAAGTGAGTTAAGCAGTTAACTAAAACACACACGCGGAAATTTCAATGTGCAAAATCCACTGAATGGGGTAACTATTAACAATTTTAATGTGGTGCTTTCGTGCCAAAGTTGCCAACTTATTGTGCTGCATCTGCATGACATACTGTATCAATACTATAACTGGAAGTAGGTAAAGGCATTTGTGTGTCTGCATACCTGCGTCTTTTGACAGCACCAGCCAGTAAATGGGCTTGAGACAAATGACTGGTCCTTTGCTCCACCACAGATTGTTTAGCTGTTACTTTCTTCTCAGATTCTGGGCGGCTGTCTGAGGACACTTGCTTCGCTACAGCACTGTGATAGTAGAGTTAAGATAAAAAAAACCTTTGTGAAGACTTTGGGTTGAGCAGGCAAGAAGCAGCATTCAAACATGTGACACACAAGGAGCAGCAAGTCACACAAATTACGAAGCCAGAACTGGAAATGAAGGGTTGTATTACAAAATATGTAGACCAGAGTGCGAACCTACCAATTAAGTTGGGACGTTGTGTTAATAGAAACAATCACTTGCAAATCACGTTCAACCGATATCTCATTGAATATACTACAAAGATTTTTAATGTTCAAATGGATAAACTTTGATTTTAGAAAATATTATTAACTTGGAATTTCATGGCTACAACACATTCCAAAAGAGCTAAAACGACTGTTAAATTACCTTGTCTTTAAACAATATTAAATAAACATTTGGGACCTGTGGACAGTGGACACTAATTGTTGAAGCTTTGTAGGTGGAATTTGTTGCCATTTTTGCTCAATGTACAGTTGCAGCTGTTCAACATTCCGGCATCTCTGTTGTCATATTTTACAGTTCATAATGAGAGTACTCTCACTGTTTTACTCCGAAGCCATGCTCCTGTAACGTGCAGAATGTGGTGTGGCATCATCTTCCTGAAATGTGAAGCCCCATCCATGAAAAAGATGTTTCTTAGATGGCAGCATGTGTTTCTCCAAACAAGTCCACTTCTCTCTAACCTTCCCTGTTGAGTACAGACCCCGTGTGTTTGGCGTTGTTTTTAATGCCACATTATCCAAGTAATAATACGAGAGCTCACAAAGGGATGGAGCTGCCAGACTGCAGTTGTGCTCAGTCGGTATGTTTTGTCCTATTTTTTACATACTGCAGAGCACGCAGCCAACGGAATCTTACCGTAGACGCGTCCGGTATAACTTGATTTTGTGTTTTCAACTGTTCAGGCAGTTTTCAGATTTTTGTGGTTTCGGCCTCCTACAACGGCATCTCTCCAGCTTAAAATGCTCCCACACTTTTGATATTTGCTTTTTTTTGTGCCTTTCTCTTCACTTTTGTCGCCTTCTTCGTCGTTACCTCTATATTCATGCATGGTTGAAATCCACTATATCCGCCGCCTCTCCCTACTTCCTCTACGCACGTGACATAATTAAAAGTAGTCCGGGCAAAACGTCATGCCTAGAGCTGGCAAAATTAACTAATTCCACAAGGCGGAGGAAATGCCTCTATCAATTTTTAAAATCGAGTTACTCGAACTATTCGAGTAATCGTTTCAGCTCTAATGCAATCCCTAAATTCATTGAAATTGTACATTGAGGAACATTATTTTTTTAACTGTGACTATTGTCTCGCATTTGTTCACAAAGAGGTTAACCTCACCCCATCATTGCTTGTGAATGACTGAGAAATTCAGGGAAGCTCCTTTTCTACCCACTAATGGCACCCAGCTGTTCCAATTAGCTTATTCACCTGCAGCGTTGCCCTTACATTCGTTAAATTGCTTAATGAAACTACTTTTTGTTGTAAATGCTAATGTAACTCTTTACATTTTCTCATTCTATAACGGCCATAAAGTTATTGTACAAGCGTTACCCAAGTTATTTATGTCACGTGAACCAAATGAAAAGTCTCCCCTGCTTTGCCGTGGCACATGAGTCTTATATGTCACATTACAGACGTCTCTGCTGCTCTCTGTGTCTGTGGTGTTCTCTGTTAACAGCTTTTTGCTCTAGTACTAGCTTTGGACTCCACATGGCTTTTTTCGCTCAAACTTTAAGACAGCATATCCCAACAGAGGGTATTGATTGGTTAACATAGGGCAGTACTTTTCAAATAGTGGGGTGCGTCCCCCGGGGGGTACAGAGCGATGCCGGGGATGGCGAATGTGACCTTGCCGTACTAGAATAAAGTGCAATTGCATATCCACTCAGTGGGTGGCATTGGCGCTCTCATTTTTAGAGTGTGCGCAGTATTTTTGAACCAAACAAGAGCACTCAGCATAGAGCATTGGAGATGTGAAGAGCTAAGACAAGGGAATATGACAAAGCGTATGTAGTGTTTCACCACTGACTTTGACTTTTAATACAGTGGGAGACGAGGAAAAACCATTCTGTTTACTGTGTCTAAAATGTTAGCAGCGAACAGCAGGAAGCCAAATCAATTAAGATATCCCTTAAAGACATTAGATATCTCATTGATAAAGCGCTTAATTTTCTTCAGCGGAAATGTGCAGAATATTACCAACAATCACCCCACTTTGTCAGTAAACCAGCGAGCACTGGCATACCAAGTTGCTCAGTGCA